>NW_025999949.1:1119999-1172225 GCF_001458135.2 Marmota marmota marmota
TTTGCTATTTCATGAAGGCTTGGCGAGAGACCTCTTCCTAGAGTCCCTGCACCGCTCCTGCTGCGCTGCGCCTGGGAGGCTATCCGCCCTGACGCGGGGGCCAGTGCAGGCAGCCGACAGTCGCCGAGTCGCGCGGGCAGCGGCTTGCGGGTCTGGACCTCTGCGCTGCGTGGCGGAGATTCACTCGTCTAGCGCAGACTGTCACCTCCAAAAATCCTACCGATTCCCGGCCGATCTCTCTTTAGTGGAATTTTGCTAGGAGTTTCTCAGCAGGTCGTATCTAAGCGTATCCATGCGTCTCTCTGACCCCGTTGTTGAGGAGGTACTGAAAGCGCTGCCTCCCCTCTCGCCGCCATGTTCTCTCTCCAATGTGAGTATCTTTTAGTACCAAGTTCTAAGGTAGGTGCTTAAGGATTCTAGGATAATTTAAATATCTAGATATAATGCAATGGGATGAAATACATATACAGGTAGGAATGCCATAGTAACCCAGGGTGGCATGTACTACAGTCAATCTTTCACACTTGGGTCTTGAAGACAAAGTGAATACTCATTTGCCCTATATGGATGGCAAAGGGTCCCAAAGGGATAAGGGCAATGTTTCTCAAAAATTACTTGCATATGATCCCCCCAAAGAATCTTGCTAAATTAGATTGTGATTTGCTGGGCTTGAGGTGAGCCCTAATATTTTACATTTCTAACAAGGTCCCAGTTGACACTGAGCCTGCTAATCCTCAAACCATATATCAAATAACGTCACTCAGTTCAGCACCCATTCTTTTTACTAATTTTTTAAAATTTTTTAGTTGTAGGTGGACACAATACCTTTTTATTTTATTTACAGGGTGCTGAGGATCAAACTCAGGGCCTCACATATGTGAGGTAAGTTCTCTACCACTGAGCCCCAGCCCCAGCCCCCAGCACCCATTCTTTCTTAGTTCTTTTTACTAGACTCCAGTCTTTTCCATGTATCTGACCCTCCCTCCTTGAGTACTCAGAGAAAAGTAATCCCATCCCCAGCTCCAAAGCCAATCAGTACAAGCTGTTCTTCTGGCTGATGCAAAACGGGAATAGGAACTACAGACTGTGTCTATGTTTCAAGGCAAGTTTTCTTTTTCCTTTCTGGTGTCCTTGAACAAAGAAGCATGTGGCTTGACCACTACAGGCAACCATTCTAGAACATGAGGAGCATCAATCTCAGGAGGAAACCAATGCCAAGGGCGTCGAGTGGCAAGGAGAGAATGTGGCTTGATGACAGCACTCAGCCGCTGATTGTGCTGAATCTGGAACCTACTCTACCCTGGTCTCTTAGGGAGGTGAAATAATAAACATCTTTGCTGTTAAAGCAGATTTGAGATCAAGACTTCTCTTATTTGCAGCAGAAATCGTCCTAATGTGACATTTGGCTCTGGAACAAATATTTATTGAATATCTTCCATGTTCCATGCACTAATCTAAGTAAACAAGACAGACCTAATTCCCTAACCTCACAAAATTTATAGCCTAGAAGATAAATTAATTGGACAGAGTCCAAATTTTGGAAATGAACAAAACTTTATGTTTTTATTATTTATTTCCTGGGATGGGGCTACTTCCCCCTTTCTGGGTTTGCCCTGAAATGGTTCTTATGAATCCTCTCTGCTCTGGTATAACCACCTTCATCCTAAGTCAGAGCTTTGTCTCCTCACACTTGAAAAGTGCAGCAGGACTCAACAGTACTTTCTTGAACCCAGTCTACTGTCGACATACTAGTACCCTATCAAGCTTTCTAAAGCATTGAATTCAAGAGACAAAAATCTCCAGACATCTCCATTGCATATCGCAGTGGTTTTCAAACTTGTCTTATTAAAACACAAAACCATTACTTCCAAGACTAAACAATGATTTTTTACATTATGATGTATAAAATAGATAAAGTAGTGTGCCACAGAGTAGGAGGAGTCAGTCAGCATCTTCCCTGCCCGCCCTGTCCTACCTCCACTTCACTCCTCCGAATCACACCATCCCTAGTGAGTCACGGAGTCAATTGGTATCTTTATTTCACACAGTTGCACATCACTGGCTTTGTCAGAGAATAGAATCAAATCCTTCCTCTTGTCATCTATTACCTATTTAATTATCTGCCTTCATTTTTTTTTTTTTTTGGTACCAGAGATTGAACTCAGGACCACTTGACCACTGAGCCACATCCCCAACCCTATTTTGTATTTTATTTAGAGACAGGGTCTCACTGAGTTGCTTAGTGCCTCGCTGTTGCTGAGGCTGGCTTTGAACCTGTGATCCTCTTGCCTCAGCCTCCCGAGCCGCTGGGATTACAGGCATGCGCCACCGTGCCCAGCCCTGCTCCCATTCTTGATCAGTCTCCCAACTGTGTCCAAACATACACATTCACCTTCAAGGCTTTACTCTCTTTGTTGCATCAGGTATGTTGTGTGTAAACCTGCAAAACTGACCCACCTTTCCCAGAAATCCGACAATGCAAGCCCCATGTTCCCAGCACCCACAGATCAGAAATTATCAATGGCTCCCAGTCCATGGTGCTTTTCTCCTGTGACTGGTAGCTCCATACTCCCTATCCATGCATCACATCAATTACTGCCATTCCAGTGGTGCTCAAAAAGAAATGTCTTCTGATCCCCTGTATTAAGTACAGCCCACATCCCAGCATTCTAACAACTCACATTATTACTTAATTATAAAACGGATTGATGTCTGTATACTCAGAGCATAAATAAGGGTAAGGTCTATATTTTCTCTTTCTTTCCCCCTCACTTCCTAGCCCAGTTCTAGATATTTAGCAGGTTCTAAATAAGTACTTACAACATGAATGAATGTTAAGATAAATATTAATTTGTTTCTTCTAAAGCATGCTTATTATGAGTCAAGGCAGCATATCAAAACATGAGGCAGCATTGTAGTCTAAAGAACTACAAGAAACCTGGACTCCTCTCCTCAGGATCACTGCTAATTAACCATAAGGCCATTTTCTCCTCTGGGCTTCAGTTGTCCTCATTTGTAAGAAGGAACTTGATCATATTATTCCTAAGGGTCAGTTTTAGGGTTATTCTTTGAGATTGTTGGAGGAAGAAGCATTCAGATTACCAGGTTGCCTATGGGAGTGGAATAATTCTTCCATGTTCTTGGCTGTACTCCGGGTGCCTGAGCTTCCAAGCTATGGCCACATGCCCGTCCCCTGGAGAACTGGAAGAGCATCTCCTGACATGGAGCGAGACTGTCTGTGTGAACTCATGTCACTTTACCCCTATTCAACAGACTCTGTCCATGGGGCAGTGTTTCATGGCAAACTCTGTCAGAGGTCATTAACCTCCTGCATATCCAGCTTCATGTTATCGTCGTTGGCTTGGACATCAAACCTTGGTCTAATCAGCTGTTACCAAGGCATCAGCATCCATTTCACTCAAGGAATACCTAAGTGACTTGATGTTTCAGAAAAGAATGGTTTAGGCTCCTATTCTGAGAAAAGGGGCCCCAGGTATAGCATGATCCAAGTACTCCCTAAACTCTTCTCTCTCTTTCTAAAATTTTTTTATATGACTTAACAAAATACTTCCAATAATCACAAAGAAATATGCATTATAAGTGAAAGATTACATCATTCAACTAGCAGTAACTTCATTTTTCTGCACAGGAGAAGAATATATAGGAAGTAGACCTAGAGAAGCAGCCAACTATACAAATGCATAAAATCACTGTTCTCAAAGACTTTCTGGGCTCCAAGGACCTTAAACATGACATGATATTTCTTCAGTATTAAAAGTAATTTTTAAAGACACCCAGAGTAAACGTGTTTTGTAACCTTATGACGGTAGCTAATTTAAATTGAGCCTGCCTGGTGTGTGCTGAGTCAGGATGACAAAATCTCCAATGTGTGGATTGATCCTTGCTGGCATCTATACACACACACACACACACACACACACATACACTCACACATGTGCTTTCCAGAAGGAAAGAAAGATAAGGTGCTAGCCCTTGAGTCCAAGGCCTTTGACTGTGGACACTTTTATAAAAATGGAAAAAGAAAAAAAAAGCCCTTGCTTTGTTTTACAACTCTCCTTTGAGCAAAGCTGACGATGTTAGAATTATAAACCGTTAGACCTGGAAGACAGGATGGAAAATGCTGTGGGGTCGTTCAGGAGCACCTCATAGGTCAAAGTGCCAAGGCTCTGCTTTCATGCAACCCTAAGACTGAATTCCTAATTTGCCTTGTCCCAGTTCACAAAACTTTTTTGCAAGGTGCTTAAAATTAATAATAGTTACTGTCCATCGACTACTTTATTCTGTGCCAAGGACATGATATGCATAATCACATTTACTCTTCACAAGAACCCTGGAAGGTAGAAGTTACTGAGATTCTAAGACAGTAACTTCTCCGTAGCCAGTTAACTTGTAAGAGGGAAACCGAAGTGCAAAACCAGGGCTGAGGCTCTCTACTGCCTTTCCTATTCAACCTCTCTGAGTCTTTGTTTCCTCCTTAGTACAATGGCCAAAATATCTTCCTTAGAGTATGGTAGGGAAATTTAAATTTTTCTGTTTGTAAACTTGCCTAGAACATAGCAATTGCTCAATAAATGTTAGATAGTAATTAAGTTTACACATGGAAAACTAAAGTCCACAGAGCTAGGTCAAAAGGGGACCTGTTGGACAAAAGCTGATTTTCTAATCAGGTGTGTTCTTTCTTTTATATATATATGTCATAGATATACATATATATTAGTCATAGATATACATATATTAGTCATAGATATACATATATATATATTAGTCATAGATATACATATATATATTAGTCATAAATGCACATTATGCTTTACTATATTTGTTTATTTTTATGTGGTGCTAAAGATCAAACCCAGTGCCTCACACATGCTAGGCAAGTGCTCTGCCACTGAGCTACAGCCCCAGTCCCTTTTTTTTTTTTGTATTTTTTAAATGTAAAATTTAAAATTACCAAAAGTGAAAAATATAGATGGAAAATACAAAATTACCCAAATCCCATCTCTCTCTCTCTCTCTACACACACACACACACACACACACACACATTCCCACCCCCCACTTCAACTATATTTTGTTATAATCAACAAATAAAAATCATGTAATGGGGTAGGGAATACTCAATGGTACAACATTTGCCTTGCATGCATAAGGCCTTGGGTTCAATCCCCAACACCACATCCACAAGAACTATGTTTAAAGTATACAGCACATTGTTTTGATATATGTATGCATTGCACATGTTTTTGGTATATTTTCTTATGCTGTTTTCCCGTGTGTTTTTTACATTGTTTTTGTTTTATATTCTGTTTTTCTTTCTTTTCTTTAGTTGTAGATAGATACAATACCTTTGTTTATTTGTTTTTATTTTTTTATTGTGGTGTTGAGGATCAAAACCACTGCCTCACATGTCCTAGACAAGTACTGTCCCACTGAGCTACAACTCCAGCCCCTATTCTGTTTTTCTAACTTAACATTATTGTACATATTTTGAATGGCATGAATAATAAGAATGCTATCTTACATACTATCCAGGACTGTCATCTTTTATTACAAATAGATGAGCCATTCTGGAATATTTTTCTCTTGACCACAGTGGTGAAAAGTTTGGGCCCCATGTGAGAGAGAACGAAAATAGAATCTTCAGCTCCACTGTTTTAGTACCAGGTGACTTTAGGAAAGTTTCTTGACTCTGTAAGCCTTTGTTTATTTATTTCTTTAAATGGGGATAATGATTCCTACATCATGGGATTATTGTCAGGATTAAGTGAGATAATACATATAAAGCCCTTATGTTTTTCTTATTTGCTATAAGCTTTTATTAATAGCTGTTCTCAACTACAAACTTCTCCCTCCCATCCAAATAGCATTACTTCACATTTTCAGTTAATCAATGGCTTCACAGAAATGTGCTCAGGGATTACATTGGTTTAAGAGAGTGAGAGGAGAAAGGGGAGAGATGAAGAGAAACAGCTCGGGAGCAGGAGGCCCTGCCAGGCTCTCTGGTTGCACGGCATGCCTGTCTCAGCCCTGCTCTGGCAAATGCAGGACCAGCAGGGCTTCCCAGGCTGAAATTCCATTCCCAGGTAGCTCACAGGGCAGATCTGCTCACTGCTGGGATGTGTGGGCCGTGCCCACCTGCTTCCTGGGGCAGCCTCATTCCAAGGCTGGCTCCCTTGGGATGAGAGAAGCCACTACGGCCGGCTGCAGCTGGGAGGGCAGGGCAGCTTTCTGTGTCCTGGGAGAGATTCTCAGTTGTCTGAAATACTCCGCCTTTCAAAGAGGGCTGATCCCTACAGAAATGTGAAACTGCTGTGAGTCAAATAAATCATTAATAGGCAAGCTGGGAAAGAATGGGCAGTAGAGAGGACAAAGGGTCAACCCCAGCCCTTCTCAAAAGCATTGACTTCACATGTGCTCTCTGTTGCCTTTCTGCATTCGCCCAGCAACTCCAGAGGTGCCTTTTGTTGTCCCAGGAAGGCTCAGTAGCATTCCGCACAGTTGAGTGCTCCCGGGTTCTGGATACACTATTCTCTGCTTCCATGACACCATCATCTCCTGGGCCTTTTCCTACTGGATATTCCATCTCACTCTCATAGGCCTGCCATTTCTCCTCGACTTGACCTCTAAACATCAGAGTTCCTTAGGGACCAGCTTTAAGTCTTGCCCTCTCTTTGAACTCTCCTTCTCCCTAGGCAACCTCATCCATTTCCATGAGTTGAAATATCATCTACTCCTACATTTTTTATCTCCAACTCAAGACTTTTCTTCTGAACACCAGAATATCATGGATTTGAAATCTCTGCTTAGTTGTCTCGGAAATCTTTTGTAATTTAACATGCCAAAATTCTAGATCTTGCTGGGCATAGTGGTATATACCTGTAATCCCAGTGACTTGGGAGGCTGAGGCAGGAGGATTGAAAGTTCAAAGATGGGGCTGGGGATGTGGCTCGCCTGGCATGCGTGCGGCCAGGGTTCGATCCTTAGCACCACATACAAACAAAGATGTTGTGTCCGCTGAAAACTAAAAAAATAAATAAATATTAAAAATTCTCTCTCTCTCTCTCTTAAAAAAAAAAGAAAGAAAGAAAGTTCAAAGTAGTCAATTTAGTGAGGCTCTAAGCAACTCAGCAAGACCCTGTCTCTAGATAAAATATAAAAAAGGGGTGAGGATGTAGCTCAGGGGTTAAGTGTCCCTGAGTTCAATCCTCAGTACCAAACAAAACATAAAAACCCTCTAGATCTTTACACCCCAATACATAGTCCCCCAAATCATTCCTATCAGTGAATCACAGTGACTCCCATCTGCCCAGGGATTTGTGCATATCTGAGGCCAGGAGTCATCTTTGATTCCTTCTCCTCCATCCCCACCCAACTGACCACACCTCCCCTCTAAATGTTACATCCCCAGTAATATTGCTTGCATCTTCCCACTGTCACCAGCCTGGTGCATGTAAGCCCCCTTTGGATGGTTAGTGAGCTGATCTCCCTGAGCTCTCCTCATGGAAAATATCAGAGATATTTTAAAACACAGTAAATGGGATCATGTCATTATCCTACACAAAAACACTTGAATGGCTCCCCATTGCATTTAATAACAGCTAATGTTAAACTCTGCAAAGAACCCCAGGTATTGTCTCAAATATATCCTTAAAACTCTGCAATTACCATCCTATTTTATCGATAAGGAAACTAAGGCTTGGAGAGATTAAACAATTTGCCCAAATTGACAGAACCAGAATAGGTAAAGTTACAATTTGAACTCATTCTTACCCTAAAACCCAAAGCTCTTCAATCTCTCCTATCCTGCCTTTTCCTGTAAGATGAAATCCAAGCAGCCTTCAAGACTCCATGTGACCTGGCCTCCACCTCACCATCTCCTTTGTCATCTCTGTTGTTCATTGTGTCCCAGACATGCTGATCTTCTTTCTGTGACTCCAATACTCCTTCCTGCTCCAGAGCCTTTGCATATAAGTTTCCCTCTAACACTTTTCCTAAGTGTGTGGCCCAAGTCCTCCCTTAGGACTCAGCTTAAATGTCAATTTGTCACCAAGAAAATTTTTTATAAATCCTTATCTAAATTTTTAATGATATTATGCTTTCTCAATTCATCCTGTACTTTACTTTCTAGCACTTACCAAAATTAATTATACATATATAGTTATTTAGTGTTTCCCTCTCCCATAAATATAAGGTCCATGAGAGTAGAGACCATGACTACTTTATTTATTACTATACCTCTGAGCTTAGCATAGTAGTAGATGCTTAATTAATAATAGCTAAATGGTAGTAAGGTGTCTGGTTAGCATATTTAATCCCTGCCAGCACCAAAGTCCAAACCAACAAGCAAATCCACTAGCTAAATAAATAAGTATAACAGAGAAAAACAAGGTAAATCAAATATCTAATAACACACTCTGGTATACCCACTGTTTTCCATAGCTATTAAAATTATGTTTACTACAACTTTATATTAACCTGGAATGACTAGGCTATGACATTAGATGCATAATTGCTTTAATTATATATGCCTGAATATAAAGCAATTTTAACTATTATGCCATCCCAAATAATCCTAATATTTTTTTTTTTTAAGTTTGCAGTGCTGGTGATTGAACCCAGAGTTTTGCACATGCTAGGCAAGTGCCCTACCACCGAGCCACATACCTGGCCCTTTTTATTTAATTATCTATCTATCTATTTATTTTGGTGGTACTGGGGATTGCATCTAGGGCCTCTTGCATGCCAGGCAAGCACTTTACTATTGAGCTATATATCTCCAGCCCTTTTTCTTAATTTTGTTTTGAGATAGGGTCTCACTAAGCTGCAGAAGTTGGCCTTCAACTTTTCATCCTCCTGTCTCATCCTCCTGAGTAGCTAGGATTACAGGCATGTTGTGCCTTTGTGTCCAGCTTTAGTGAAAATTTTAAATCAATTGGATTTTTAGAGGCAGGTGACAGAAAACTAGAATATATAATCTTTTAGCAACTAAAAGGAAATGTTTAACTACCTTCTTGTAACACTTAATCTATTCATTTAGTTTTAAATACTAGACAAAAATCTCACGTAGAGAAAAGGTGTTTTTTTAATTGCTTTTTTCTACTCTCACATTTCATGAAAATTGCACATTTTGATATCAGTTTCTTCCCTCATCTTTAAGGATATGTAATCTACTAATTTTGTAAGCCACCTCATCTTCATTTAAGTTTAAAGTAGCTGAGGTATAGTACCTTTTTCTTAAAATAGTTTTTGGTACAGAATATTTCAAACATAAGTAGAAGTACATGTAAGTCTCAATTATTATCAATTATTCATTCTCCTCTTTAGCAAATCCCAGACATCATATTATTTTGTCCAAAATTATTTCAGTATGTCCCTAAAACAAAGGTCCTTTTTAACTATCATATCATTATAGCATCCCCAAAATGAACAATTCCTTCACATTATCAAATGTTCAAAGTGTTCAAATTTTCCCAATTATTTCATAAAGGTGCTTAAGTTAGGATCTAGACAAGGTTCATACTTTGCTTTTGGTTGATAATTTTTTTAAATTCTATTTTAATATTTGTACCCCTTTCTCTGGCTCTCTTTTTTTTTTTTTTCTCATCCATGCAATTCATGTGTTGAGTGACCCTTTGGGTTTCCCACATCTGGAATTTTGTTGATTGCATTCATTAGTGTCATGTCACATAACAGGTTTCTCAGGTTCCCTTCATCTCCTGGGAACTAATAGTTCTAGAGGCGTTAATCTCATTCACATTCTATTTGTTGGACAGCAAGAATATTTCATAGGTAATTTGAGGACTTTCCTCAAGGGGCAGGCAATGTTTGGTTGTTTTCCTTCTTGTGACATTATGGCTATCAGTCATCATTACCTAGAGTCATTATTTCAAGAGAAGTGCAAAATTGTGATTCTTTCTTTCTTTTTCTTTCTTTCTTTCTTTCTTTCTTTCTTTCTTTTTCTTTCTTTCTTTCTGCTGGGGATTGAAGCCAGGACCTTGTACATGCTAAGTACATGCTCTATCACTGAGCACCACCTACAGCCCCATTTATTACCTGGAATACTTGGAGAAACTTTAAGTCATTATTTTTTATTGGGGTCTGAACCAAGGGGGTACTTTGCCACTGAGATACATTCCAGTATTTTTTTATTTTGAGACAGGGCCTCACTAAGTTGCCAAGGCTGGTCTTGAACTTGCAAACCTCCTGCCTCAACTGCCTGAGCCTCTGGTATTATAGGAGTGCACCACAATGCCTAGCTGTCGGCCACTTTTGATTTACCCCAAAGGTACAATCTTCTGGAAAGACAGGATAAACGTTTGATACTTTATCTCTATTTAATAGTTTTCAGAATAGTTTGTTCCCTAATATCTACCAACAGTGACCGTGTGTGTGTGTGTGTGTGAGAGAGAGAGAGAGAGAGAGAGAGAGAGAGAGAGAAACTTAGTTTTGTTTTTGTTTTATTTTTTTTTATTTTTTATTTTTTAAATATTTATTGTTTAGTTTTCGGCGGACACAACATCTTTGTTTGTATGTGGTGCTGAGGATCGAACCCGGGCCGCACGCATGCTAGGCGAGCGCGCTACCGATTGAGCCACATCCCCAGCCCTGTTTTTGTTTTATTTTATTTGTGACATGGTACTTTCTTATTTTATATGGGCTCCTGTCCCTGAAATTTTATTGTAAACTACAAACAATAAATAGTAAACTACTAGGACAGCTAACCTTTCTTGTCAATAGATAACTATATTTATTGATAAATGTTAAATTTTTTAGATAGAATTCACATACCATACAATTTGCCAATTTGAAGCTTACAATTCAATGTTTTCAGTATATTCACAGACGTGTGCAACATTACCAGTCCACTTTAGAACTTTTTTTTATCATTTCATAAAGAAATCCCTGTATCTTTCAACTATCACCTCTCTGTCTTTGTATTCCCTCCCTCAGCCCTAAACAACAAACTAATCTGCTTTTCCTGCACTAAACTGTTATACAAATGTAATCATTATTAGTGATCCTTGTGATTGGCTGGTTTCTTTTTCTTTTTTTTATCATTTCATAAAGAAATCCCTGTATCTTTCAACTATCAACTCTCTGTCTTTGTATTCCCTCCCTAAGCCCTAAACAACAAACTAATCTGCTTTTCCTGCACTAAACTGTTATACANTTTTTTTTTTTTTTTTTTTTTTTTTTTTGGTACCAGAGATTGAACGCAGGGGCACTTAACCACTGAGCCACATCCCCAGCCCTTTTTATATTTTATTTAGAGACAGGGTCTCACTGAGTTGCTGGGACTGGATTTGAACTTGCGATCCTCCTGCCTCAGCCTCCCAAGCCACTGGGATTACAGGCATGTGCCTCTTAGTATATTTTCAAGGTTCATCCATGCTATAGTATGTATAAGTACTTCTTTCCTTTCTATGGCCAAATAATATCCCACTGTATGGAATATACAGCATGTTGTTCATTCATTCACTAGTTGGATGGGCATTTGGGTTGTTTCTGCTTTGGGGCTACTATGAATAAAGCAACTATAAATTTTCATGTGCAAGTTTCTATGTGGATATATGCTTATATTCTGCTTGGGTATATACCTGAAGTAGAATTGTTGGGTCATATGGTAATCCTATATTTAACAACTTGAGGAACTCTCAGACTGTTTTCCAAAGCAGGTACACCATTTAATTTTCCCATTAGCAGTATATGAGGTTTCACATCTTCACCAACACTTGTTTTCTGACTTTTTGATTCTAGCCATTCTAGTGGGTGGAAAGTGGTATCTCACTGTAGTTTTGATTTATTAGTACTATCCTGACTAATGATTCTAAGCACATTTTATGTACTTATTGGTAATTTGTATATTTCCTTTGCCCATTTTTAGTTATTTGTCTTTCTGTTATTGACTTATAGGATACTTGACTTTTAACCATTGCCATTGTATTTGGAATATTCATTAATATAGCCATTTATGCTTTTATAAGTCATCTTTTATAAACATAAATATAAACAGCACTTACAATTGTGTAGTCATAGGGTCAGGAAAGAATTATTGACTCCATATTAAGTTTTTCACTAACTTTTGAAGATTCTAGCAGATGATCTTAATAAACATGGAAAACTAACATTGACTGAAGTTTTTGCCAAGCTAACATGCCTTTCCCAAGCAATATATTGTTATTCAAAAGAAAGTAATGAGAAAGAGCCTTCTATAGTATGTATAAACACGGTAGACTTTGTAAGGACTTGAAATTATAGTGACTCTGACTTTTCTGAGAAACACTTTAGGAAAACCCTATTTTTTATTGAATATGTGTAGTTCATAATTGACTCCTATGATTTAAAAGAAAGCTCTATACTTACTCATGTAGCCCACATCATGGGCTGATTGTTAGTCCCTCTGAGTTCCTTCCAGGTGGTGTGAAATTGAAGTATTAAATGATACCACACTAGAAGTGTTTAGCACTATCTCTGAGAGTATCCTTCAATGTCGACTCCAGAAATGAGTCTTTCTACCAAAAGCCATTTCAGATGTCTCTCCCATGTTCCAGGTCCCAAGAGAAAACTGCCTGGGCAGAGAGATTGCAACTCCAGGACAGCATGTGTATATAGTCCACTGGAAGGGACACAATGGTCAGCCTTTATACTCAGCAAGAAGAAAATGCTGGAATTTCACAGAGCTCCTGGTAAGGCCCGCGTGCATCAAGATAGGCCAGCCAGCAGTGTTTCGGAGGAAGCACTCACTGGAAAAGATTGTCACTGGTCTTTTTTGAGGAAGAACTAGTGACTGCAGTCAGATGTCAATTTATTTACTGATTGATTAGTTGGTTGGTTGCCTATAATCTTGTAACCTAGCCCTCTTTACAAAGAGTGGGTTTGGTCATTGTTATCTTTTTGTCTTCCTGAAGTTCAAAGTTTAAACAGCTTTTTAGATATAGGTAAATCACAACTAATTGTTAAGTCAAGATTCTGCTCTTGGAATGATCAATAAAACATCAGTAACCTCCCTTACAGAATTCCTAAGGCAGCTACAGGGGTGTGTTATTCATAGAAAAAAAAAATTGGGGGTGGGGAGGGTACTAGGGGTTGAACTCAGGGGCACTCAACCACTGAGCCACATCCCCAGCTCTATTTTTGTATTTTTATTTAGAGACAGGGTCTCATTGAGTTGCTAAGTGCCTCACCATTGCCGAGGCTGGCTTTGAACTCACGATCCTCCTGACTCAGCCTCCCAAGCTGCTGGGATTACAGGCATGCACCACCATGCCTGGCTAGAAAATATTCTTAAATGAAATATACCAAAACAGTAATTGCAGCATATTTGGAGTAATGGTCTTATAAGCGTTTTTCTTTTTTTCTTTTTTTTGAAGGAAAAGATTATTTTTTTATTGGCTTCATTTTTAATTTTAAAATCAGGTAACACTTCATTCCATAAAACAGAATCAGTTTTCCTATGAGCCAAGCACTCATCAAAAATAATTTGATGAGTTAACATCAGAGTATTTATTTTGCTTACACAAAATAAGGACAAGGAAACTTCACTATTTCACCAGTTGAGAATGGCTATTCTCCCTCCAATCCAGATTTCTCTTAGAGGACCAAATGTGTCAGCTTGGTTTGATTGACTCCATGTTGTTGTTGTTGTTTTTCCCCTGGAATATTGTCTCTGTTGAAAAACTGGCTTCACAAAGAAGGTGGCATGCAGGAAAATTTCAGAATCCAAAGCTTAAAAATAAGTCTTGGGCCTGGGCTTATTTTCTATCTCTGGGAGGGATCATCTGGTGTCTGAGGCCTGGGGACAGAGGCAAAGTCCCCAGCTGCTCATCCAGGAGATGTCACTCTTAGTAGTGCCTGGTGTCCTGACCTGTGCTCGCCCAGGATAACGGTGGGTAAGGAGCAGCAGGTCACAGGGGCCCCCTGACCCTCTGGGAGACAGAGCTCTCCTGGGCAGACCCTGGGTCTGAGGGTTAGCGGCCAGGGGAGAATCAACCACTGTCCCCGCCTGTGGTCCCTGAGGTCCTGGGGCAGGGATGCAGGAGGCAGCCAGTGTCACAAGATGTCCCTGTCCCCAGCCAGGCCGGGCGCCTGGCTAATCGAGGAGAAAGACGGTGTCCCTTCTCAGGGCCTGGCCCCTGCATCTGGTCTCACTTCCTCCCCAGCACCGACTGGAAGGGGAGAAAGTGACACCCAGGGGAAGGCCAGGAAGTGAGGGCACCATTACATTCAAGTTCAGGGTGCGACAGCTCAGTCTGCCCCCCAACAGCCCCCATACTCAGCTCTCCTTCATGGGCCATGTCCCTCTGAGAGTCACATCCTGCCCTTTATAGGCACAAGGACCCAGAAGTTCCAGGGACACGTCCATGTTTAGGCCATCGGATCCGGAAGTGCCTAAGCGTCCATGTTTAGGCCCCCAGATCTGGAAATTCCTCAGACATCCAAGTTTAGGCCCATGGATCCGGAACTGGAAGTTCCAAAGGTGCAAGTCCATCTTTAGGTGCCCAGAACTGGAAGTTCCTCGGGCGCACATCCATGTTTAGGCCATAGCATCCGGAAGTGCCTCAGGTGCAAGTCCATGTTTAGGCTCTAGGATCCGGAAGTTCCTCGGGTGCACGTCCATGTTTAAGCCCCCGGGTCTGGAAGTTCCTCAGGCGTCCATGTTTAGGCCCCAGGATCCAGAAGTTCCTCAGGTGCACATTCATATTTAGGCCCCCAGATCTGGAAGTTCCTCAGGTGCTCGTCCATCTTTGGGCCCTTGGATCCAGAAGTTCCTCAGTCCTCCATGTTTAGACCGTAGCATCTAGAAGTTCCTAAGGTGCACGTCCATGTTGAGACTCTAGGATCCGGAAGTTCTTCAGACATTCATGTTTAGGGCCCCGGATTAGGAAGTTCCTCAGGTACACGCCCATGTTTAAGCCCCAGGATCCCGAAGTTCGTCAGGTGCACGTACATGTTTAAGCCCCCGGGGCGGGAAGTTTCTCAGGCATCCATGTTTAGGCTCTAGGATCTGGAAGTGCCTCAGGCGTCCATGTTTAGGCCCTCGGATCCTTATAAGAGTTTTATCCTACTTTTTCCTATTTCCAAACTTTATTTAATGAGCATATATTTTTAACTGAAAACTAATAAGCAAAAAATAAATAACAAAGCTTGATCCTAAATGATTCATATTTATTACAGCTTATAGTAATGTTTTTTGTTCTTGAAAGATTGATTTAATGAAATATGATATGTCAAGAACTATGTAATGTTTTGAACAACCAATAATAAAAATTAAAAAAAAGAAAGATTGATTTAAAAATTGTTCCCAGACTAAAAAGATGGCTTAGAGGAAAACATTAACAAAGAATTTGCCCAACTTTATATTTGTTGAGGTTTTAGAAAGTTGAGCCCTTTTTTTTTTGCCCCTCCTGAGTTACAAAGAAACTGAAAGATAGACATTAAGGGTCAGACAAATGGAAATCAATGGTAAGGCCTGCATGCATCAAGGCAAGGCCAGCCAGCAGTGTTTCAGAGGAAGCACTCAAAACTTTAATTTGATTACAAGAAGGGCTGGATTGGAGAATGTGGCTTTAGATCTGGCACCATGGTGGACTTACACTTTGTCCCTAAACTAAACTTACTTGCCTAGTCACAGAAAATGGTGAAAAACCAAAGTCTTTCCTCACAAAAAGGAATGTGTCCCACTAGAAATACGATTTGGAGAACAGATCAGAAAATGTGCTCTCTGAAGGTAGAGCCTAAAGGGAAGTGAAGTCTCAAAGAGCTGAGCCAAGCATGCCCAGTCCTTATTCCCAAACACAAATCAGAAACAGAGAGATCAGGAATGTTCCCTTAAGGAAAGTCTTTTCAGATCAATTAGACCAGGTGAAAAGGAGAATCCTAACCCACTTGTAACAATAATAAATGGTTAAAAACTCCAGTCAGATAGGCAGGACTATGCAATCCTAAAAAAATTAGTTTCAACTATTTTTTTAAACAAAATTGACTTAAAATTTTTGGTGTCAAATAGCTTTGCCGAAATGATCATGAAACAGAGGCATCTCTTACATTTTGAAAAAACAAACAAGAGCAAGCTCTCTTTTTAAAATGCACAATAATATATTCCTTGATGTGTGCTTCTTTCATATTCAACATATATTAAAAATGCCTTGTAAATCAAATTTAAAAATCAGAAAAACAATGTCTTGCCCCATAGCATTCTCTATCCTTTCCCTAAACACAACTTAGCTAGAAACAGAAAAATAAAAATCTCTCTCAAAGAGAGTAGGGAAGCTGTTGTTTGTTTTTAAAAGTTAATCCAGTGTGTAAAGCTGGTAAAGAAAGCCCATCCTCTTAGCTGGAGTTGTGTAATCTTCAAAGAAGAGTCCCTGGAGAGCCATAACCAGAAATGTTGATCCAACACCCACACTTGCTGTGCAAGGTTCTTGGCCTTCTTCCAGACTCCTTGGGACAAAGTATCCACATGCGCCTGAGTGCCGCCAAGGAGATGCCAGGTACAGAGATTTTTCACATAGGTACTTTAGGGTTCAAGCCTCTTGCACCGCATTTGCCTACTCAGGCATTAAACTAAATGCCTTTCCACACCGCATGTGACTGAACCTGAGGGAAGGAATCTTCCACATCACACATAAATGAATATCTCTGCTCAGGAACAAACAGAAATCCAGGGTTGAGAACACAGTCTTCAAGGCAATGAGTGCCAACAGCCCGCGGCTGAGGGACCTGGGTCTCTCTTTACTCTCAGTCCCTGAGCCTCCAAATTATTATCTCAGAAATAAAGAGACTGGATGTATCAGACTGGAACTACTTTGAAATTCTGTTTCTTCAGTTTCTTTCTATCCAAACATTCTTATGGTAATTAAGGTGAAAAATACTTCTGTGAGGATTACTCAGTTAAAGACAATTTTTTGAAAAAAAAAAAAAAACCTGTAAGTTAGGCTGGTGTGCAACACACACACACACACACACACACATACACACACTCACATACACCATTCACAAAGGGGCTTGGAATTATTTCAGTTGTTCCTACAAGCCCAAATTGCTCAACTTTGGGTTTCACGTTGCTGCTATTGACATGTTAATTGTACCAGGTTATGTTTTGTCCTTTCAAACTGTCCTCATTTCTCTTTAAGCAGAATGGATTTCTAAACATGGGTCCTCCAAATAGGATGGTGGAGCCAGCACCATCTGCTTGGGGGCATTTAGGAGCTGAATGAGCTGATTCGATGAAAATGTGCCTGAAAGATGGATGTGACACAAGGACAATAGATAGTGGTTGATTGAAGGAAACATTCCTGAAAAATTGAAGACAAATACATCTTTCATTAAGTAGAATCACATTTTGTGTGTTATAGGACAATCCCTTATTTAGGACTACATTTTTTAAAGAACACTGGATTTAAGTCCAAATTTATTTTTGCCGCTTACTGTGTAACTTTGGACAAAGTCTTTAAACCTTCTCTCTGAGCTTTAGTTTCCCCTCTGAAAACTGGAGGAAAAAACCACCCTCCTCAAAGGGAAGTGTGGTTGTGAGAACCAACTGAGAGACTGCAGAAGTGACTGCCTAGTACCAAGTACACTAGATGTTACTGCAGTATTATTTTATCATTTGAGCCATCTCTTCGAAATGCAAATAACACTGTGTGTGTTTTAAAAATCCGAGCCTTTGTAAGTTGTCCTTAGGTAGGCTCTCTCTTCACGTTCCTGTTTGTTTCCCTTTCTCTTCACGTTCCTGTTTGTTTCAAGGCAAACCTGCAAGAACATCTCCATTCCCCACGGACCAAGGACACATCCAGTTGTCTCTCCAAGTGGTTCTCCTCTGCCCCTCCCTAGATATGGTTATCTAATAATTCCTTTTCTAGTGACAGAAATCAGGGATCGAAGGGTCATTTTCCATACACTCCTACTTTTGGGCAACTTTTCCAGAAACCATGAAAAGTAGAAAAAAACTATTCCCGTTTTGAAGACCTCCACCAGCAGAGTCCCCACGTTCTTATGCTGCGGACGCGGAAGAAGCCTTGCCTGGCTGTCTCAGCTGCACTCTTGCTGTGGCAGCAGCCTGCCAAAGCTCGAGAAGGCCAGCTTCCTCCAGATGAAGGCAGTGCTCAAACCCCCAGCTGCTGTCTTCAAGCTGGACATGCAGTGCAGGATGCAAAAATATAAAAAGGAAAATGGGAAGCAAGCACCACGTCCAGAGTCAGTCTCCACGACAGAGACTCGGTTTCCCTTTCTGTAACTTAAGTATAATTGTTCCCTCTGTCTCCCCTGGTTATTAGGAGGACCACCTGACTATGAGTGACAATGAAGCATGATCCAAATATTATTTTTAACTATTGTGCATTTAGCAAATATTGAGATTACTGTTCTAGGCTC
This sequence comes from Marmota marmota marmota, assembly GCF_001458135.2. Classification (NCBI taxonomy): domain Eukaryota; kingdom Metazoa; phylum Chordata; class Mammalia; order Rodentia; family Sciuridae; genus Marmota; species Marmota marmota. Next base: position 1,138,392 of record NW_025999949.1, read on the forward strand.
TGGGGACATAACATAAAACCATCAGACTAAGATCTCTGCCCTTTGTGCAGCCTCCTAGGTAATTGTAATAATAAATTCAATTTAGAATTAGTAATAGGTGGGAAATAAACAGGGCACTATAACTTTAATACACAACAGATGGAGAGAGGAGTAATTCTAGGTTAGCTGGGCCTCTCTGAGGATAGGGATTTCCTCAGCAATTGGAAAGAGCCAGCCATAAGCAGACCTGGGAGAGGAGTGTTTGGGGCTGAGAAAGGGACCCACGGTGCAGGCCCTGAGATGGGCATGAGCTCGATGCAACAGTGGACTAGCAGGATGTCCATTGCGGCTGGAACATAGTAAGCAAATGGAAGAGAAAGAGAAGATGAAAACAGAAAACTGATGGAAGCCAGAGCACCAAAGCCATAGTAAGGATTATTCCAAAGACATTCTGAAATGCACACATTCCTGTTTAATTTCCTCAACATACAATAGGCATTTAATAAATTAGTCTATTAATTTCCTACAGACATAACACCTTAGATAAATCTATTTAACAGTCATCTATTTGACCAGGGCTCTGAGCCACTGGCAGATGGACCAGCATAGTCTTTGGTTGTTCCTGTTGTTCTAATTAGTTATACATGATGGTAGAGTGCACTTTGACACATCATACATAAATGGAGTTTAACTTCTCATTCTTCTGGTTGTACATGATATAGAATTATCTTGGTCATGTAATCATATATGCACACAGTGTAATAATGTCTGATTTATTTAGACCACAGTTTCTTTATCCATTCATCTGGTGAAGGGCACCTAGGTTGGTTCCGTAGTTTAGCTATTGTGAATTGAGCTGGTATAAAAATTGATACGGCTACATCATAGTAGTATGCTGATTTTAAGTCCTTTGGGAATAAAACAAGGAGTGGGATAACTAGGTCAAATGGTGGTTCCATTCCAAGTTTTCCGAGAAATCTCCATACTGCTTTCCAGAGTGGTTGCACCAATTTGCAGTCCCACCAGCAATGTAGGAGTGTAACTTTTTCCCCACATCCTCTCCAACATTTTTTGTTGCTTATATTCTTGATGATTGTCATTCTGACTGGAGTGAGATGAAATCTCAGTGTAATTTTAGCTTGCATTCTCTAATTGCTAGAGATGTTGAACATTTTTTCCTGTACTTGTTGACCAATCATATTTCTTCCTCTGTGAAGTATCCGTTCAGTTCCTTAGCCTATTTATTGATTGGGTTATTTGTTTTTTGGGTGTTAAGTTTTTTGAGTTCTTTATAAATCCTGGGGATTAATGCTCTATCTGAGATGCAAGTGATAAATATTTTCTCCTATTCTGTAGGCTCTCTCTTCACGTTCCTGTTTGTTTCCCTTTCAGTAAAGAAGCTTTTCAGTTTGAATCCATCCCATTTATTTATTACTGATTTTACTTCTTGTGCTTTAGGAATCTTAATAAGGAAGTTCCTAAGCTGACATGGTGGAGATTGGGGCCTAACATTTTCTTCTACTAGGCATAGAGACTTTGGTATAATGCCTAAGTCCTTGATCCACTTTGAGCTGAGTTGATAGGATGAGAGATAGCGGTTTAATTTCATTTTGCTGCATATGGATTTCCAGTTTTCCCAGCACCATTTGTTGAAGAGGCTATCTTTTCTCCAATGTATGCTTTTGCGCCTTTGTCTGTTATAAGATAACTGTATTTATGTGGGTTTGTCTCTGTGTCTTCTAATCTGTACTATTGGTCTATGTGTACTATGGTCTATGTGTCTGTGTTTTGGTGCCAATACCATGCCATTTTTGTTACTATAGCTCTGTAGTATAATTTAAGGTCTGGTATTGTGATGCCTCCTGATTCACTTTTCTTGCTAAGGATTGCTTTGGCTATTCTGGCTCTCTTATTTTTCCAAATGAATTTCATGACTGCTCTTTCTATTTCTATGAGGAATGTCATTGGGACTTTAGTAGAAACTGCATTAAATCTGTATAGTGCTTTCTGTGGTATGGCCATTTTGACAATGCTGATTCAGCATAGTCTTTTTAAAAGGACAAGAGTACAGATTGCATTCCAGACAACAGAATCCACAGGCAGGCTTCTCATCGGTTATGGACTGAATTTTTGTATCCTCTCAAAATTTATATCTTGAAATCTTTACCCTCAAAGTGATGGTAGTAGGAGGTAGAGTCCTTGAGAGGTGATTAGGTCCTGAGTGTAGGGCCCTTATGAATGGGATTAGTGCCCTTTTATGAGGGATCCAAGAGCACTCCTTTGCCCCTTTTATCATGTGAGGACATATCAGGAAGTAAGTTCCCTCGAGACACTGAAGAGGCCAGTCCCTTAATCTTGCTTCCAGGCTCCCATAACTGTGAGAAAATAATTTTCTATTGTTTATATGCTATCTAGTCTATGGTATTCTCTCAGAAACTTCTCATATCCTGTTGTAGATTACAGACCCCACCAAACCCCTGCCAAGCACCAGGTAGTGCCCTTTTTTCTGGGTTTAAGGATTCAGAAAGTGTCCCTGGGGAATGTGGTGAGGGAAGAATAGCAACTCAAAGCTCATGCCCGCTTCTTTCTAGCTAAGCAACCTCAAGCAAGTGAATTACCTACTAATAACTAAAGTAAAGATTTATGTAGTGTTCTCAAGAACTCAGATATATTAACTCCTTTACTCTTCCAGAGGTGATATGAATAGTGCCTACTTCATAACCTGAAGAGCAGATATAAACCAATACACAAAAAATGTTTGTTTCCTCCCCCTTTTTCTCTGAAGACTAAAATACCTGCCTTCAAAAGTACTACAATAGATCAAATATATAAAGTTGCTTAGTCAATAGTGGGTGACCAACATATTAAAGCTATAATGATAACGATGTTAGGAAGTTTCCCCCAGGGAAGCCAAGCCCTAGTGTATCTGAAGGGTAAAAACTTACTTGTGATACCAAAGCCAAGTAGTTGGGGTACATTATGCTGCTAACACCCTAGAAGCTGATTAAGAATCTGGCATATAATTTGTATAATAAGAATGCACATATTTCATGTCGGCTGAGAGAGACCCAGAGCTACATTAAAAGGTAGCTATTCTACCTCAGGACAGCTTAATATTCATAATACTTATGCTAACAGAAGAAAAATACTAACTTAATACTTAAGACTAACAATAGAAGAAAAAAATCTAAATCCTTGCTTTAGGTGGCATTCTCTAGTGTTCAAATCTGTGGCTCAGCAGGGATGCTGACAGTCACAATGTGAGGAGAAGTGACACGGCCCCTCTATCAGCCATGTCTAGATCAGCTGCAGAGTAGGAGGCAGTAGCAAGGTCCCAGCCAAGCAGAAGAAAGGGTCAGGGGAGCTGGCTCAAACAGATGAGCCCATAACATGACAATAAGCTATAGTAATGAGGGAAGAAGGAAACAGAGAGTGTTCCTAAGCCAAGATTTCTCAAGCAAGATCTGCCATTGTATCTGTGTAAGAACCCTATATTGTCCCTTGACAGGTACAATATACAACAGGCCCAGAGGGCAGAGTTGAAGAATCTCAAACATCTCCCCTACTATCACTGGTCCCCTTGGAAGAGGACTCTTTTGAGTTTAATAGCTATACCTCTAAAGACCTCTGTGAAATAATGCCAAGATTTGACTTTAGAGGGGTAACACATCCATCCATTAGCACCTACTAATAGATGAGGGTGCATTACCTCAGCAGATAAGCCAGCTCTTCCCTTAGGAAACTGAGAGTAGAGTTCAGAGATAGGACACAGAAAAATCTTTGTCAGTTCTTATACAGTCCCCCACCCACCACCAAAAATCTGAGGGATAAAAAAAATAAAATTAGAACAATGGTTGCCTGTGGGTATTGACTGGGAAGGCACATGAGGAAATTCCCCCAGTGGTAGAAATGTATTATTGTAATGGGTGAAAGTTACATGGGTGACATATCCATTTATGAAACTTGTACGGCTGAGAGCCATGCATGCCAGTGTATGTAAATTTTACCTTTAAAAACTGTAAGAAGGACTGGGGTTGTGGCTCAGTGGTAGAGTGCTTGTGAGACACTCAGTTCAATCCTCAGCACCACATAAAGAAAGTAAACTAATAAAATAAGGTTTAAAAAAACTGGAAGATAAATAATGGAATTGGGGGGGGGAGAATAAAGGTGGCAATAATAAAGAAATGGCAGTTACTTTGTATATGTTTAGAGTTTTCAGTAATAAAAAGCTGTGAAAATCTTTGTTAGGAACATTCTCTGCTATTTCTTTCTCAGGTAGGATGAGGCACCAGGAAGATGCCTTGTGGAATGAGTCCCACACAGTCAAGGGCAGAGTGGGGAACAGACTAAAATGCCTAAGGGAGGGAAGGCCTGAGTCTCCTGCACATTTCTTGTCCAATTTAATGCTGTGTAATACTTTTTTTTTCTTCTATATTGAATCTTTTCCCACTGAATTTTCTAACTATAAAAGCAAGCTAATGCTTTTGTGTATTTACACAGACCACTATCTTAATACTTACAAGCATTCTAAGAGGAGGAGAATTAGAAGGTAAAAACTTTGTTTAAATGTATCCCAGGCCAGTCCTACCCATACCCAGTGAGAGACTTCAGAGGAGAGAGACCCACAAACCCAAACTAAAATTGCTTAAGAAACTTCCACATGAAGATTGTTGTATTCCCAGAAATGATTCTCATCAAACAAAAAATTGGGGGTGGGGGTAGGTTAGTGAATAGCCTTCATATGTAGATAGATTTCTCCACCAGGGGCTGGGGTTGTCAGAACAAGGCCTGCAAACTCATGGAAATTAGCAGTAATGAGACATAAACAGTCAAACCTCAAAATAACATCTCTGGCCTTTAGAATCAACACAGCTCTCCTGTCAGCCTGCACCTGGCCCGTCCGGCTGAGTCTGGGAGCCAGTGGGGTTTTAGGCCCCTTTTAACAGCTGCCAAGAGCACATTACTCATGGCCGGGATGTTGGCCTTTTATGTTGCCACAAGTGGCCCAGCCGTTGTTTGGGCCTGGTGGAGTCCATTGATGGTTTTTTTCTCAGGCCTGGGGCTTTGCTCTCTGATTTTTCCAGAAGCTTCAGTTTGTCCAAATGTTACCCATGTTCACTAAGAAAGCCCCCCAGGCTCCTGTGCTGGCCTACAGCCATGCTCACTGCCTGGCCACATCCTCTAGTCCCCAGAGAGGCAGGGCAAGAGGCTGAAGTTAGAACAGCAGAGGGTTACAACCTCACCCTGGGAATCAGTGATCTGCCTCGTCAGTGCCTGGCTGCCCAACATAATAGACTAGCTGGGAGGCGCCAGTTGAACATGAAAATTGCCCATTTAGGTCAACTTGTGAAACTGCAAAAAAAAAAAAAAAAGCCTAATTGTAACAGCTGCGTTTGAAATACACATTGGAAATAGTTTGGTGGGTTCTTTGGTTGATTGGTTGGTTAGTCAAGCAAGTGAATGGGAGGGTGTATCAAGTTTTATAACTCCCTATATCTATTTGATAAGGTCCTTTCTGAGTTCCCAAGCTGTAGTTGGATTTGGGATTAAATCCTACTGGGGTCATTAGAATCTCATGAAAACATCATATTTTACTGTAGTTATTTGGTTGCCCTCTATTTTCCCTTTTGGACTTTAAGTTCTTTAAGGGCTTGTTCACTGATTGTCTTAAGGATCTGGCCCCCCCAAAAAAGCCCTCAAATAAATTTTTTACTGAATGAATGAATACATTGAAACTTTTTTTTTTTTTTTTGGTACCGAGGATTGAACTACCGGGCACTCAACCACTGAGCCACATACCCAGTCCTATTTTGTATTTAAATAAAATACAGAGACACCTCACCATTGCTGAGGCTAGCTTTGAACTCGCGATCCTCCTGCCTCAGCATTCCAAGCCGTTGGGATTAATCTTCAAGTTGCTACAGCCTATGAGGGGCTGGAAGCTTTTCATACTGTCCTGAACACTGCCAGCTGGGTATCCACAGCCTGTTCCCAACTGCCCTTCCCTTCCCTTTCTCCTTCTCACTAGGGAGGCAAGAAAGCTCCCTTGCAGCTAGGTGTACAGATGACATTATTCTGGTCAATAAGGTATAAGAGGGATTTTCCTGGGGTACTTCAGAAAATATTTTTTTGTTTGTTTGATTTTTGTTTCTTGATTTTTTTTTAAAGTTATTTTCAAGCAAAATAACTCTGGTTGTTACCCTTTCTCCTTTCTAAATGTAGACTGTAATGTCCTCTTGCACCCAATGCTGACAAGTAGAAGGAGGAAAATGTAATGCCTAAGACTTGTAGATCAGAAACACAAAAATAGCCTGATTCCTGCTTCTTTGAGTCACTCAATTTCTCCTGGAGCCAATTACCTCTAGCCTTCTTCTTAAGTAGGATAATATAAATATCTGCAATCTTTGAGTCACAATCAGTGTCTTGTTCTATCTTCTATTACCTGCATTCAAATACTTCATACCTGGTTCTTTTCTTATATCCACATTAGATAGTACAGAGACTGTGTTTATTCAACTTGTTATTCCCAAGCACCTAACTCAGAACCTGGGTACATAGTAAGAACTCAATAATTGTTGAATGAATGATCAAACGAATCAGCAAATAAAAAGGGATTCAGAAGGTCATTTATTAAGCTTTTATTATATACAAGGCACTGCTTATTGCTGAGGGAGGGCTGTTGTTAGAGTTTATTATTTAGTTGAATATTTTAGAACTATTGTATATATAAGGCATTGGTTACAAACTATTATAATTCTTGGTTCTTGCTCTTTGATTTATATAAATTATGGTTTATCAAAGTGAATGCTGTTTGCTTATTTTCTTAATATACACATATTCATTCTTGAAGATTGAAGAAAAATAACTGTTCTATGTTCCTTTATTATGTTTATTAGCGGAACCCTTTCTATGAAATATGGAAACTATTTTTCTTCTTTGAAATTAGCTAAAATTGGTTCCACTGAGGATTGTCAAACTCTGGCTGCTTGCTGACATCATTTCATTTGGAGTACTAGGATATATACCATCCATGGGTTTTCAAAATGTTTGATGTTTGGAACTTTTAAATTAGAAAAAAATGTGGAGCCTTGATCAAATGGAAAAGTTTTAAATATATCTAATGCAAATTGTAATGAAGCAAAATTTATACTAGCTTACAGTCAATGACCCATGTTAAAAGAAGGTCTGAAATAACAAAAAGAACAGCAATAATGCAAATATTATGTTAATAAGTCTAGGGATCAAGTTTGTGGGAATTATAATAAAATTTCTTTTTTCCTTTCATGCTGTTCTTCATCAAGGCCCAAGTGAAACAAGAGTAATAAATTTTTCCATCAACAGGTGGCAACACTTGTATTGTTTTTTTTTTTTTTTTTGAGAATGAACCTTGATTGCATTTCAGAACAAATGCACTGATAGCTGGCAAAGATGAATATGATATATTTTTAAAGAAACCAGATCTAGAAATAACGTTCTCATACAAACGTAAAAGAGAACTATGACAGAGAGATCATAAAAACAAACAACCAAACAGACCTAAAACCTAGCAGTACTTGTAAAAATGGCCTGAGAAGTCCCTGGGCATGTCCTTAAGCACAAATAAATGGTTCTGCCTAGGCTAGAACAAGCAGACGCTCACAGAGGAACATGCATGGTTCTACAGCCTGAGGTCTGTGCCCAAGGTAGAATATTCTATAGCTATTAAAAGTTTTGAAACCTGGGATACCAGCCCAGTCATGGAAATGTGTACATGGAATAAAGTTAAAAAAGCAAACATAAAACTGTGTGTACACACAGATTATAGCTTTGCAAAAATATGTGAGTGTGCGTGTGTGTTTGTGTATGTATGTGTTTATATGTTGACAGTGATGGGAGAGATTTAGAAGCATGTCAATTGTTTTATGTTGAGCCAGGCAGTTTTTTTTTTTTTCCCCTTGTGGAAGTTGTTTACATCATGATATAAGAAAAAAGAAACACGTTAGCACCAGAACCATCCCTGGTACTCTGAAATAGGTGTCAGATCTTCTTAAGGAGACTCATAAAGGTCTGAAGGCCCAGAGAGTCCATATCAAAAAAGCAAGGAAGGGCTGGGGTTGTGTCTCAGTGGTGGAGCACTTACCTCACACATGTGGGCTCTGGGTTCCATCCTCAGCACCACATAAAATAAATAAAGGTATTGTGTCCGGTACAACTGAAAAAAAAAAAAGTATTAAAATTAAAAAGTAGGGAAGGAGCCAGGCATGGTGGCACACTCCTGTAATCCCAGTGACTCGGAAGGCTGAGGCAGGAGGATCTCAAGTTCGAGGATAGCCTCAGCAATTCAGCAAGGCCCTAAATAACTTAGCAAGACACTGTCTCAAAATAAAATATAATAAAAAGGACCATGGATAGGCTTAGTGGTAAAGTGCCCCCTGGGTTTAATCCCCAGTACTAAAAAAAAAAAAAAAAAAAAAAAAATTGCAGAGAAGCCTGAGGACAAGGATCCCATTTTGCTTCTGAAAACTTTGTGGAAAGTATCCTTTCCCCCAACAGGCCTCCCTGCTCTTAATTCTTCAGATTGCAGTTTGGGCAGCAGAGAGAACCCTTGTCTGTTTAATAAGTTTGTGAACAAAGGCTGATTGCTTCCCTTGTAAATAAACAAACATTATCTGCTTCTGTTTCTCTGCTAAATTGAGTTTCTGCTTACCCCAACTGTTATATAAAGGCTTTATATACACAGGAAAAAGAAATGACAAGATTGTGTAAGCAGGCCGCCCTGGGTAGAGTGGTGAAGTCAGAACAGTTTCTTTCTAGAAGATCTTTTCTTCTTCTTTATGCAAACTTCTCCCTCATTAAGAGACCCAGATGCCTTGTTAAGCTATTACTTTCATCTTGCAATCTATTAAAGGACCAACAGATTTCTTTACAGTATCCTTTAAATAGAGAAAGAGAGAGAGATTGAGAGAGAGAGAGAGAGAGAGAGAGAGAGAGAGAGAGAGAGATGATAAGGGGCACAAACCAAGAAATGAATCACTGTAGACCCACGTTTGGGCATGGAGGTAAGGTTTACACCTGGGAATGACAATGCTAAGTCATACCATGCAGGCAACAAACTTTGTAAAAAGCCAGAACTGAGAAACAAATAGTTGAATTTCTTGACTCAAGGACAGATAAAACTAAAAGGGAGAATGTCAGGATTAGAAGTTAAGTCTACAGAGAGCAGTAGATGCAAGGAGAAGTTGGGGAGTTCAAAGGAACATGGATAAACCCAGCTTTCTTTTCCCACCCGAGAGTGAAGTCTGGGCATTGTGCCCATGAGATGCCTCATGATTGTTGCTGGTTTGTGACGCAGTTTGGCAACAATCAGAAGGAAAAGGACAAAATCCTCTGATTTTAACATGATGGAGGACAAAGGAGGAAAGTAGGAGAAAAACTACTCACACCAATAATTCAAAGCTAGATTCCTCCTGGGAAGATGTCCTGCCATACAAATGGTGTGCCTGAAGTCCAGACCTTCTCCAGGTTACCCACAACAAGGTTCAGTTGACTGGACAGAGCAGATACAGTGCCCACCTATTCTCTAAAGCCACCCATTAGTCTCTAGGTGACTGCGCTGTCTCTATGCAGTGGATGGTCATAGCTCTCCTGACAATCAATCCCTAAGACAAGTTTTTATTTTTCTTTGGGATCGATAATCCTAATTTTTCTGCCAGGCTTAGTGATAATAGACATTTTTTCTTTCAATTAAAACTATAAAATAAGGCATCCAGACTTGAGAGCATCACAAGGCAGGAAAAGGCAGTTACTGAAAATCTAATGAGAATTACATGGATTTTATGCAAAAAAAATTTTTTTCATTAGATTATGGTGCAGATTGGTTGCAGACTGTGGTGAAACTGTTTTATGTACTGTATGCCTTGCTTACTAATTTTACTGAGGGACTCAAGTTTGAGGAACTAATGATACAAAATCCTTTGCACTTTATGATATAGAAGGGCAGCCCCATAGGCTCCAATGTCAAAAATATAAACTCATCCAAATGCCTCTAATTTTAAAGATGTTTTTCAGCCCCTCTTTCCATCTGAAATTTGTATTGTTGTTGGCCCAAATACTATTTTTTGATTGCCCTTGCAGCTTGCCGAGAACGCAGTCACTGAAGCACTCTGTTTAATCTTTGAATCAGCTCAGTAAAATGGAATTACCATCGCTGGAAAACTGCAGTTTAGTTTCAAGGAACTTGCTGCAGCTGCAACAATAAGATGGAAATGTGACTGGTTTAGAGGAGGCAAGGATTAAAGGTATGGTATTAAAAGAGCCTTGCCTGTCCCAGTGAGTAGAATGATCACATAAATCACTGGCTAACCCTGGCTCTGCTCAGCTTGTATTAAAGCATGTAGCGTCATAGCCTCCCCTAATCAGCATTTGTCATCTCAAGCATCAGGATGGAAGACACAGATGCCAAAGAAAGGCCAGAAGAAGAACAGAGGATGAGGAGGAAGTGAATACTTTTGGTGACAGTGACTACTATTTTGATAGGAACCAGAATGTCTGCAATATTCCAAGAACCATGTATAAGGGCGAGAGCTGTTGGAAAAGTGCCGTCCAACTTCAAAATGTGCCTGACCATGTTGATAAGTGGAGGGAGAGCAGCTGGAGCTTTGCAGGCTGCTTGTGTTTCCTTTTTTGATATTTATTCCTAGATCACATTTGCAGCTGCTTTTATCTGCTCTTTAGAAGTTCTTGTATTTGAGGAATCATTTATTGTAATATAAAAACCCACTTGCTGACATGGAAATGTAATTTATTAGCCAGCTAGAGAACTGGTTGTCTATTAAGGCATACATATGGAATCTGGAACTTTTCACTCTACCCAAGATGCCATTTAGAGAGACTCAAGTTTATCACATCCCATGTTGCCCTGAGCTAAGACGTTGAAAATTATGCTGTCTTCAAGAGAAAGCAAATTGTGTGTGTGTGTGTGTGTATACATCCCAGTAATATAGATGGGAAAATTTTTTCAATAAGAACCAAAACTCTGGGGCTGGGGATGTGGCTCAAGCGGTAGCGCGCTCGCCTGGCATGCGTGCGGCCCGGGTTCGATCCTCAGCACCACATACAAAGATGTTGTGTCCGACGAGAACTAAAAAATAAATATTAAAAAATTCTCTCTCTCTCTCTCTCTCTCTCTCTCTCTCTCTCTCTCTCCCACTCTTTCTTTAAAAAAAAAAAAAGAACCAAAACTCTGAAAGAATGACCAGCAGAGCAGACACAGTGGCATATGCCTATAATCCCAGCAACTCTTGAGGCTGAGGCAGGAGGATTGCAAGTTCAAAGCCAGCCTCAGCAATTTAGTGAGACTGTCTCAAAATAAAAAAAATAAAAAGGACTAGGGATGTGGCTCAGTGTTTAAGAACCCTGGGTTCAATCCCTGGAGCCACAAGGAGGAGGAGGGGGAGGAGGAGAAAAAAAAACAATATACAAATAGAGTTGTAAGAATAAGACTGTAGAGAAATAAAGCATAGCCCCATCTTATTAAGGTGGGGCAAACATTCTGAAATTTGGGGCAACAAAGGAGGAAGTTAGGGCAAGGCAGAGGTGAATCCATGAGGAAACTAACTCCAGAATACTCAAGGGAGGTGTCTTAGGACACAGCAAACCTAGGTATAGTTCAGTACCACTGGTCTAAACCAGCAGGCAAGGCAAGGTGCCCAGAGGTTCAGGCAGCAGTGGTGAGTGGTATGTGTGTGACTCCCAGAGAAGTCAGGGAACTAGAATCTAGACCAGGATATGTACGGGCCACAGGCAAACAATGAAGTTCATGGTGTGTCCCACCATATCCAGAGCCAGGACTCTAGACTGAGTAACTAAGAGGATATTGAGCTGGAATTAAGAATGTAGATTGGCCCAAATCTGAGAGAACAAGAGTGAGGATGCTTCCATTTAGGGCTACATTAGGCTCATGCTCAAACTGTGAATATACTACCATACTGGCAATGTAGCTTCATTCCAAATTACACTGAAGGCCAGGGCAGAGGTCACCTGTCTCTTTCCTGTCATAGTTGAGATTGGATCAGGTGTGTGTCATTTAGTGGACATGTTATTTCTCTATGCAACAGCTCTTCCTCTGGGAATGACTTCTCTGTGATTCACTGTGGTTTGGGTATAGCCCAACCAGAGCACAAGGGTTAAAATGTGACAGTCTGTCAAGCAGATTACTTTGTTCCCTATTGTCACAGTGATTTAACCACAAAGGTCTTCTACTACTGGAATTTATTTAGTGTTTTCAACTAACTTCCGTTATGGTTTAGATATCCCCAAAAGCTCATGCATGAGACAATGCAAGAAGGCTTAGAAATGAAATGATGGGGTTATGAGAGCCTTAACCCAATCAGTGAATAAATCCACTGATAGGGATTAACTGAGTGGTAACTGTAGGCAGCTAGGGTGTGGCTGGAGGAGGTGAGTTCTTGGAGGTGTGCCTTTGGAGTTTATGTTTTGTCTTTGTTGAGCAGAGTTCTGTCTCTGCTTCCTGATAATGTCCTGAGCTGCTTTCCTCCAATACACCCTTCTGCCATGATGTTCTCACACCCAGACGAATGGAGCTGGCCATCTATAGACTGAGACCTCTGAAACCATGGGTCCCCAAATTTCCTCCTTTATGGGGTTTTTGTCAGGTCTTTTGGTCACAGCATCGAAAAAGTTGACTAAAACAACTTCTCTACACACCTAAGATACATTATTCATTTAATCCTTATGTAATTTGATAATGTAATCCTATTATCATCTTCCCTTTATAGATAATGGAACTGAAACAAAGACACAGTAACTCGTCCACAATCACAAGACTAAGTGGTAGAAACAGACTGTATAACTAGTCTGGTCCCATGGCCCGTGCGACTTGCCTGCAAGGAAAGACACACTAGCCTGCTCTAGGATTATAAGGCTATAAAGAAAACATCAACTGAAAATACAAGTGGCCATCGCCCCAGGCCATGGGGTGGGAGTTGTCTGCAGTAAAAGAGAATGAGGTTAGGAGTTATGAAAAGAGAGAAAGAGACCTCCTGGTATGGTTTGAGATCCTGAATCTAAGTGTGCCTGAAGCTATTTGACCATGGACTTTAATTTGCATGGACCATTATTTCCCTTTATTGCTTAAATTAGTTAGAGTTGGGTTTTCTCACCTGAAAAAAATAAAATCCTGACTCATACAGGCTTGTCTGTAAGATACTTCAGTATGCACTGGGGTAACTGGGGAAGATGAGAGCAAAAGAAATTACTCAGAGTCTGGTAAGTACAGGTTGGCATCCGATGACATCCATGTGATTGCTGTGGCATTCCCTGGCTCCAGTTGTCCTTATGTTGCCATTGTGCCTTGCATCAGTGGGGGTCTGTAAACATACTGTCTCTCCACAGATACACTCCACCGGCCCTTGGAGGGAAGCCTAAAGTTAAAGCAATACAGGGCTATCATTTCACCGGGAGAAAATATTTGATCTGCCTTATCAATGCCCAGGTTTATAGCACACTGCAAATAACCCACAGAATACTGGTTGAACAGCAGAAGGCCACACCTGTGAAAATCAAGATAACTGCAATACTCACACTTTGAAATACCCCTCATGCCTCCTCTTAAAGGATTGGTTAGTTAGCTTGACCTCAAGAATAGCTGGATAGAGTTAACACTTGTTCTATCTTTAACAAACTTAAAGTGTCCTTTTTAGGTTCCTGGGATGAAGAGTAGAGGGCTTTGGTGTGGGCTGGCCTTGGGATTAATATTAGCAAAGATTTTAGGACAATCTCTGGCACTTAGTAAATGCTCATTAACTAAATACCATTCTGCAGTTATTTTTTTGGTTTTCCAAAGATTCTGCAATACTGGTATTACTTTCCTAATTAAAAAAAAATTATATTCATGACCTTCCCAAGAGGAAGCACAAACTCTTGACTTGTAAATAGACCCCTACAACACTACTTTATGGACCAGAAGGCAGTTTCTAAACTCAGTGATAGATTCTGTGGTGAAATGAATGAGGAAGTATGAGATTAATGAGGCAGTTTCTAAACTGAGTGATAGATTCTGCGGTGAAGTGAATGAGGAAGTGAGGAACACTGAGAGAAACTCCTGGAAAAAGAAAATCTAGTCAATATTGTCACACATAGACAAGTGCTATAGCCGGAAAAGATTTTTTTTTTATTGGTTGTTCAAAACATTACAAAGCTCTTGACATATCATATTTCATACATTAGATTCAAGTGGGTTATGAACTCCCATTTTTACCCCAAATACAGATTGCAGAATCACATCGGTTACACATCCACATTTTTACATAATGCCATATTAATTCAAAGGTCAAAAGTTGGAACTGGGTGTGGTGAGGCAGGAGGATCACTTGAGCCCACAACTTCACCAGCCTGGGAAACAGAGTGAGACACCTGTCTCAAAAAAAAAAAAAAAATCAAAAATCAAAAGTTGAGAAACTGAAGCAAATGGATGGATACTCAGTGTGAATACTGCTGATAAATAATAGTGGTGTAATTAAAAGATCAAGTTGGTACAATGAAATTGTGCCAGCCTCTTCGAGTGTGTTATAAACCAATTTGAATTACTTATCACCATTTTCTTCCTAATTGATTGAAATAGCTCAAAGAGCAACAAGTGCTTGGTCAGGGAGATCCTTTAGCGATTTGTAGCCAAAGGGAAAGTGAGAAATCTAATAGGGGCCAGGAAGACTGGAATAAATGGATATCCCAACTATAGGACTTCTCAAAGCCTGGGATGATTAAGGTACACTTTGGTTCTCCAAAAAGGACCTATTACACAACCTTTCTCAAACTTCTTTGACAATGAAATATTTTCCCCCCTGAAAAGTTATTAAAATCTTGACATGTTCTCAACACTATCTAGGAAATAGTGTCGTAGATCCCTAGCATCCCTGCCAAGGCTCACATTTTATTCTGTAAATTCTAATAATATTCCTGCTAGCTGAGACCTAGAGTGACAATCCTTCACCCAACTCTCTCAACGCCCAGGGTCCTGCTGCTGGAACCTCCAGGTTCCTGTACCCTCAGACTGTGAGGGAGAAATCAGAAGCTGTAGCTGCCACCCCAGGCTCCCAATCTCCATTCCCTGCACTGCCAATTTGAATCTCTCCCCCAACCGCCCCATGTGTAACTATAAAGTATGTGTTCAGCTATTTACTTTCCCTGTTCCATGCAGTGTGTTACTGAATAATGCAGTTCACAAGTAAACCCAGATTTTCTGCTGCAAGGTCTGAATTAAAAAGATTACAACCCTCTATCATTCCAGTTTAAACAGAAACCACCACTTATGTAGCTTTAAAAAAAATGGAAACAATGATTCTCTGTCCTCTCAGAAATGCAAGCAAAATTGTAGAATTAAGACGTTTACATGGATTTTGCTGTTTCTGACGGCCCTAAATTGCCTCATTTAGAAAGGTAGAAAATAAAATGCCTATGTTTCTTAAATTTCCAGGAACTGAGCCTGGCAGCTGGTATTCACTGTTGTCTTCTAGAATTTGAAGCAGAAAAATTACAACCAAAGTGGTGTCAATTTGCTCTATTTATCTTGGGAATTAACTTTAAAGCTTAATTGTCAGGGACAGTGACCTCTATACTCATGAAAATCCCCAGGGAATTAGAATAGCAGACTACTTGAGTGGAATGTGAATGTCATCCTGGGGTGAACAGGCCTGCACAGAGCCCGAAGGAAAACGTTTGGCCCAAGAAGGATGCAGCTGACCCTACAAGCTTCTGTACTTCATTTCTCAACACTCAGATCAAGTTCTTAACCCACTGCTTCTGTCTGACCCTTGTTTCTACCCCTGAGTTGGTCCCAGATTTGCCTACTGATGTGTCTGGAGACAAGGTGTCCTTGAAATAAGCTGAGCTGGGTTCCAACTATTGACCCCATTCAGCTCTCAGAGGCCTCTGAGAATATATGAGTGGCTGGGAGATGGATTGAAGAAGTTCTGCTTGTTTAGGAAGGCCCCTAGGCAGGGTTTTGTCTGAAAACTTCTCCTTAATCTGGCAGAATTTGGAACAAATGTTTGGCTGAAACCATATACTATCAAATTAATAGAACAATTGTAGGATAGAGAACAATAAGTCAGGAAACAAAAATGCAAGCATACAGCTCATAAAGTCTACTTTATGGAAGTAGTACAATGCTGAAAAAGTACACATTGTACTCCATGGAACAACTACCCCTATCCCCACCCTGCCTGCCCCAACTCAATTCATTTTGCACGTATTTAACTTTTAAAAAGGAGGAGGAAGAGGAGGAGGAAGAAGAAAAAGTCATTTGAGCAAATAACGTCCAGGCCTCTGCTGTGGTCAGTGGTAAACCCAGACACTCAAGAGATAACATCACTGTTGTAATGAGGTAACTGAACAGCCACTGGAAAGCTCTGGCTTTTCATAACAGCCTATTATAAGGACAAAAACTTTGCTGACTGGCCCCGCCCTAAATCATTGCCTTGTAGGAGAGGAGCCCTGTCAGAATAAAAACAATCAAGCTGAACTAGATTGCTCTCTTGTATGCACAACAATGTTTTCCTGGATATGTTTGTGCAAGTTAAGAGCTAGGAACCTTAAGTATTCTTTCTTTCTGCTCTAAAAAATGGAGGTCATTAATTGATTTGGTCTTGACTAACGAATGATCCCTCTTGCTCTGGGAATGTTGTTCTTTTTGATCAAAACACAATTTCTGAAGGGACTTTAATGGAAAGATGAGGGAGGTGGAGACTTGCACTTAGGAAAGCAGTTTATTTAAGTCAATCCTGGAGAACAGATGGACTGTCAGGTATTAAAACCAAATCAAACCAATGAAGGATTCTTGATTTGATCTAAACAGGCCTCTGGGATAGTTCACTCGTGTTAGTGATAACAATTAACAGGGGTAGTAGAAGAGTTATTTTGGAAATTATGTGGAGTTTATCCTCTCAAATTGGGAACAAGTGAAAGCCAATGAAGGGAAAAGTCAGAGAGAAAATATAATCAGTAGGAAAACAGCTTTTGTGTTTTGGCATGTGAGAAAAAGAACAAAGCAGGGGGTAGTGCTTGCTGTTTCCCAAGATTGGCCTATGAATTTTTCCTGAGCAATATTTTGAGTTAGTAGTCCTTAAACAGCCAATTGAAGGATCCACGAAGACTAATTATCCAGGAAGTTCTTTTACAATAGCTGGATTCCCAGACTGAGCTCTACAGAAATGTTGTGTAAGGCCAAGAAACCAGTACTCCTCAGGTTAGGAGGGATTGATACAGAACTTTTAAAACAGTTGGATAGAAACAGATAAACAATGGGTTTTTTTAATATATCAGAGGAAGATGGTTTAAAAGGTGTTTAAGAAAATAATCTGGCAGTAAAGGCACTTGGCCTGCAGTGGTTCTCCCCAAATTTAATCTATAAGCAAATCTCTAAGGGACCTATCTTATTAAAGTACAGATTCTCATTCAGTAGAACTGAGTGCACTTCTAACCAGCTGCTTTGTGTTAGTCTGAAAGGGTAAGCCCTGGAGGACAACTGGAGTTCCAGTACTCAGAGGTTCTTGATATAGAACAATACTTTGCAGATCAAGTCAACATCTTTTCCTGGAGCCAAATGTCACCTTCAATCTAGATGAGATTGTGAGTCATAACAGAAAACCCTCACCTGAAATTAGGAGTACCAGGTTTTTGCTGTGGAATAATCAGCCAGCTTGATAAAATTACTTTCCTCCTAGAGCTGGGTTTGTGGCTCAGTGGCAGAGCACTTGCCTAGCATGTGTGAGGCACTGCATATAAATAAATAAATTAAGGGTCCACTGACAACTTTAAAAAAAATTTTTTTTAAACTACTTTCCTCCTGAGCATCTGTGGCCAAATAAAATGAGAGAACTGGATGTATTTCTAAAATACTTTCACATTCCATGATCCTAAATCCTCTAACCCCAGCACATTGAATAAAGTTGGACTAACTTAGGAGGCCTTTTCTAACTCTGAAGGTTACTAGGCACTGTACTGTAAAGAATCAGCATGTGCATTTTACATCCTTTGGTATGTTTGCCATAAAACATACATGTCCTTCCTATATTTCAATTGTATACATTATTATTTAGACATGTAATTACACCCTAAAAGGGGGAAATACATTTGTATGTGAGAGGTTGATAAAAGAAAATGCTATTGTATACAGACTGAAAAACATTATACTTTATTTTTAAAATATTGTAAGCGCTGGTATAAACAAGTCATAGCTTACAGATGTGTGTATATTGCACAAACTGCACATTTACTATTTGGAGAGGAAAAAAACTGGGTTTTAAAAATTGTTTGGACGGTATGTTCTTTTCCTTTTTAGTGGGGTGGGGAGCCAAAAGAATTGAATTACAGGGTAGAATATAAAATACCTCCTTTAAGGAAATAAATGTGTAATAAGACCTATCTAGCCAGTTCTCTCAGGCATGAGAATCCCCTGAGGTTCATGTAAATGTGTACAAGTATGTCCTCAGTGTCGCTCCAGATGTTTTTGCAGAGAAAGAATCCTTTTCTCCACACACTGGCATCAACACCCTGTATGGAACCTCTGTATTAAGACTTGCCCCCAAGCCAACAGCATCCTGAAGGTGATTCCAGGTGAGACTGGGGAGCAACAGGCCCTTCCCACCAGCTCTGTCTACACCTGGAAGATCATGTTACTAAGTATCCTCCTAAGCTTGGAGGGGAGAACAGAGCCTGCAAGTATTAACACAGGATAAGGCTCAAAAGCAAAGTTAACCCAACAAGCAGAGAGGTCAGGCCAGAATAACTTTAAATGGTAATTAAGTCTCTCCACACTTATCTTTGGAGATTGTCCTTGGGCTCTGGCTGAGCAGGGCCTTCCCCTCTGTGTGTGAGGTCTACTTGCAGTTTTAACTCTGCCGCTCCAGGGAACCTGAGCTGCACAATTTTTTTTTTCTACAGTTTTTGGCTACAGAGCCTGTAAAAAAGCTATTCTTGGCTTTTGCAGTTGCCCCCATGTAAAGTCTCCTTCACATGGCTACAGTGCCAAGAAGAATCCAGAGCTTTATTATAGGAGCTTTTCCACTAGTGATGTACTATTTCTTTTCTTACCCCATCTTCTAAGGAAAAAATGAAGTGCTCCTGCAAAAGACCCAATCACTCAATCCACCTGACACCCAGGACACATCCCACAAAAAGAATGCTGCTTTGTGGTACATGTGGCCTTTCCCAACAATCCACAGCAACATCTTTCCAGCCCAGGCTCTTAATACCTCTTCTCTACAAAACTGACCTATCTTCTTTGTTCACGCCTCCCCACTCTAACCAGAGGTTGCATAAGTACAGCTAAGAGTAAACCAGAAAGAAGCAACTGCTCAGTTTTTCCAAAATAGAATCCACTGATGCATATAAATGCTTGAAGCTCATAAAAGCAGCAAATAGTGCAGTCAAAACTATCTAGAACCAATGGCAGTGATTATAATGCCAACACATATATGAAGAACCAAGCACCCACAGGCACAGAGGTGCACACTTATAATCCTAGCAACTTAGAGGCTGAAGCAGGAGGGTCACACTTTGAAGCCAGACTCAGCAACTTAGCAAGAGCCATCTCAAAATAAAAAATAAAGAGGACTGGGGATGTAGCTCCATGGTAAAGTGTCACAGGACTCAATCCCCAGTAAAACAAAACAAAACAAAACAAACCTGAGCCCCAGGCCTAGACAACCTACAGCCAAGACTATTGGTTGTCCCCCAGTATTCATTCTCCTCTTCTTTAGTAATAGAAATGTGATTGTGGGGTGGGGGGAGGGTTGGGTACCAGGGATTGAACTTAGGAGCACTTGACCACTGAGCCACATCCTCAGCCCTATTTCATATTTTATTTTAGGGTCTCAATAAGTTCTTTGCACCTCACCATTGCTGAGACTAACCTTGAACTCACAATCCTCCTGTCTCAGCCTCCTGAGCCGCTCGGATTACAGGTGTGAGCCACCCCACCTGGCCAGAAGAATGAATTTTAATTGGGCACATGCCTGCAAAAGACTACATTTCCCATTCTCCCTTGCAGCTGGATATGCTTAGTGACTAGGTTCTGTCTGGTTTCTGGAAAGTCTTTGGAAAGAGTGGAGGTTTGCCCTTTCACATTGGTGCTGACCAGGGTGCAGCCACATTGGACCATAAGGTAGAAGCCATGTCTTGAGCTTGGTAAAATGACATGATAGAAGAAGCCCAAGGACCTGGTAGTAAAGAAGTTATCCACCATGTGGTCTAAATTTATATGAGAGAGAAATCAACTTCTCTGTGGTTTAAAATCATGATTTGTTTTAGATTTTTATAATACAGCTCAATTGTTTTCTGATATACTTTCTTCCTTAAGGTCTCATATGTCAATGACATCTCAAAATTCATTGCATTATTCTTTCATTAGAGAGTTAACAGCTACAAAATAATGGCTGTGAAGCCTTAAAAAAAATCTATTCCATCTAGATGTTCTCTGTGTATTCTCTAATTGCAATAAAAAGTACAATAAAACAATGCACAATAGAGTACTCCTACTTTCCAGTAAACAATGCACATATAGACATTTTCCCCTGACAAAAGTCATCATCAAAGCAGATGACTATTTCTTTAATATTTTTTGCAGTCACTTAATTTGTATACTCTTGATAACTAGATACTAAGTGCTAGGTCAAATTTTGTCCCCTTTCTTCTCTTCAAGTCCTTGCCAGGGTGGAAGAAATAGTTTTGTGCTGACAAGGTCAGTTCATGTTAATGGGTAAGAAAGAATCATAACTACTAAGAGCATAGGTATCTATCCATGTCATTAATACTTAGAATATCCATAATTTGCAATTTTCAGATTCAGAAACTGAGACTTCAACAAATGGCATGACTTGCCTAAATTAAGCTATTAACAAAGGACCTTGGACCCAGATTTTCTGATTTTTTTTTTTTTTGGTACCAGGGATTGAACCCAGGAGTACTTAATCACATCCCATCCCTTTTTGTTTTTTGAGACAGGATCTCACTAGGTTACTTGGGACCTTGCTAAGTTCTGAGGCTGGCTTTGAACTTATGATCCTATTGCCTCAGCCTCCTGAGTCACTGGGATTAGAGGTGTGTGCCAACTGCACCCAGCTGGTTTTCTGATTTATACTGTATTATGATTACCTACTTACTTGTACATCTCCCTACTAAACAGTAACTCCTTATTCACTGTTGTATTCCTAGCACTTACCACAGGGCTTACCATACCAAATTCTCAGTAAATATATGTCAAATGAACTAACAAGACTAAAATTCCACTCTGCCATTGCTTCCTTACTCTGCAAATGCTCCTAATATATTCCAGGTCACTCCCAGGCCATATGGGCCTGTCGAGATAATGTGGTCAAGGATGAGACAGAGGGGACTAGTGAACACACCCATATGACACAGTCCTGTACTCCTCTGTGCTCTCCTGGGCCTGGGTGGGCCCACCACATAGGGCATTTGGATGTGTGCCTCATGGCCTGGGAAACAACTTGCACTTTGTGTACTTTTCCAAGGAAAGGAAAAGGCAACCATAGCCTAACACATGTTAGAAACACTGCAGGCCCATATTCTGACATCATAGCATCCGCCCAGTCTGATTCCTGGAGTTGAGCCTGTTTGCCAAGCCTGGACTAGGAAGGTTATAAGGAGAAAGGATGTGGACAGAGGAGTTAGGTGACTATAAAGAGGGGTACCTGGCTAACAGGCACAATGTGAGCAGGCATTATGATACAGTGCATGGGGTAAGAGAGCAGTGAGCCTCTCAACCTCCATGTCCCCAGATCCACGGAAATTATCTGTGTCTGGGGCTCAGATAACAGAGCTCATCCCTTCTTATAAGATCTGGATTCTCTGAACCTTGAATTAAGCTGGTCCTGTTCCACATTCTACCAAGGAACTACAAGAATGGAGCCAATCTAGCCATCCCCACTTCCTTGACTCCTCTCTCCAGCAGGGTGCCAGAGGGAGAAGTGTTTGTTTTCTCCCTATTGCTCCTTACTTAGTCAGGAGGTGAGAACAGGCTTGATTGAACTATGGCCACCAATCAGAAGGAATCTAAGCTAAATTATCACCTGGCATAATGTGAAATAACATTATTATAACACGCTGCCTTCCAATTGGAAAGCCAAAAGTTAAGCCTGTGCTGGCATTCCCTTTCCAATAAATGAGCTGGCTTAAACACTGACTTTCTCTCCTTGACTTGTAAAAATGACCTAAAAATGTAAGAAAGAGTTCAATAAATGTTTTAATGTTAAGTACAAATACTTTAACAGTTTAACAAAACCAAGGGGATACCAACCTTAAAATCCCATCTTCCTTGCTCTCACCCCCATCCCAATTTCAAGATTTAAGTTCAGGGTTTCAAGTAATAATACAATTGCCCAGTACATGGTACATAGTAGACACTCAAAAATATTTGTTAAAAAGGAATTACATGTACCTTACGAGTTGGCACCTCACAGACCTTTTAAGAGTTTGCTGACTTGGATTGAATTCAAGAATAGCGTATAATCCTCTGGGGGAATATTCACAGGCAAATAGCTACAAGGATATACATTTCCCTTTGTTAAAACTTGTATCTGAATTCAAATATTGGCCTTGGCATTTCCTAAGTGCTGGCTGCTTTGAATGTTACTATGTCAAACCATCTGCACTGGGAAGCAAAAGACTTGAGAAATATGAGCACTAGTTGTAAAGAGATTATCATGTTCCTGACCATTATACGTTTTATATTTTGAAAATCCCCTAAGAAAAAGTCATTTTAAAATAGCAAGTCTTTGTCAAAGTGGAGATGACTACTTGTGTACAATTTATGACTGTGGTCAGTATGAATATTCATTTTTGTGTGCATTTTCAATGGCTTCCCTGCACTGACTCACTAAAATAAAACATTTTAAAATCTGAAAATAGACTGATTATCAAAAACTTCTAGTTAAACTCATTTTTGAGGGACTGGATAGTCTGTGAAGTCAAGTGCTTTCTACTACTCTTGCTGCTCACAACCAAAAAAAAATCTCTGAGGAATTAAATAGTCTAGTGGAAGTGGTTCTTTGACTTGTGCCAACAGAAGTTTAAGTCAAGGTTCTAGAGAGAAAGTGCAAAGTGAAATCTTAAGGGAGGTTGATTTGGTGGTATTTGTAGTTGGAGGGGGGCAGTAATACAGTTTTGTACTGCCTAGAGAAAGGTAAAGGACTTGATTCAACCTTTTTCTTTATTCTAATTTGTTATATATGACAGGAGAATGCATTACAATTCATATTACACCTATAGAGGCACAATTTTTCCTATCTCTGGTTGTATGCAAAGTTATTCATACCATTCGTGTCTTCATAGATGTACTTAATGATGTCCATCTCATTCCACCATCTTTTCTACCCCCATTCCCCCTCCTTTCCCTTTCCACCCCTTTGCCCTACCTAGAGGTCATCTAATCCTCCCATGACCCCCCTCCCAAACTCTACTATGAATCAAACTCCTTATATCAGAGAAAACATTGGCATTTGGTTTTGGGGGATTGGCTAACTTCACTTAGTATTATATTCTCCAACTCCATCCATTTACCTGCAAATGCCATGATTTTACTATCTTTTTGTTGCTGCGTAATATTCCATTTGTGTGTGTGTGTGTGTCACATTTTCTTTATACATTCATCTACTGAAGGGCATCTAGGTTGATTCAATCTTAAGGTGAGAAATTGGCAGATGGAAGATCACCTGACTGCTGGGAGCTAGGCAGTTGAGGCAGCAAGATGCAGGATGAAGCTGGTGGAAGCCAGTGTGTGCAGAGTAGGAGAGTGCAGTGTTTGTATCATTTTCAGAAGTCCCATGCCCAGCCTTAGGGCAACTCAGGGCACAGAGGCTCCCAGTCCTGGTGAATACACCATGCTGAGGGTGATGACAGTCCTTCACTCCCTCCACAGTGCTACACACTCTGACCCAATGCTGGAAGAGTAGGCAGGCTGTGGGCAGTGTGAGTCAAGGTGTGTATGGAAGTGAATGCAGCCAACACAGAGAATCCCTAGAATGTGATGAAAATGAGAGAATAAAATCAACTTGGAGAAGGAGGGGAGGTGAATATTCCTAAAGCTTAGCTACTGTAAAATGAAATGGATGCTCCTGTTTGTTCGGTCTGTGACAGGGATATTTCATGAAATCAGACCAAATCTGGTATTAGATTATAATAATAATTTAAAACAACAACTGGCTGTGAAAAGGAAGACACACTGCTTTGTCTCTGGTGTTCTTTTGCCCTACACTATCAATCCAGACTTTTTGTGGGAAGGGTTGCCCAGTTCCCCTGGGTATCCTCAGTAGGTTTCCCAGGACTAGGAGGGTGCCTCTGGAACCTCAGATGAAAGGGTGAATGAGTGGGGCTGAGGCTGTAGCTCAGTGGCAGAGCACTTGCCTAGCCTGTGTGAGGCATTGGGTTCCATCCTTAGCACCACATAAAAATAAACAAAGGCAATCTGTTCATCTACAAGTATAAAAATTTTAATTTAAAAAAAATTAAAAATTGAACGAATGAGTGTATAGGTGAATGAATGAATGAATGACCTGCCCTAGGCGAAAAGTTTTAGCTTTCATTCTCCTCAGGAAAGGAAAAAGAGAAGCAGAGGCAGAGGCAGAAGAGGCAGAGGCAGAAGCAGGACAGGGAGAACCTGAAAGACAAATGAGGTGACCTTGATTATTCCCAATGTCAATTTAATCTAGGTCAATATTCTCAAACTTTGTCGTGCATCAGAATCACCTGGAAGGCTTGTTCAAACAGCTTGCTGGGGCCACTCCCAGTTTCTGACTCAGTAGGTGTGGCCAGATGATTTGCATTTCTAACAAGTTCCAGCCAGTGCTGCTGGACCACACTTTGAGAACCGCAGTTTTAGAGGGTAACTCTCAAGGGATTCGCATATCCCAGAGAAAAGGAATTTTGTAGCGAGAATTGGAAACTTCACGACGATTCTTCAGCTTCGCATTCTTAAAACAACTCCGAGACAAGAGCAAAGTGGCATATTCGAGCCAGCTCACTGCCGCATAGGAATTGCAGCTTATTGGAAATCAAGATTTCCGTTCTAATTTTCCCATCGTTAAAGCGTTAGCAAGCACGTTTTTACACACACGAACGCACGAAAACTTGATTTTAAAAAACCTCAAGTTTACAGATTCTAGTTTTTTCTGAGGATGACCTTTTCAGAACATGAAAACCCAGCCAATCCCTCAGGAGCAGGTGGGGAAGCCCCAGAGGAACTCTCTCGGCAGTCTCTTCTTGGGATGGACCTGAATTTTGCCTTTCGCTGCCTGATGTTCTTCCTCGTGGACTCTGACCAGTTTGGTTAGAAAAGTACCATGAACTCAAGCAGCTGTCCTTTGACGCCAGGGCATAGGAGTTGACTTTGTTCTTTGGCGAGGAAAACAGCAGATCTGTCTCCATGTGGGCAATGGAAGGCGAAAAGTGCACCACGCTGCCATTTACCCTTAGATCGAGCGCCTGCAGCCTCTGTGTGGCGCGGGCCTTGAAAGTGAAGCGGACCCACCCTAGCACGTGCAAGAGCCAGTCTGCTATTCCGCAATCTCCTGCCCCAGAGGCCTGTCTGGACTCTGGCGGCTGGGAGGCGCTGACCCGCTCTCACCCTCTAGGACCGCGGCAGCACCTCAGTTCTAGCCAGGAACTGGCAGGTCACCAAATGGTCTTGAGTCTGCTCTGGGCTTTGCTGCTGCCCTAGTCAAAGGCCCCCCTTAGAAAACCCAAACCTGGACTGGATACCGGTTCCAGGCAGGACCCCAGGCTTGGCCACGTAACTTTGCAAACCTGTGTTCGCCCTCCCCACGGAAGGTTCCCATTCCCCGGTCACTTGTTGTTCCGCAAGCTGGTAGCCAGAAGGGCACCCGCTGTGGTCTCCAGTGGAGTGAGGCTGAGCGAGGCACCTGGAGAGCGCTCCTGGGCCCAACGCGCTCTCTTCCACTCTCCCTAGTGCCAAGAATCTTTGGATAAGGCCCAACCTTGGGCGCCGGGGGCTGGCCAGCTGGATCAGATTCTGGGAGTGGCTGGGCCGGGGGACTGGACTGGAGTGAGGTGCTGTACTCGGGTCCCCCAGCCATAAGACGCACCGCACCGCGCACACTCTCCTATACCTCCAGACACACCTCTTCCAGTTTTCAGTCTTCAGGAGAACAGATACCCAAGAATCCAGGCCCCACCAAGTTTCAAATGCTTGGGTAAGTTTTGAGGGGTAGGTCACAGTGAGTGAGACAGCCTTTCTCAATGAGGACCCTGAAAACCCCATTTGCATCTCCTGCTGGTTACAAAGTCCGTGACCTTGGCATTTGAGCTGAGGAGCATCCCACCATCTTGAGAAATCTTGGTGTTGGGATCAGAACGAGTGTTTTTTCTCTGCCCTGGGGAATTCAGGGTCATTGGTCCTAAAACCCATCTTAGAAACCCTCTAGAAGAAATGTCGTTGGGGGAGGAGGGACACTGAGTAGGGTCCTACAAAGGGTCCAGAGGTGGGGGTAGAATGGCTTATTGGCTCTGACGACAGATCCAGGCCCTCTTCCCAAAACGTCTGCTACTTCACACTGCTCCTCTGCAGCAAAGGGGCTAGGTCAGGTGATGAGAACCAAATAGGGCCCGGTAGCTGGCCTCCACGCACTTACATCCAGTAGTCCACGCCGCGAAGTGCTCGGCCTGCGCCTCCAGGGGGCGCTGCGGCCCTTCCCGCTAGCTGCTGGAGCAGCCAGGAGCTGCGCTTTCTCATTTCTCTCTAGAGCGAGGACTTCGACAAGCTTAGGATGAAATTAGTAGTCTTTTCGTCCCCACCTCCTCACCTTCAATTCTGAATCGAATGCAAACAATCCTCTTCTGAACACCCCCGAGCCTCTCACTACTCCGGGACTGAAGTGCACCTCCTCGCAGCAAGGCTTGGGTTCCCAACTCCTCCAGTCCCCATCCCCGCCAAAAAATGTAAGCAGTGCGGGAAGTTCAAATGCAAAAGGTCCCCGCCTCGTAGAGACTGAGGGAGGCTGGGGGAAAAGGAAGCAGTCCTCCGAGGTAGTGGAAACTAGGATCCCAGGGGGAAAAAAGGTAAATGTTTCATCATTTGTTTTTTTCTTGAGTGTAAAAGTTTTAGGATGTCCGCAGCGCGCGTCAAGGAGAAGGCTCCGAGTCAACTCCGGGGAAGTTTGTCTGACACCTGCTCGCCGCACAACTGCTAGAGCCTCCTGGGTGGGCCGAGGGGGAAGGGGCCTGAGCAGCTTGCCGCCGCCTCCTCCTCCACCATCTCCTCCTCCGCGTTTCCTCTCCCAGATCTTCGTCGCTGCCTCCGGGGACGTAAACTTGCTGCTTTGGGGGCTCGGGCGCAATTGCTCGAGCGCCCCTTGTGAGTTTGTTGGCCATTTCTCTGGATGCGTCCTTGGTGTCGAAAGCCCAGAGCCGAGAGGACAGCAGAGGACCAAGTCGGCGGAAATTTCAGAGTGAACCGGCAGCTCAGCTCCGGAGGGCTCAGGGAGAGTAGGACAGCTCCGGAGAGGCTCAGACCTGAGGGCGCAGCTGGGCCGCTGCAGACACCGGAATTTTCCTCTCTGCACACTCAGACCCCATAACTCGCTCGTGGGCCGGGTGGCCTATTTTCCGCGCCAGGCGCTGTTGCCAGGGGAACCTGGTGGGTGAGCTGCATGTAGTTGGGCCCCCCGCAGTGCGTGCACCGTAAACGCCGGCCTGGCCAAGGGGTTTGCAGGGTGAGAACACGGAGAAACTTAAGGGCCAGTCCCGGGTGCGCGTGGAGATGGCCTGGGGAAACCAGAGTACAGCCTCGAGCGGCAGTCGGCCTCCGGGTCTCTCCCCGCTCCCGGTGCGCACCTGCCCATCGCGGCAACGAAGCCTGGAGGCTGCTGAGACGCTGCCGGGGCCACGCGGCTTGCCCCCCAAAAGTCGGATCTCGCCAATTCTTCTCTACTTTTCCAGAGATCTACAGCGCGCGGGCCAAGTTGGCCCAGATTCCATTTTGGAACTTTGGAGGCTGGGGTGGGCGAGGTAAACACATTTATGGGGGGGGGGACAGAAAAACATGCTCAGGAGGTTTGTGGAAAGTGGTCGCAGCTCGTGGGTGGTGGGAAATTCTGTCTACCTCGCGGTTCCGCACCCAACGTACACACACACAGGGCGGGAAAGGTGTGAAGCCCGCCGCTGGGGATTTGCCTCCACTTTGGTGAAAAGGAAATACGAAGCGTAGTAACGCTCTTCAGGTCACCACCCCCACGAGTGTATGTCCTGGGGGGGTCTGAAAGTAGAGAAAGTTCCTTCCAAATATCCCAAATTGAGAAAAGCTGCGGAAGGAATGAGGCGGTTGGAGAAAGGGGACCGCAGGCTTCCCCGCAGCTGAGGCTCAGGACTGAGCACTGAAATGAAAGCACCTCTATGGAACTCTAGGGAAAACATTTTTTTAAACCCCCTGAACTCTCAGTCATCCGGCTATTTCCATGTTATTCCTCAAATTTACTTTGAAGCATTTAAGGATATTAAGCACTCGGGTCTTCATTCCAGGCTCACTTTTTAATCTTTGGGAATCTAAAACTGGGAAGAAACGGGGGAAAGATCTGTTATTCCTAAATTATGTTTTGCCAAAGGAACGAAAAATTCAATCTACCTTGGCATAAATGAAATAGAGTTTTATCTTAATAAAATAATGTAGCTTCTGCCTGGCTTCCCGGTCACTGTTTAAACCTTTTGACTTTTTTAGCCCTATGTTTATATTTGTCCACTTCCCCCTTGCGTTTGAGATTATTTTAAATGAGTTTTGGGGAAACTCCTCTAAAACTGTCTTTTGGCGGAACACTTGAATTATACATCCTCTTAGAATATCTACACTCCTTAAAGCGCAGGCTTGCCTGGGCTAACGCAAATCCCCTCTGGCGACTCGTCTGGGACGAAGGACGATTCATTTAGTGTTGCTCAGGCATATCTCATCTGAAAAGAAGCTGCTTAAAATGGGTGTGTGTCATTTCCCTTCTGTCACTCGGTCACCCTAATCCATTGTGGCTGAAGTGTGTTCTACATTTACACTCAACGCAAAACTGAACTTTTAGAAGAACTTGAAAAATGTATCACAGCACTTCAAATTCGATTAATTTTCCTGGTGACTGAACAATGAACTAAATTTTTTGCTGAGGATGAAGCTAGTATATGTTTTGAGACGCTAGAACATTATTTCCTTAATTTAAAAAAAGTGAGTGTTCTTCACCCATTTCAGATGAATTCTTTTATTGTTTGCCAGTGGGTTGCAGATGCCCAACCCTTTAACTAAGTTGGTGAACTACTTATAAAATGTACATTAGTTGATTAAAGCTTAGATATTGGAAATTTCTCCTGGAACGTTCCAAATGTCTTTGCAGTAATTACGAAATAAGTCAATTGTCACCTCTATAAACAAACTTCGTTTTGAAAAGAGCAGGCGAAAGTATACTACACGTATAGTCATAATCAACCAAAAGTATGTACGAAACCATTTTAAATTGGGAGAAGAGTGATATGTACTGGAGAGCATAATCTAGAACTGACTTTATCCTTTGAAGAGGATGGCTGTGTTAAATGTGTTAAGAAGTGAAAATTAGCCAACGAGCATACCAAGTAAAACTACAAAAGTCTTCTGCGCACAATCTTTGAAAAGCAGAGAACCAGTTGTTCAGTTTCTAACACTATGAGGAAAAGTGGCAGCAAGAAGGAAGGGGGTGGGCGTTGTCTTTGCGTGTGAGTTTTGAATTGAGTCACCTTGGGCTGTCTCTATAACAGTGAAACCTCAAGCAAACCTGTGCCTTTAAGACTCAGTTGCTATCCAAACACAAGTAAACAGAGTGGACCATTAGCGGGCGCCGGGCGCGGAGGCGGAGCCAGGGTGCAGTAGGCCCGGCTCTGCTGCAGCGGCGGCGGCGGCGGCGGNAGGCAGCCTGGGGAGGGACGCGGGCGGGGACGGAGCTCCGCGCGCTCGCTGCTGGACGGTGATGGCCCTGCGAGGCTGCGGGCTCCGACTTCACCCGGAGTCGGCGGCGAGAGGCTCAAGGAGGCGCGTGGCTCTGGGTGAGCGCTGAGCGCCTGCCCAAGTACTCCCAGTCTTTACACGTTCCGCGTCCACACACTGACGAAAACAAGGATCCGCTCTCGCTTTCGCTCCTCGCGGAGCTCCAGATCATGTCCGCTGCCTCGGGGACTCTGCACGGAAGAAGTTTGCCCGGCGTGGACCCAATGACCTTTCCAAGCTGTGCGCCTTGTTGCCTGGACGTGGTCTGAGCAGCGCTGCCCAGGCAGACCTTTCTGCCAGAGGTGAGTGTCCACTCTGGGAACGGGCTGTAGCCTCCCTAAGGAAAGAAAATTTTAGGGGAGAGGGGGCGCTCACATTCTTGGTCTGGCGAGCTATAAATTCAGATATGTGAAAGGAACTGGTAAGAATGCGATCACAGGGCATTGTGTTTCTCACTTCCTTGGATCCCCAGCACGAGCAGCCCAGCTAACATCCAACCGCACACACATTGTACTATTTTTAAGTTTTCTTTTTTTGGGGGGGAGGACATTTAACCCAATAATTCAGCAAGATTTTTTATAAAAGTTGATAGACGTAGATTGAGATCAAGCCCACAACACCATGATGCTTGTGCCCCTGTCCTAGAAAGCCCGGGACGACCTGTCGTAGGGCGGCTTCAGCAACTCAGCGCGGAAGGGCCGGAACACACGGTGCCAGCCCAGCTAGTGACACTGAAGGCGCGTTTCAACAGGGGAATAGTTCAGTAGGAAATTCTCCACCCTTGTATTGGCCTTCTGGGTCCACCCCACCCCACCCCCCGCCGCCCCAACACACACCCTCCTGTCGTGGCCGAGAGGGCAGAGAGCAAACTCCCGAGGGCTTTAAGTGCTTGGATTTGCTAGAACTAACTGAAAAAGGAGTTGGGGTTTGTAGGAAGAAGGAGGGAGAAAAAGGTGTTTGTGGAGCGAGCGAAGGATCTGTATCCCTACCTGTTAGCAGAGAACAAAAGAAGGCTGGCGTTTTCCGAAATGAAACGACGGCGCAGACAGCTACTTTCTCTACTAAACAAACTGCAGTCCTGAGCAGAACAAGAAAATTACGCAGGGGGAGCGAGGGAGCAGAGAGAAACAGAACCCAGATTATGCGGAAGGCATCTTAATTTAATTAACTCCTCTGGAAGGCAGAGGCGCTGTGAAGGGGCAGGAACTTCGCAGCCGCTTTTTCCCCCCTCTCTTTTATTCACCTGATCCAGTCTGGCTTTTCTTTTCTTTCTTTCTTTCTTTTTCTTTTTTTAACGATCTTAGATTGCTTTACACTACAGATCTCTGATTTATATATAATTCTATTGTGGTTTGGACTGAAATTCAGTGAAACTATCCATCCTCAGTCTTTTCTCTCAGATAACAACATACAAGTTTTAGCAGATGATTCTTGATATTATTTTTAGATAACTCATGTAGTAAAACCATTACCAAAGAATGAGACTCCTTATCAAATTACCAATGTCATTTTTTTCTGCAATATTTTGAAAGTTTCGCTGAACTGAAATTAGTATGTATACATCTCCCTTGTTGACAGGTAGTAAACTATATTTTATAAAACTCCTATACATGCCTAGAAATTCCTATGAAGAAGATGTGAAAGAAAAGTGGCCTCTGCTCCAGTGGTCTATGTATGCCTTTTCATGGTTTAACTTTCTCTCCTTGCAAAATGAAAAGTAATCAATAGTCCAAAAAGGGATGGTGGAAAAATGACAGCAAAGAAGGATGATCACGGTTGTTCCCTGAAACTGAATGTGGGATCTACATGGCTGAGCTCTAGACAAAACGAAAGTACATTAGACCTCTGCATTGGCTTAAAATATCATTTGACATACATTTCTAGCAACTCAACAGGAGTGTGCAAATCTAAACTCCCTGATTATTTATGGTAACAGTGTTTAGTGGATACTTAGGGTTGTTGTTTGTAAAACAATTTCATAGAAGGCACCAATGGTTTGCTCTTCCTTTGTGAAGAAACTATCTGCCCTACAAACTAAAACCAAGGTACACTGTGAAGTAGCACTTTTGTGCCAACACAAAGCTGAATTTTAATAATGTCATTGATTTCTGTATTACAAACTGTTGAGAAAAGGAAAGGAAGATGGCACTCCTTTTTTTCTGACAGCAGAATTAACAGTGTAACCTTTATGCCAAAGTTTACTTTGTGTACTTGGAATTTAAAAAAAAATCACAGATCCTAATAGTCCTTCAGTTAACAACATCCCCCTTCTACCCCCATATCACAGTAGTAGGAGTTGTGCTTTGCCTCCTGTATTTATTTCTAAGAAATCTAGTCTGGGAATACACCCAAATAATAATTTTGGTTTCCTCTCCATAGGGGAGAGACTGCTATTCAACACTAGGGGGAAAGTATTTTGAATCTCTGGAAAATCCTCATTACCCAAGGAGAAGGAAATAAAGGTGAAATTTATTTTTAATGGAAAGGAAAATTATCAGATAGATTACCAGAGATGCTAATAGAATCCCTTTTTCCTAATTCCCTGGGAGAAGACTTGAGGTTTGCTCCTGATCAAAAGTGAATAGTGATTTGTGGTGGGAAAGTTTATTACTAATGGGGGTTTACAGTTTCGGTTGAATGGTTTGACTGAGACCCTCTGACTGTTATACACCTCTCATTAACTTTTAGCCTGAACTCCCAGACCACATACCACCAGGCAGAAGCCATGCATTAATAAATCTCTGTCTCTGAGCTGTTCCAAACAGAGGAGGAAGGTGTGGGCCCCACGAGGGCAGCCAGATTCAGCTTTTGCCAGAGCGCTGTGTCTTTAGCATAGCTCCCAAAGTCTGCCCCTCAGATGGAGTCACAGGCACCACTTTACCACACATTGCAGAAAAAAATTCAGGCGCAGAAAGGAGTGGAGGGGCAGGGAGTGCAGGACAGGCTCTCCCACCTTCCTGCTGGGTTCAAACTCCGGAGCGGCAGTTGTTGGTAGACCGGTCAGCCTAGCCCTCCCGGGGAAGCCCTTAGCCCTAAGTCCCGCATCTGGGAGGCCGCCCTCCAAAGGAAGGCCCAGATCCACGGGACTGGGAGAACCGACTTTTTAAAGGGGGCTGGCGCTGGGAGACGGTGGGCCCGCCGCGAAAGCGGTGAGGTGTTCCAGGATGCCTGAGTCTGAAATCAGAACCCGAGGACACACAGCTGGGACCCCCTTGCTTAGGCCCAGGCGCAGACCCGGATCTGGCCTTCCTGGTGTCAGGAGCGCCGCCGCACACACCTCCAGGCCCGCAGGGCCGCTCTGTACTCAGCCTGCTGCGGTTCCCCTGCAGCTCCTTCCCTTTGCCTCCCTAGGGAGCCCTCTCCTTTCCTCCGCTCTCTGGAGGCCTCCCGGGTGTAGGGGCTGCTCCTCGTGCCAGACCAGGAAGCCGCTCGGGCCTCCTGAGAGCTTGGCGCTCAGTCTGGGAAAAGGGGTTCCGGCCTCGGGGACGTCCTCCGCCCCACCCCACCCCACCCCCGGGAGTCTGCACCATCTGGAAGGGATCTTGGTGGGGGGTGGGAGGGGAAGCAACCCCTGGGAAGGAGGAGGGGGTGATTCCAGGCCGAACCAGCCCCTGAGGTGTCACTTTTCTTTCCTGCTGCCCGTCACTACTGATAAATGGGACTGAGGCAGAGAAGGAAAAAGAAAACCTCCGAGGTCAGCGCGGGGCGAAGCCGAGCCCTTCGAGGGCCCTCTGGTTCAGGAGGACTGAGCGCGCCCCCTCTGCCCTCTCACACGCCCGGCGTGGTCCGGGGAAGCGGGAAAGGCGGCGGGCGCCGGGCGCCGCAAAAGGAGTAGCTTT
>NW_025999949.1:1172250-1213484 GCF_001458135.2 Marmota marmota marmota
GAGTAGCTTTCACCGGGGCTGAACCAGGCCCTCGAGCCCGGGGTCGGACCTACAACCCGTCGTTCCCCAGGGAGCTTGGAGGCGCCTCAGCGACAACGGCTCTGTCCCGGCCGCAGACGTCGGCGTCTCAGCGGTCGCGGTTGACTGAGCTTCTCCTGACAGGGTGAGGGTGGGTGGGCTAGCCTGGGGACCTACCTTTCTTTCTCCACGGACTGAGTCTTCTGCTCAGTGCGTGCCAGGAATTCGTTCTTCCTGCGGGCACCCCGCTGACCCGAGGAACACTTACTATCCCGGAGTCCAGGACTCTGTGCACTCGCTGGCAAGGCGTTATGCTGTCCCTTCACGGCTCCTTTTGGGGGTCTTAGAAGTGGGAAAGTGCCGGCAATGGCTCTCAGCAGGAAAGGAACTTGGAAAATGTGGTAACCCGCTCGGGAACCAAAGGGTCCAGGGAACTGGCTTGGATGATAGTCACGATCTCTTCTTCTCTCCCCTTGCCATTTTTAGGGCTTTCTCCGCGAGCTCTGGTTTCCCTGCGTTTTCCCCGGAGCCCCACGCCCACCCATCTCTGAGTTCTGGAAGAAAGGGGCGGCTCCCTCCGCCCCCCAGCATCCAGGAAAATGGGGAGCAAGGCCCTTCCGGCGCCCATCCCGCTCCACCCATCGCTGCAGCTCACCAATTACTCCTTCCTGCAGGCCGTGAACACCTTCCCTGCCGCGGTGGACCACCTGCAGGGCCTGTATGGTCTCAGCGCTGTGCAGACTATGCACATGAACCACTGGACCCTGGGGTACCCCAACGTGCATGAGATCACCCGCTCAACCATCACCGAGATGGCGGCGGCGCAGGGTCTGGTGGATGCTCGCTTCCCCTTCCCGGCTCTGCCCTTTACCACTCACCTATTCCACCCCAAGCAGGGGGCCATTGCCCACGTCCTCCCAGCCCTGCACAAGGACCGGCCGCGTTTTGACTTTGCCAACTTGGCTGTGGCCGCCACACAAGAGGATCCCCCTAAAATGGGAGATCTAACCAAGCTGAGCCCGGGGCTGGGTAGCCCTATCTCGGGCCTCAGTAAATTGACTCCGGACAGAAAGCCCTCTCGAGGGAGGTTGCCCTCCAAAACGAAAAAAGAGTTTATCTGCAAGTTTTGTGGCAGACACTTTACCAAATCCTACAATTTGCTCATCCACGAGAGGACCCACACGGATGAGAGGCCATACACGTGTGACATCTGCCACAAGGCCTTCCGGAGGCAAGATCACCTGCGGGATCATAGGTGAGGTGGAGAAGGAGGTTGGCTGGGAGAGGGAAGGTGAAATTGTCCAGGATATAGAGTCCTAATAGACATTCCAAGTGTCACTAAAGTACCCTCTGATCTAGATTATACTCTTAAAGACCCTCCCTAATTGGCTTCAGCCAATCCCCGAGGGTTACCGTTTTTCCCCTGCTGCATTCTAGTTTGGGATAATGACCTTTCCCCATCCTTGGTCAGGAAAAATCTGGTGGGTTGGTCTTAGAATCTTATTTCCATCTCAGTCAGTCCCCCTGGGGAGGAGGGGGCCTCAGAGTCTTCCCACGATGGTGCTGGTGCGGTTACTAGAAATGTGTTCTGGCCATCTCTACCGGGTCCCCTTCCTCCCTTTTTCTCTCTCCTCCCCAGAACCTGCAATGAGGACCCTTCTAAGTTGCATTTACCAGGGTCATGAGGTCATGGACCTTAGAACTTAGAAACAGCTCCCAATCCCCGCCTTAAACTCAGCATTAACAAATAACAATTGAAGAAATACCTGTAACCTGTAACAGTGTTTTCACTGGTTAAAAACATTCCCTGGTGGTATGGGTGGAAGTATCTTCTTCGGAATCTACCTGCTATTTGCAGAGGTGGGACTTCTGTACCCATCCTCTGAAACTGTTAAGGGATTTGCTGAGATCAGTTCTCCACAATTCGGCCTTGCCTTAAAAATCCTGATTTGGCCAATTTAAATCCCTCAGAAAACCGTGAAGGCCAAGAAGGGTTGGTTCCTCGAATTTTAAGCTCCAGAATATGCCAGAGAGGGCAATCAAATGTAGATAAAGCCAGAAGGCCCGGTGAATGTTTTGAAGAGTCTGTTAGTTGAGGTTAACCATAAAAAGAATTACACAGGGAAAAAAAAAAATCTAAAAACATAAATAACAAAAATTCTGTTTCTTTGGTCCTTCCACAACTTCCTTTGACTAATTTTCAAAAGAAACTTCCTCCTCATGGGGGTAATCCATTTCAATGAAACCTTATATTGATTTTCAGGTATATCCATTCCAAAGAAAAGCCCTTCAAATGTCAGGAGTGTGGGAAAGGATTTTGTCAGTCTAGAACTCTAGCAGTTCACAAAACCTTACATATGCAGGTAAGTTTGTTTTCTTGCTTAAAAATAGTGACTGGTTTGTTTTACCATTATTGCTTTACAAAACATGTTCAATGTCAGGTTCTGTCTCTTAAAGAACCCTCTTTAGATTAGTTCTCTAGGTGAGGAAAGCAGCACTTTTATTTATTTATTTATTTATTTATTTATTTATTTATTTTAGTTATAGATGGGCACAATATCTTTATTTTGTTGGTTTATTTTTATGTGGTGCTGAGGATCGAACCCAGTGCCTCACATGTGCAAGGCAAGTGCTCGTGCACTGAGCCACAACCTCAGCCCCAGCACTTTTTATTTTTAAATGCATAAATTAATCTTTCTTAACATAAAGCATTTTTTTCCTGTTTGTCTTAATGAACAGGCCGCTCTGTTTATAGTAAATCCTAATTTTAGAATTATTTTTTTCATCCGATATGCCCTGTGTTTAAAGCTTTCGTGTTTGGGAGGAAATAAAGGTAATTTTGATAATGGAGGCATGGTGAAATCCCATACACTCTCTTTCCCAGGGGCCTCATAATTTGTAGCTTTCAGAACATCGAGGAATAGTTTAATTTTCCAGCAAAGAGGAGCCTTATTACCCGGGAGAATGTCGTTCCTTAAGAGAGGATTAGGGTTTTTCCTTCCCCTTTTTCCTGCCTGTGACATGGTGGTGAAATGTGAAGAGCTGGAAATCGCAAAGCCCACCGCAGTGGCTGTGGCCCGGGGTCTGCCTCCGCAGTTATCAGTGTAATCTGCCTCCGTGTGTGCCTGCACGTGTGTTTTCGTGATTGGAGGATTAGGAGAGCAGATTTGTTCCTGCAAGTCCCTTCTTTTGTTGTTGTGCGCTTGTTATGTTAAGGCTTGTGATACCGATAAGACAGAAACTATTGAGAAGGGTGCAGTGGTGGTGTGAAGGATTAATCCTTTGCTTGCTTCACATCTGAACAGGAATCTCCACACAAATGTCCCACATGTGGAAGAACCTTTAATCAGAGAAGTAATCTGAAAACTCACCTTCTCACCCATACAGACATCAAGCCCTACAGCTGCGAGCAGTGCGGCAAAGTGTTCAGGCGAAACTGTGATCTGCGGCGGCACAGCCTGACTCACACCCCGCGGCAGGACTTCTAGAGAAGCCCAGGATCTGTCCCGTGCCGCCGCCGCTGCTCCCCTCCCCAGACACCTCTCCACGCCTCCCACCCCCAACCCTTCACTGACCCCAGCTCTTCCCTTGCCGCAGCCGCACCTGCAGCTCCAGGGAGTTAACTGTGCTTCGGGAGGACTGAGAACTATAGAAAGCCACACACTACACCCTTTCACAAAGAGCATACGCTAGTTTCTTGTAGATATTCACAGCTCATTTTAGAGCTCTGTACATAATGTCGTGGGTCTTTGTTTTGTTGTTTTGTTTGTTTTTGTATCTTGTTGGATGAACCTAGATATGGAAAATGGAGGCCAAAATTATCTTTAAAGACTTTGTATTTTCAAAATAAAAAATTTTCTTGTTTGTTTCAACACTCCTGCGAAAGTGTCCTGGTATTCAACTTGTTTTTCCTCTAGATTCTGGAAGAGGAGAGTCTCTTATAAAAATTGTAATATGGAAAGGCATTCTTTATTCCCAGGTTTTAAAACTAGGGCTTCTCACAATTTTCTTACGGAAACTTCAGCCCTTCCCTTTTTTGTACAGTGACATTTTAAAATTGGACAATTGTGCTCTCTTTGTTTTTCAAAAATATTAAAATGGATATCTCTGAGGTTTCACTCCCTTTTGTTTATTCCAATTCCTTATTTACTACCCTTTCAGATTTGAGCAATATATCAACCTTACTAATAACATGACCTTCAGTAGCTGTCCTACTTGAAAGCCCAGATTGGGGAGAAGCATAAAGCAAGAGAAGAGGGAGCTTCTTACCACTTTATTTTCTGGAAGTCCTTGACCTGTTGTCAAAGTTTATGATGGGCAACTTCTCTTACCATTAGACTTTGAACGCTATGATTTATCACTCTAAACAGAGACTTTATCCTGCCATCAGGGTAGAAGTCTGCAGGAAGAAACAGCCTCAAGAGGACAGGGAAGAGCAGGAGGAAGGAGAAACTACTGAGCTGTGTTTGCACATAATATTTCTGTCCAAGGGTGGAGATCATTTCTGCTAGGAGGTTAGGATTTCTTCACAAAGCAAAGTGAGTTAGGTCATTAATGACGTTTCCATCACTGGTTGGCTTTCTGTCCCTGGGAAAACCTCAGAAGTGCAGGTCAAACCATGTAGAGAGCTTGTGATGAATATGTTATCACTTTCTGAGGCATCTCAACCTTTCCAGAATGTTTCCTAGAGAAAATGACATTAGTATAATGACAACTTTGAAGTATAGTGTAGGATTTGGGTGGAAGGCTTGAAGAGGAGATAAATACTAGTGTGCAAAAAATGGAAGAAGGAAAATGACTGAATTCAAATAGGGTACATCAGAAGAACCTGTGGCCCAGTAGATTCTCATGAAATGTTGTTAATCCTGAACAATGGGGTGAATTAGGAATTCTCAGATTTTTAAAAAATTTTATATATTTGTATGGAGATGGCATGTTTCACCTTAGGGTAATACCAGGCAACATTTCCTGTGTTTGTATCTTAGAATCCTCTGGAAAGGTAGGTAGGGTTTTTTTTTTTTTTTTTTTTTTGAGGAGTAGATTCAAAATTTCTCACCAGTGCCTTGTTCAATACAACTTGCTAGCAGGTTTCAAAAAATATTTCAGTCTGACTATTTACCCTGTTCTCAGGGGAGCTAGATAGAAGTCACTTCTCCACCTTGCCAAAGAGCAATTCTTTCCAGCAAAATGTCTACTTATCTGTCTAATTCACACACAAATGCATTCCCCACCATAAGACGAGGCCAAAGCCTTTACTAAGGAGAAAGGGCAGGGATGGAACATGGAGGGCATGTGTCATTTGTTTTCTTTTGTTTGTATAGAATTAACTCAGTGACCTCCCTATCCCTACTCTCTCAAGATCCTGCATGTCTTGGTACAGAAGATTTGAATACTTCAGGGAAGGGTTACACATTGACTGTCCCTAGAGTCCCCCTAATCCTACAGGCTTTTTCTATGTAGTCTTGCAGCCCCACTCACCCCTACTGACTACAAGAGTCATGGTTCCATTGCACTGGGTTCAGTCGAATTATCACAGAATGACCCTTGCTCACTATCAAGTCTCAAGCACAATCTTGAGGTCCCAGCCATTGGGATACATGAGAGGATGACCAGAATACTGTCCCTCTCCATTTGTTTTACTTGAAAAAATGCAGAATTGAAAGAGGATGGGCAGAGGAGAAAGTGAAAAAAGTAGTTCCTCTTCCCACACACATACTGTTTCAAAAGTTATAGTTAATTTACTTAGAATTAGTCCTTTATTAATTTCATACATGATTTTTATGGATTTTTCATGTGCCAGATTCCACTGATTCTCATTATCAGTTTCTGGCTTGCCACATCTAGTGATACATTTTCAGGATCTTGACTTCTTGGACAATTTAAAAATTACTATAGGGCTTAATTTAACATCACTTTTCAACCTTGACACTTAAATCCAGCATCCATCTAGGTTTAGAAAGGATCTAGCGTCTGTCTGAGTAGACTCCACACATTCTTTATGGATTCCTCTCAGAATTCTAAGTTTTATTTTATTCTTTAGGATGTCAAAATATATGGGAAATTAATCTTGTGTGAGA
Organism: Marmota marmota marmota; assembly: GCF_001458135.2. Lineage (NCBI taxonomy): Eukaryota > Metazoa > Chordata > Mammalia > Rodentia > Sciuridae > Marmota > Marmota marmota. The sequence goes on from NW_025999949.1 coordinate 1,178,346, forward strand.
CAAACTCATGCGACTAATAGGGAAAAGTGATCTGCTAGAGCTTTTTGGTTCAGATGAGTCCTTATTTAAGTTTTAGATTAGCCTGTGCTTTCCTTACACCCTCTACCAAAATCAACTTAAGAATCAATACTCCTAGCAAGAAACCAGAAGCAGGAAGTATCACAAGTCATAACCACAGTGCTAAAAAACTTCATGAACAATAGTTAAGAATTGCTCTTTAGGGGCTGGGGTTGTAGCCCAGGGGTCAAGTGCTTGCCTAGCATGTGTGAGGCACTGGATTTGATCCTTAGCATCACATAAAAATCAACAAACAAAATAAAGGTATTTGTGTCCCATCTACAACTAAAAAAACAAAAAGAATTGTCCTTAAGCTGCAACTGTAATCTCATCATCTGTGTGTGAGCCTTTGAAACTGATTTCTAAAATTAATTACATTATAATAAATTGTTAATACAAAATTATGGATGTGGGAGATGCTCTTGAATGCTTTGCTGCTGATCTTGAAATGTAGGTCATTGTAGTACTAGTGCTTTATAATTGTAGTAATTAAAATTGCTATTTTGCGCAGGTAACACCCTCTTACAGGAGGAGAGCTTTCTAAAATTTGACTCTAGAGTAACTAAATATTTTTTAAAAATAAAGAAAGCTAAAATTATAAAGAGGCCCAACTAGAACTAGTGATGAAATCCAGAGAGAGTTACTGAGAATTTCTTCTGTTCGCTTTTCAGATGTTAGCATAGACATTTGGACCTCTTCACTTACTATGTTCAATTAGATACCCATTCCCCAACTTTGATTTTGGAGGGGGAGCCATTGGGAAACATTATTTATTAAAGATTGTTGATTTGACAAACTAGATAATTTAGATTAAACACTGTGTAGAATGTGTAGCAAATTTTAGTATGAGAAAAGCATTGGCATAATGGACTGGCTTTCTTTTTACCAAAATAACTTTAATGTTATTACTATAAGGAATGAGAAAATATTGATGAGACCTAACAGGTCTCTGCAAAAACAGGAATGGCTTTTGTATTTTGGTGGATTATCTGGGTTCACCCTTATCAATGTGTTATATTAAGACTGTATTTCCCCGATTTTTCCTCCTAAAATGTAACTTGCCACTGATAATCACCTCTGCTGACAGCAATGAGCAAAAAAAAGGAATGGAGATTCAGAGTAACTTAACTTTGATGACCCAAGATATTTCAAGTTCATTCCTGTTTCCTTCTTTCTTTTTTAGCTTATTGTTTCTCCCCCTACACAAATTACTTTATTTCTAAGCCATGTAACTTCTTTTCTTGAAGAAGAGGAGAGATGGGAACCAGACAAAAACTGATGGTGAAATATTGTAAATATGTAGTACACAAGAGGAAAATTGTTCAATAAATTGTAATGATATATTTGTTAGGATGCTTCCTACTGTAAGAAACAGAAAACTCACCTACAATAGACTTAAACAATCAGGGGGTTATCTTCTCATATAACAAGAAGCCCCAAGGTAGGGTCTAGGGACTGGAAATTTAATGGAGTAACAAGATCATCTGGGGCCCTGTTCTTTCCACTTCCCTGTTTTTCCATTTTCAGTGCACAGGCCAGCCTCCCTTCATGGCCACAAGATGGCTGCACCAGCTCCACTGTTTCCTCCTCACTCACATTCCATGGGTGGTGGGGGTGGATGATTTCAAGAACGAAGAATCTCTTCCACAAATCCAACCTGTACACTCGTCCTTTTATCTTATTGGCCAGAAGTAAGCCATTTGCCTTTCTTTGGCCAATCAACGATGAGGGGAATGAATTATACCACTATTGGCTAAGACTAAATAAACATCACCTTCCAAGTGCAGAAATGGAGTCAGCCTTCCCTGAGGCCCATGACTACCTGAAAAAGCCTGAGTTGTACTAATAGGAAAGATAGGACAATTAACTATGGTGTTTTTTTGTTTTTGTTTTTTGGGGATGTGGTGGGGGTGGGCCGGGGGTAGCACCAGGGACTGAACTCGGGAGCACTTAACTCCTGAACCACATCCCCAGCCCTATTTTGGATTTTATTAGAGACAGGGTCTCACTGAGTTTTGTAGCACCTTGCTCCTGCTGAGGCTGGCATTGAACTTGTGAGTCTCCTGCCTCAGCCTCCCCATCTGTTGGGATTACAGCTTGATTATTGTTAATACTAGGCAGACGTTAAAAAATTGTTTCTGTTAATAACGTTATGTTAGGAGATGCTAATGTTAGATTGGGATATTTAATGACATATACAGAATTATTTCAACTATATAAAACAAACAGAACCTTCCAAACACTAAGCAGAAACAAAGGCTAACAGAAAATATGCCAAAGTGTTAACAGCAGCCATTCCGTATTTGACAAACTAAGGATACACTTCCCTTTTCCTTTTCTTATTTTTTAACTTTCCACAACTAGCACTTATGCTCTTTTTTAAAGGAAAAATGCAATACTTATTATTTTAAAAATCCAAAATGAAGCCTTAATTTGATCAATATATCTACTTTTTCATCTTGATTTATTATCTCCAGCAGTCTTTGCTAGTCTTTTTTCATAGACCTACATAAATCCTAACCAGGCTTCTGAACCATTCCTTAATCCAGTTACAACTTTACTTTCTCGTTTCCCTTTCTTTCTTCCTGGATTTACATTGAGAACTCTGGTTCCCATCTCTCCTTTTCTCTAGATTTCTTTACCCTGGTTCCTTGTTTACTTTCCCTTAAGAGCTTCAGTAATTCTGGCCTCTTGGTGCTCAAGGTGTCAGCATTAGAATTACCCAAGTTCTCATTTCTGGGCCTCCCTACCTAATCCAGTGGGTGAAGTGGAATTTCTTGTGATAAAGACTAAAGACTCTATTTTAAACAAACACTTCAGGTAGTTCTTATTTATATTAGGGGAGAACTTCTGAGTTAGCCTTTGACACCATCCTTCCCTTTATCTTATCCATCAGCCATTTATGACCTGCTTACCCTAATAAAAATAAAGCAAATCTCAACCTACTTTACTTATTTACTCACTGTCCTTGAAGTTGTCAACTTTTCCTCTGCTTTGATTCTTACAGCTTTTCCAGAGTCTCTCCCATCTATCTACATGTCTATTGTTGCTGTCCAAATTTCAATTTTTCTTCATAGACATTTTGGCTTTGATATTTTAATTTTTAGTTCTTCTTCATTCTCTTAGTTCCTTCACTAACTTAGAGGCAGAAGAGAAAACACAATGTAATAGTTGGTTAAAATGAGAAAAATCAAAGGGTAAATATAATTTTCAATTAGTTAATTGAACTATTGTTGGGGCTGGGGTTGTAGCTCCATGTTGAGCACTTGCCTCACACACGTGAGGCTCTGGGTTTATAAAAATATTTATTTATTTTTATAAATAAAAATAAAGATATTGTGTCTATCTACAACTAAAAAAAATAAAAATAAAAAATATAATTACCAAATTGTTTCTTAATCAGCTTCCATATAAAAACATTCATTTGCTGTGATAATGCTTTATCTATTGAGGTGTGAGATATGTTGGGTATAAGATCAGAGTTAATCTGAAGTGCTTTTTAGATTTTTAAAATATTAATATCACTCTAAAATTTTGGAGCAGGAGGCCATTTTATGATACAGCCAGGGACATGAAGTCAGAAGATGGATTTAATTTGTTTTAAGCTCTGGAACTGTTTATGGACAAGACATTTAACCTCTCTAAGACTCAGTTTCTCATCTATAAAATAAGAATTTATACTACACAGTTTATAATGCCCTCTCTGACTTGGAAGACTTATGGTTATCATTAAGGAACACTAAGTACATTCTGTTGTTGCTATTGTTGTTTTCAGTGCTGGGGATTGAACCCAGGGCCCTTTGCATGCTAGGCAAGTACTCTCCCACAGAGCTATATCCCCAACCTACATAAAGATATTTTTAGAAAATTACTATTGACTTCACAAAAATCTAGAAAATAACCAGAAATCATATAACTTCTGTCTTATAAAAGTGTTTAGTTCAATAAAAGCAAATATGATCTCTAATTGAAACTGTCATATCATTTGTTTTCTTAAAACCTTTGAGTTTTTAGAGACTCTACAGAAGACTGTTGATTGAAAGTAATATTTTTACACTGAAAAATAAATGTATATATTTTTCCAGTTATGGAAACAATCATGTTTATTGTAAAAAAAAAAAGTTAAATGGCACAGAAGTGTATAAAATAAGCCTCTTATCTTCCCTTTCCATTAATCCTCCCAATTTTTCATGCCCCAGAAGTAGCCACTCTGAACATTTTGGTGTATCTTCCCAGATGTTTTGCTGTGTATATGCAAGTGTATGTACTTACACACACACACACACTCCCCGGATCATACTGTTTTGCAACTTCCTTCTCTCTCTTCCTATCAGTATAAACAGAACTGCCTCTAGTGTAATGGGAGGAAAATAACAAACCTAAGGATTAATTAGAATTTAATGTGGAGAAATAGTAAAATCATTCTGTTATTAAAATTATTTACAAAACGCCATCCTTAACTGACAACTTTTAGTCCTTATCTTCAAGAAGGCAGCTGAGAAAGTGCCTGAGGGGTTTTGAGCATTCTTCAAGGTGTGTCATATTATGGTTCACATCAGTGCACATTGATATACCTCCCTGGCAAGTACTGAAAGATACAGTTCTTAAATCCTCTGGTGACCCATTATCCATGGATCATTGACAAGATAGAATGTAATAGCTCCTGTCTTTTTACCAAGATAAACTTCACAGCGAAACTGGACTGATCATGCCCTGCATCTTTTATCCAAATAAGAAAATTAATCTAGAAAAAAGAAACTACTTTAAATAGATAAGGCAAATACTCATATACTTTATTGTATTTTAATTTTTAAAATTGTATTTTAATTTTTATTGAATAAGGAACCAGTAGTAATTGCAGAGACTAAGAAAGTTTCCCATAACCTACCTTCCAAACAGATCATCTAAAATACAGGGCTAAACAGATTGCACAAGATCTAGCATTTGGATCATAATGTAAAACTAATACACATATTGCCTACTTAAGGACAGAACTAAAGCAGTAGTTTAATTGGTATTATGATCAGAACTTAACATTTCCCATTATCTTAAGTTAAAAAGTCAGTGCTTCTAAGTTCTAAAAACTATTTCATTTGGGAACTGGGTCATAAAGAGCAAGGGCTCTCAAAGGGATTTATTAAAAGGTCTCTGCAATATTTACCACGTGGCATTATGTTTTTGCAACACCACATATTGACAGTGCTATGTTGTAAATATTATAATGTGATGACAAGACATTGTCATGCTTTTATATGGTTCTGATTTAGGTCCATCTGAAATATCCTTATTTTTGTTAATCTTCTTGACTTCCAAAAAGATTTTGCTTCATTTCTGTATATAGAGAGAAAAAGTGAGAAATAGAAAAATTGACACTCTTGTTAGTTAGATTAACACTTCATTTCCTAACCCTATCAAAAGAAAAAAAAAGAATTAATTTGACCTATCTCAATAAGAATATAGGCAAGTGAATTAGACATTGTGAAGTTGAATACACATATCCCTCCAACTCATTGAGTCCACTAGAAAAACTCAAATACATCTGAAGAAAGAGACATAGATAAGAATGTTTTTTGAAATACTGTTTTTTTCATTATAATTCTTTCTTTCTTTCTTTTTACATGAACTCTCTTATTATTATTAATGGAGCAAAACTCAAAGGAATATAGAGTACCACTAACAGGGCAGTGGATAAATAAATCATGAATATTCACATAGTGGAATATCCTATAGTAGTTAAATGATCAGATGAATACTACATGTATTAAGCATATAATGTTGTGTGGGGGAAAAAAGCAAGTTGTGGAACAACAAGTCTTTATCATTCATGTACTTTGAAATGTGTAGTTTATGTAAATACAGTGAACATATAAAATATTCTTGGAAATAATAAACACCAAAGTCTGGATGGTAGTTATCTTTGTGGAGAAAAAGGGAAGGTATTAGCAACTAGCAGTGAAGGGTTTACAATTGTATTTATGATGTTTTATTTCTTAAAAAGATATTTGAAACAAATACAGAAATTAAGATGATGAAACAGAATGTGAATGTATGGGGGCTTATTATATTAATCTCTGTACTTTACTATGTGCTTGAAATTTTTCATAATAAACATTTTCCCCCAGTGCTGGGGATTGAGCCCAGAGCCTCACACATGCTAGGCAAGTGCTCTACCACTAAGCTATATATCCCCAGCCCATAAACATTTTTTATCCCAAAATATCACATTAGAACTGAAAGGGACTTTCGGAAATGTTTAGAATTGGACATTAAGGGAGCAGCTTACTGAGTATTGTGCTCGGGATGCACTGTTGCATCAGACAAAAGATCTCTATATCTTTGGAACTTACATTCTACTGTTCTACAGAAAGAGACCAAATACAAGTAAAAGAGTAACACTAAGAGCTATACAGAGGATTTCATTTCACTTGAGTTTGAGAAAACTGAGGAGCAAAAAAGTTAAGTGATTTTTCTGAGATGCAAGCTAGTTCTAGAACGTTCCCTTTCCTCTCTGCCTTTCCATATTTTCCCTTGGTCATTCTCTAACTTAATGTTATTCTAATTACTGAAGTATTAGGCAAAAGCATTGATAGTGTCACACTTATTTTGTTGCCACCTCTATTTACATTATAGGCACAAGGTACACATTTAGCAAATGCCAAAAACATATCCAAATAGTCTAAAAATTATTGGAATATTGTGAACATGACATTACATTTACACAACCTTTTATTAGGTAGGTCAGCATTATTGTCATTTCATGAGTGAAGAAAGAGGTGAATGGGGGAGTAGCAGTAGGGTGGAGTAAATTGCCTAAAGCTTTGTAGGTAAGAAGAATGACAGGTTCTGGATCAGAATTCAGAACTCTGATTAATCTAATGCAAAATCTTAAGTATCTTTCTTTTTGATCTTCCCTTTTGGGTTAACATGTCTCACTTCCACACAATCCTGTAAAGCCAACGCCATTCTTTTGAAAATTATAATGGCCCTTAACACTAATGTCTTGTCAAATAAACTGAGTATTTTTTCACTTCCAAGGTTGTAAATTCACTGGTAAAAATATTTAATCTAAACTTATATTTAAATGTGCAAACTCTTCTGTCCAGATGATCTCAGGGTATGTTCTGGGAAATCATTTCCTGGACTGTAACTGTTCTATTCAGAGCTTTGAAGACAGATTTCAGGTGAGCTTTTACCCACAGTTGGAAAATAAAGGGAGTAGAAGAACAAAATTATTATGGTGGCCTAGTCAACTTAGATGGTGTTATGACATCCATTCTCCTTAAAAAAAAAAAAAAAAGCAACATACAGGGACTGGGGTTGTGGCTAAGTGGGAGAATACTCACCTAGCATGTGTGAAGCCCTGGGTTCTATCCTCAGCACCACATAAAAATAAAATAAATAAAATAAAGGTATTGTGTCCAACTACAAATAAAAAATAAAATATTTTTTTAAAAAATTCTAGGATTCATAAAGTTTCTATCAAAGTAATTATCTTCATCTCTATTAAAGTAATTGTTTTTGTTTTAATAATATTATAACTGATGGTGATTGTTACAGCTTCTTCTTTCTGAGTTCATTAAAAAAGAATTGGTCACTTATAGAAATGAAGTCCTTATGGGGAAAACTTACTCTTGGCAGAATATATCCAACATCAGAAGGTAGTGTGGTCTAACACTATCTCTACCTAGGAATCCATCAGCAGGGTTTATCCTTATGTACCCACAGACTTCCCTACAAAGCTAATTATAGGTTTATGTTGTAAGGACTCAGCATTGACTGGTACAAGAACACTCTAGAATTGCTTATTATCTTCATTTTCCAATGAATTCCTTCTTTCCTTGGCTGATGTGTGAAGCTAGCCTTCTAAGGACTTCTTCAGTGTCCTTATTAAGAACATCTGTAAAGAGCATCAGAATGAAGTGTTGAATTTCACCCATTTGGATTTCATTAAAGTGTCTATAGTTGTCAAGCATTTAGAAAGTCAAGACTCTAAGAGTTCGAGGTTTGACCCAAAGGAAATTGGTCCTCATTTTAAGGCTAAGCAGGAGGCGTAACTGAGCCAAAGATTTTTAGAGAATAGATTTAAAAAATTATTCCTTTCTGATATATGCTCCTAAAGAATGAAAGCTTAGTCATAGTTTCTAATAGTTTTCCTTCTTGCTGAAACAAAGGATGGGTTTATTGCAGAGGTTCTTAACCCAGAGTTCATGGACCTTCGTGGGTCCATAGGCTGACTTTAGAGAGTCCATAAACTCTGTAAAACTGTAAGCAAAATGTCACATGCATATATACATGTGGATTTTTTCCTGTTGGGGAGAGGAAGCTGTAGTTTTTGTCAGATTTTTCAGAGACATCTTGATCAAAAAAAGATTTAAGATGTGTTGTTTTATTTAATTATTTATATTATTATATATTTAAAAGTTTTCAAATATCTGAATAAGCAGAGTTTTAAATCTCTCTTTTTATTGAGAGTACACAATATACACAAATATATATAAAATGTTAAATGCCAGTAAGATATACTTATTTTTAAACATTAACAAGTGATCACAATTTTGGTAATTTGTGTAATCTCAATTATGGCTAAATTTACATACAAACACTCTAATCTAATCTAACAAGGGTTAACAAAAAGCCTAGCTGCTTATTGGTAATAAATAACATAAAAAGATTAATTTGGTTGAAAAGTGAAAATATGCTGTTTTGGTGGTACAAAGTGGTAAAAAACAAAGCAGCTTAAAAATTTTCCATTACATTTAGTAATAATAATAAGTTTTCTATTTGTTTGGTTAATGAATTATACTCTAATTAGCAGTGGCATGAATTAATTTATACTGTGACTATAATCCACTGAGTAAAAACAGTAGTTTCATTTGGGAAAGAACAATAAGTGAAACAAATTTTGATGTGAAAAAGTCATTGGATATTTTTAAGTTTGCAACATTCAAAATGAATACCAAATAATCTGATCATCATTACACTAATTCTAGTTGCATTTATACTTGGGACATTTGGTAAAATTTAAGAAGTCATATTTTAAATTCAAATCCAAAATTTCTTCTCTGTGTGATTTTTTAAAAAATTTATTTTGTAGTTGTAGTTGGACACAAGGTATTGTACCTTTGTTTTTTTATGTATTTTTATGTGCTGAGGATCGAACCCAGGGCCTCATCCGTGCTAGGCAAGCACTCTACCACTGAGCCACAACCCTAGTCCCTCTATTTGTGATTTTTTTTAAATTATTTTTTAGTTGTAGTTGGACACAAGACTTTTATTTATTTATTTATTTGTGGTGCTGAGGATTGAACCCAGGGCTTCGCACATGCTAGGCAAGTGCTCTATCAGTGAGCCACAACCCCAGCCCCTCTGTGTGAGTTTTTAGAAAGTGTTTTTTACTGGATCCTATAATTACATTTCTTTATAAAAATAGATTATTTACTATACATTGAACTAATGATGTAACATTTTTTTTAGTGTGGTTTTCCTGGTGATTCATTCAGTTTAGACTGGAATCAAAACAATGCCGAAGCACAACATGAATCTTTGATTAATAGGCTATGGGCTGCTTGTCTTTGTTTTGTGGCCCAGTCTTACATACAGGTTATTTTTCCCCTTGAGCTAAACTTCAGACATCAGTCTACTTGTTTTATCTTTACTCCATGTGCAGCAAGCCTTCCTTGGCCACCTTCTTGAATTACCTATCCTCTCAGAGAGTTCTTTAGCTTATTATATGTGAACCTGGCTTGTTTCCAAATTAACTTGGCTGGTCTCTTAATCTTTCCCATCCTCTCTCAAAAGCCCTGATCCATCCTGTTGATATTCACCAAACTCAGTTTCCAGACTTCACACTACCCCCACATACACATACATACTCTATGTTACTAACTTTTATTCTTTTATGTTCTTTTTCATGTGCCTTTATTATCTCCTGAAACTGCCTTTTTTTCTTTAAATTTTTTTTCTTTCCAATATTTCTAAAAATCATATTTAAATTTAAACATTAGTGAAACATGGACTCTTGAAGAGTTGCTAATTTGTTTTACAATTAAGGCTTTTTCTGTTCTTTGGCATCGAGTTCCTCTGACTACTTACATAAGGTGTTAAGAGTCAGTAAAAGTCTTGGTATATAAATTATATCTCAATGAAGCTACTATTAAAAAACAGGAAAGAAAACAGTGAAACAGAAAAAAAATATAACATAGTAAAGGAATTTACATGAAAGAATTTGTCCCTATTTACTTATCATTATTATAATTGCTCTTACATGCATCATTCAGCTTTACAAATTCTCTGAAGCCTTCCTATAAACTAGTAATTTAGACTCTGTTGCTCATGATTCTAGAATTATTTATCCAAATAAAATGATGTGAAAGCGTTTAGCACAATGGCTGGCATATAATAGCTGTGCAATCAACGTTAAAAAACAAAAATAAAGGGACTGGGGTCGTGGCTTAGCGGTAGAGCGCTCACCTAGCACATCCGAGGCCCTGGGTGCGATCCTCAGCACCACATAAAAATAAAATAAATAAAATAAAGGTTTTGTGTTCAACTACTACTAAAAAATAATAAAATATTTAAAAAAACAAGAATAAAGTAGATTGATGGAATCAAGTGATATATATGGCTTAAAAACATAAATAATTCAGACTTTGCCTAAAATACGAGCTAATATGAAGTTCTTAAAATGTCTTATTCTTTGATGTTAGAAATAATATATGATGTTACACAAATAAAAAGCTTGGAAAACGTCAGATTAAAATTCAATTTAGTTCTTTTTAGTTCTTTTCAGGGGAATAAATTGGTTTTATGGAGTAATATGATGATTCCTGATCATCTTTCTTCTTTTAATGGGGATCTCACAATTCAGGTGACCAAGAAGCTTTTTATTTTAAATTTTTTTTTAATTTTTTGGTGGTGCTGGGGATTCAACCCAGGGCCTGTGCATTTAGGTCAAGCATTCTACCAACTGACCGATATTCCCAGCCCACCAAGGAGCTTTTAACCACATGATTCTTCCTTTTGGAAATAGAAACTCTTAAATTTTCTACTAAAAATATGCAATAGTGAATATGTTGTGTTTCATTGCTCAGGAGGTGTTTTTTTTTTTTTTCTCCATTTCCATCCCACCTCCCTCTCAGTTGCAACCAATGATTAAGGAAACATTACTTACCAAAGAAGGTGAGGTACAGAGCTAATGGGTCATTAGCTTGCTAGTCATGACAGCTGGCATATTTTTAAAGTTGTGATCTTAATTATGCTTCAAGAATAGCAATGTCTCTTGATTGGAAGGAACTTCAGAAATGTCTTTGTCCATCCTTCACACAGCATTATCAGCAAGGAAGGCATTTAACTATTTTGAGGAGTTCAAGGTACCACTGTTAGATAACTCTATGTTAGAAAAGTCTTGCAGGACTCAAAAACGCATCTCATTGCACCTTCCAATTATCGGTCCCAAGTCTGCTTTCTGCTTTTTTTAGGCCATAAATTTAGAGTAAGGGAAGGAGAATTCCTTTCCTATAAACAGATGATGTATTTGCATTGAACTTTGTAAAATGTTTAGAATTGTTAGGGAATGGTGTCTCCATACGATCAGGTCCTCAGGGGGGAAAAAAACCCTGCTCCTTCTGTCTTTATTTAGATTCTAAACTAGGAAGCTTTCATCTTCCACTGAATTTATCAAATTTTCAGTCTTCCTGGGAGATCTGCCAGAAATTACCAACACATCAACATAAGCACACCTTATGGGAGGAGAGGGAAGGAATTAGAAGCTTATAATTTTATTTCCTCCTTTGGTGGTGTGTTAGGAAGGAGGATTAACTGGTTTGAGCTGAAGGCTTACTGTGTATCAATCTCTTAAATCCCTGGCCTAGATTAACTGAATGATCCTAGTGTTGAGCACACAGGTTGTCAAGAGGACTTGTATCACACTGATTTACCTAATAACTAATCTGATTGCAACCTCCTCCACCTCTAATGAGGAGGTTCCATTGTCCTCCTCTTGCAAGTTCTAACATGCTATGTTCCCATCTTGACACAAAAGGGCCTAAATTACCTGATAGTATCTCAAAGGCCACAGCTTCTCTGTTAAAAAAAAAAAAAAAATGAGTACAGATTATTCAGCAGGACTCTTAGCATCTACACCTGGCTGGCCGGCCGGCCCTGGTTTGGCACATTCTCATCTATTTATTCATCCAAATAATAACTTCAAAAAAAGTAAGAAAAAAAATGAGTCACCCTGGTACCAAGCCTGAGATAACGTATATCAGCTTTGATCACATGTTCTGAGGTTGGGAAAATGAATTATTATAAACTGAGTGTCATCCTCAGCTCTTCCCTGGAAACACTTTTCTTAAATGTTGCTTTTGATCATATTTTTAAGATGTAATTAAGGATTCCTTTTCCCTAGTCATGTTTTCTCTCTTAAGCTAAACCTTATGGAAACAATCCAATGGAATTACACAGCTATGGTTCCACTCACAGGAGCTCTTGGCAATGATTAAGGATGCCCGGACAAAAGAATAAGGAATAGGTGTTTGTCTAGTGCGTGTGTCAACAGCGGGGAGGTATACTTTTTATCTTCCTACACACTGGGGTCCTATGAGGAACCCAGGGCATATCTTCAACCAAGAAATTCTTCTGATTGAATAGCAATTTTCCAATACTTATCATTCAATTAATATTGCATATTACCATGTGTTAGATACCATATGAACCTGAGAGACAAATGAGGAAAAAGAAAACATGAAAACAGGAATAAAAAAATAAATATGTCATGATCCAGGTATGTGTAGGTTTCCAAGGAAATATATAGAAGATTCTCCTGTCAGTGAGGGAGAAAGGGAAGGACTAAGGAGACTTTGCTGGAGGAGGTGAATGTTATATCAGTAGTAAGAGAGCATTCAAATGACTTTCTCCAGTGGGAGCATTATATCCTTATAATGAGCAGATAGTAATGGCAAATAGCAGGTTTTTTAAAAAATAATTCATAAGTCTTCTTAGATACTTTGAGAAAAAAAAGATTTTGTCATTGAATACATCTGAAACTTCACAATGTACATTAATTAATGACTAACATCTCTGAGAAGTCTGGTAGTAAAGAAACCTAATTAACAAAGAATAGCCCAGAATTTCTCATATTTCTTTGATTACAACTCATATCTATTATTGAGAGGAGACCCACTGCCATACTGACAGGTGATATTAAAATCCTTAACCTAAAGAGGGCAATTCCCCATTTAAAAAAAAAAAAAAAACAGATGCTGGAGTTAATGAAATAAATTTTACATAAATTCTAATACATTTCAGATTTTCCATGTTTCACAGGTAGTGATCACCACTAAAAAGGCTAATGGGGATGGCTTTTATTTAATTAATTTATTTACGGTTCTAGGTATCAAATCCAAAGCCTTGTGCATGCCGTAGGCAAGCACCTATCACTGAGTCACACATGCAGCCTTTTTTTTTTAATACTTATTTTTTAGTTGTAGTTGGACACAATACCTTTATTTTATTTATTTATTTTTATATAGTGCTGAGGATGGAACCCAGGGCCTCATACATGCTAGGCAAGCGCTCTATCACTAAGCCACAACCCCAGCCCCACATGCAGCCTTTTTGAATGGGCAAAATAGGTCAGGACTTGAAGTCTGTTGCTTAATAAATTTCTGTACCTAGTTTTCAAAAAACCTGCATAGGATCCTCACCTTAGAGGTGAAAGGATTGAAGCCCCAGGGCAGAATACGTCTCTGCATTCCTTGAAACAAATGTGAAGAAAAAAAATTAAAGAACTGCCATTATAAATTGTACTAAAGCCATGATCAAAAGTCTCTATACTTTGAAATACCTAATCACATTAGAGGATTAAAAACACATGAGTGAACACAACCAATAATTTATTCATTTCTATATGTACTTACAGCTTTTGATTTTCCTAACAAATATCATGGGCTTTTTTCTTGATTATACTAACAAAGTCTTTCTTTTACCTTCAGTTTGGTAGATTCCTTTTGCTATAATGTCTTGTTGTACTTAGACTGTTGTCAGTTTTTGGCTTTTCCAAACCCCCAGTTTTTACAGTGACTTTTGCATAGAAGACCTAAGGGTCATGAAAGAGTAAGAGGTCATATAAAGTATATTATCTTTTCTAGGAATACTGAAGTGTATAACTCATATATGAATGTTGGGCTCATTCTGGGTTTTAATAAGTCTCTCCTGTTGAGGCCATAGAATGACTCTCTCTGAAGAAAGTATAGAGAGAAGGGCAGGAAGGGACAAGTTCTCAGGTAATAGAATCTTGGAAGGTAGGTCTTGGACCTGAGAAGCAATCCTGACTTCCTCTGGGATGCACTTTGATTAGATTTTCAGGTAGGTAGATTCTTTGAGGGTGCTCCCATGTGGTATGGGAAAGATGGCTTCTCCCAGTGATAGGTAGGAAGACGCTACCCCTATAGGAGGTCCCAAACTAAAATGACGAGCTTTCAAGTTATCTGTCTTTATGTTGCTCTATGTGTTCATTCTTATTTGCCTATGTCCAAACCTTCAATTATGGATTATCATTATACTTTACCTTGACTTTGGTTTCAGTTGTGTGCTACAAACTTCAGGTGATAATTTGGGGTCCATGTTTGGGTCAAAGAAGAGATAGTGACACTCAAGTTGATAGTAATATGTGAAGCTAGCAATCTGTCTTTAGGTTATATACCCAAAGGAAGAGAAAGCACTTCCAGATAAAGATATCTGCATGCCCATGTTCATTATAGCATTATTCACAATGGCTAAGATATGGAAACAATCTAGATTTCCATCAATGGGCCAATGGATATAATATGGAATATGTATTCCATTGCTATCACATTATGTGTGTGTGTATGTGTGTAAATATATATAAAACTTCAAAAAGGGAGGAGATTCTGCCATTTGCCGCAATATTGATAGACTTAAAATAAGCCAGACACAAAAATAAAATATTGCAAATATCGCATGAATCTAAAAAAACCCCAAAAACCAGAAGGTCAAATATATAGAGGTAGAGAACAACATTGGGGTTACCAAATTTGGGGAGAAACGAAATGAGAAAATTTAGTTCAAAGGAAAGAAAGTAACAGGTATAGAGTAAACAAGTTGAAAGATCTAATTTATAACATGGGAAATATAGTTAATAATAGTGTTTTACATTCAGGATTTTTGCTAAATGAATAAACTATAGCTACTCATGCAACATAGGGAAAAATAGTTAACTGAGATGATGAGTATGTTAATAGTTACTATAGTAACCAAGTGTATATATCTGACAACATGTTGTATATTGTTAAATATACACAAAAACCTATTTTTAAAATAGTCATATGGAGTTAAGGATAATAACCAATTATGTAGCTATGAAAGGAATTTTACATTATGTTATCTCATCTAATTTTCAGAGTTAGGTTCAATTAATTTTGTTTTGCAGATCAGGAAACTGAGACTCAGATAAATCAAATATCTGCATATTTTCCATAGCTATTGGGAGATGGAATTTTAACCTAGGTTTTCTCTGACTCCAGAGGCTGAACATACTATAGTCAAGTTATTTTACTTTTCAGAACTTAAGTTTTTCTATTTGAAAACATCTATCTCCTGAAGTTACTGGATTCTAGGGATAGGAAGATACAAGGAAATAATGTATATAAAGTCCCTGGGATGCTAAAGGTGTAACTTAGTGGTAGAGGTGTGCTTAACATGCTTGGGGTTCTGGGTTCAATCTCCAGCATGAAGAGAAGCAGAACCCTGGGCCATTGACTAGAAGATAATAGGTATCCCCCAAATAGTGCTGGTATTTAAGTTTTCCTTCTGCCTTTATGGCCCTTCCTCCTTAATGCTATTCAAAGGTTCTGCTTTCTGTGATGATTTGTTAAATTGGTATTTCCTAAATTTGTTCTTTAACTCACCTTGACTTCATCTAAACCCAGGATTTTGACAGCAGTTTTACATTTGTGACTTTAAAATCTCAACCTTCAGTCCAGATCACTGCCGAACTCCAGAGCTAGCTCTCTATTCATCTGTATGTCCACTTGGATATCTCACACACCACCCTCAACACACCAAACTCAATATGTTCAAAATGAATAATGTTCCAACTCTAGCTTCTCTCTCAGTAAGTAGTTCATTGAATCCCCAGAGACCTAAGCCAGAAGCCTGGGAATCTCTACTCTCTCATTCATCCCCCACACTCAATTAGTCATCAAGTTCTCTAAGTCTTCCCTTTTATTATCTCTTGTATCAGTTCCTCCCTCTCTCCCTGTCCTCTCTCAATTTCATTTCTACAGCCACTATATCTGCCCAAATTCAAATTCTCATCACTTCTCTCAGGCATTTCAGCAATAGTCTCCTAACTGGTTTTCCTACAATCTACTTAACCCTCTCACCTGTTCTCAATATTACTGTCAAAATGATATTGGTAAAAAGCAAATCATATCAGGCTGGGGTTGTGGCTCAACAGTACAGCGTGCTTGCCTAGCACGTGCGAGACCCTGGGTTCGATCCTCAGAACCACATAAAGATAAATAAATAAACAAAGGTATTGTGTACAACTAAAAAATAAACATTAAAAAAAGCAAATCATATCATGCATTTCCCACTTAAAATCTTTTATGAATTTTCCATAGCTTTTAGGAAAACTTTCAAATTCAGAATCCCAAACCCTTCAAGACTTGGTCCCTTCTTTTTTAAGCTGTATTTACCACTACTTAACTTTTTCATGTCTTTGCTTTAAAGGATTACTTGAACTTCTCCTGAGGAAGCTATTTCTAGCCTTGGACCTTTCTGCATGTCCTTGGGTGCCCACACACATTGCCCAAATGCCCCTTTTAGCTCTTAAAGCTCAGTTCAAGGGCCATTCTTCTGGACAGATTCTCCCTGATCCTGACTCTAGTGTTTCTCCTTAATGTTCCCATGATACCCACATATTGCTGTGTAACTTTTCATACTATTCATTTCTCTCACTACTTTGTGAAATGGACACCAAAATTTATTCTATAGAGTGTCCCCAGTACCATGCCTAGCTCATAATAGATGCTGACTGCTGGTTCAATCAAGAAGTGGATTCAGGAATAGTGTTACTCTACCCTCTTAGCTATGTCATGTGTCAACCTAAGAGGCTAAAGGGAAAGACAGGCTTTGAGTTAAGGTGGCACCATTCATTGCTGGAGGCTCCTCAGACCATTTCTCCTCCACTTAACTTAGGGCCAAGTGCCACCATTTAACCTTGGAGCATTAGCACAACCACTTTAGACACTCTTCATGGAAATAACAACTAAGGTTTGGAGTACTCCATTTGGCAGCTGGAGATATAAGTGTATTGGGGCCTACCAAGTGAATATATATCCTGTCCTCTACAGACTTGAGCTTCAGTGTTCCTTCATAAACTGAACCAGAGGCTGAGTCTAAAGGGCTCCTTTTTTATTATTAATTTTTACCAATGTAATAATTCTATTACATTAATGGATCTCTTCACTTTAGTTCTCATTACTCATTTTTGCAGACTTCTCTGAATGTTTTCTCCCATTTAAGGTATTTCCCCTCTTTTCTCCGAAGAGAAGTAACAAAGGTTAAAAGGAAGAAAAGCAAAAACAATGATTCAAAAGTGAATTGAAATTTTTAAGAAAACCTCTTTGTTAGGGGGAGATATTAGCTGGAAAAGACCTTAAGAATCATAAAGATTATTCAACAATTTTATAGTAGATGATGAAATAAAGGGAAAGAAAAGGTTTGTGACTTGCCTAAAACCACTTAAATAAATTGAGAGTAAGAGTTGTATTTTGGTCCTAATTTCCCCAAGTTACAGTCCTTGCAATCTCTTTTTCTTTGGAGACACTCTCTACTCATGGTCCTTGCAAGCTCTGGTAATCAGTAAAAGTTTCATTATTGTATCTAAAGTATATTATATACAACTTATTTAAAAAAACACAAATGTTAACAAACTATCCAGAGCAGAAAGAGGCCACATGGTCGACACTCTTGAGCTCGGACTTGGCTCGTTATATTTTGATCCTGGGAGAGTATCAATGGTTGCCCAAGGATTCTAGGCTCCTGGACACCACAATTCCCTGACTGGACAGCGCTACCGTACCTTTAGGCTTTTCTACAGGGAACAGATTGATGCCTAGAGAGAGCTGAAGGCCTGGGTTTTTGCCGGCGTCCAGCAACCTTCGCGGGGGCAGGACAGACCGACTGAACCCACAGCCTGAAGCACAGTTTCAGGAGGAGATTTTCCCCAGCTCCGACCCCTGCCCTCAGTGCTCACAGCGCCTAGCACGACTTTTAAGAGGCAGCCTCGCTCTGTCTTTGAACTTGCAGGCCAATGGAAGGTCTTGTCTTACAACAGTGTAACAGAGGTCCTTCGACTTGACCAACGCTGGGAAACTTCTTATGAGAATCCTTTGGAAAACGTATTTTACATTTATTCAGCCTCCCTTGTACACCAGAAAGTGTGTTTTGGTTTAATTAAAAAAAAAAAAAAGTAGGTGAAATTAGCCTTTGTTTCCGGGGAGAACTTATTTCTATATGAACTAAGAAGAAATAATTAGAAATAAATAGATCAAAGGGAAAACAAGCCGGTTAAGAGGGAGAGGATTGGAGAAGGAAGAGGCATAAAAGAGAGGGAAGGGGTTGGAGAAAATAAAGGGATAGGAAGAAGACCTAGTGGCAATGGGGAGAGAAGAAGAGAGATCCAAGGCGGTAACGAAGATGGAGTGGAAGAGGGACAAAGAGAGATGGAAGAGATCCGGGTGTGGGGCGGTGGGCAGGGATATCGAAAGAGGCCTCTTTTGTGCTCATGAGGCTTTTCCTCATCTGCCAGTGTCCACTGAAAGTTTCACAAGCCCCCAGACACTCCAGGAAAGCCCCTCAGTCTCGTCTTGTGTAGGCCAGCCGCATGACCACCCCTGTCTCCACAGCCCCAGAGACCCGTCGGCGCGCGCACTTCCCGCTCCCCAGCCCTTGCCCAGTCCCGAGACCCCACGGACTTAGCCCCAGAGCCTGACGCAGTCGGCCTTCCTTCAAAGCTTCACAGGTGCTTGGCTTGCTTCCTTCAAGCAAAGCAGGAGCGTCCCTCCGAACGCCCACGCGGGTTATCTGGCGTCCGCCAGGCGTGTGTCCTGCCCCAGACTCCGTGGAGGAAACGAGGCACTGCGACGACAGTGGGCAGGCCCCAGATCTTGGAGAGACGCTGCAAGCCTGAGGACTTGCCAGACGGGAGAGAGGACCCAGGAACAGGTTTTCTTCACAGTTGGTTAACATTTATTTGAGCTCCTTCTGTTTTACTCATTGTAAGCACACTGTGGGATTCAGTGCGCTCGCAGTGACCCCGGGGAGACCGCGGAGAGTAGAGATAAGACGAAGTCAGTACTATGGGCTGCTCGTGCAGTCTACGGGAAGCCCGCGGCGGGGCGGGAGCCGTGCGCCCAGCTCAACCTAGCGGCAGCCTCGGGGCAGTGGACGCGTGTAGCCCAGGAAAGGGTCACTGAACTGGGGCCAGCCCGATGGCCAGCACCAGCGGATACACCGCGGAGCCACCTCGGTGAGGCGTGAGGCATGGAGAAGGCAGAAGCGACCCTGGCGACGGGCTTGACACTGGTGGAACAATTGAGGCCATTCCGAGGCCACTTCATCCTGAATCCAGGGCCGCGACGCCGGGAGGAGTGATGGGATAATTGGGGCGCCGGCGTGAGTTTAGGGCCCCTGAACGACCTCCAGGTGAAGTCGGGCTGCTGGGCGCGTCGTTGGGCGCTTGCTTGCTGCCCTGAAGGGACAGTGCCGTGGCTGCTCGCGTTCGCGCAGCCCTGGGGCCCGAGCTCGCCCACCAGGTTTCTGGGAGGCCAGGAGGGCAGCGTCGCCGCTGGCATTGGAGCCCTGGGCAAGTGCTCTTCCGGGAGCCCCCGGGACTGGCGCAGTCTGGGCCCAGCCAGGAATGGCGCCATCGAACCGGCAGGAGGCGCTGCGTGGACGAATTAAGAAAGAAGAAAAAGGCTGGGGTAGGCTCGTAGCTCAGTGGGAGAGCACTCGCTTTAAATGCGTGGGACTCTGGGTTGAATTCCCAGTTCTGAAATTAATTAATTAACTCGTTTAGGGGAGGTGGTTTCGTATCCTGTAATAAGACATTTACTACTCCTAGCCCCAGTGACCGGATTCAGACCTTAAGGCCATTGGTGTCTTCGCTACCCACTTTCTCCTCTTAAAAACAGGGGAGTGAGTTGGAATGAAATATTAGCAAAAGATTGAAAAGTAGAAACTCTGAAAAGTTCAGACTTGCTGGCCTAGCATTTAAAAAGGAAGTTGTAAGGAAGAAATTTTAATTCTTGACCGTCTGTGTAGGACTCTCCTATTAATGTCATTTGTTAAGGAACCTAAGGCTATTCATCAATACTGTTTTATAAGAGACTCATTCGTAAGAATTGGTTCTAATTATTTTATTGAAATAAAGGTTTATACAAGACTGTGTCTGCTTATTGGTGCCTGAAAGAGGATCACGTATCAGTAATAGGAAGGAGGCAAGTAATCCAAATGTTAATTAAAATTCCAAGCCAAGTGAGGTGGTATGTGTCTGTAATCCCAGTCACTTGGGAGGCCAAGGCAAGTGGATGACAAGTTAGAGGCCAACCTGGGCAATTTAGCAAGAACTATCTCAATTTATTTTTATTTTTTTTAAATTTGGGAACGTGGCTCAGTGGTAGAGCACTTGTTTATGCCAAGGGCCCAGGGTTCAATCCCCAGTACCTCCTCCCACCCAAACACACAGAGAAATTCCAATATATTTATTATAATACTGTGTTTATGATGACCTTCATCATATCATACTACCAAAATTATGGTTTATAGATCCAGAGTCGTATATGTCATTAATGAATCCACCATCATTAGAGCAATCATGCAAAAATAAAATATTAATATATTGTTACTACTTAAATGTAGCATATTGAAAAATCGCAGGAAATCCCTGAAACCATTGTTCATATTGCTAATTTAAACTCTTGAAAACTGTATAAATGGTGTGGCTATGAGGGGAATAAATGGAGCAGCTTCAGTCTTATGTGGTTTCAGCCTGAGAAAGATGGGCCTACTGGTAGAAGTTGGCACTCCTGGACTTTGGTTTTGGAAAGTGACTTATGACATATTGAAAAATTATTTAGCAATGATTATAAATGACTCAAATTTATGGAATATAAAGATCTTTTATTCTCAGTTAATATTTAGTTAAATATATAATAGATTGTGTATATATGTTTCTACATATACATATATGTGTGTATGTATGTAGCTGTATGTGTATATGTATATATATTAAAAAACTAATTTCCCAACAAAGCTTCTATTTCAAAGAAGATTTTCTTTTGTTTTATGAACAATTATTTTAGGATCTTAGGACATTAAACTTAAAATCTGCATAAAGTTTTTGGGAAATGAATAGTTTATATGTTTTGTATGCATATTAATACTTACTTGGCTAGGCAGACCTTCCCAGTTTTGCTAAAATACAGTGCTTTAACCAGATTTGCAAGTTTCTGATAGTGGACTTCTACCTCTTTGAACTGGTTAATCCCAAAAAGTATAAAGTAAAACCTGGTTAAACAGTTCTTTTTATTTGGTAAGGATTGTTAGGTAGGTAATTTAGATTGCCTGTTTTATTGAGTAAAATTCAACAGGAAGCTAAAGATACCAATCACATTACATTTGTGTGGCAGTATCCATGTATTTTATGGATTTCTCACAGGAAACCTTCTGAAATGTGTACTTTTAGGTTTGTGTTATAGGCAGGGAAACTGAGGCTTAAAGTAGTGGCCTCAAGTTAATAAAGCCAGTTTGTGACAGAGTGAGGACTCAAACTCCAAATAGGGGTGGACATTTCTTTCATATGTTTTTACCTTTTAAGTGGCACACTTTAAATGTGTGTTTTTAAACTTCCTACTCAACATTTTTTTAATATTACTCAATGTAGGTTATTAGATGTCGATTTTACTTTAGTAAAGACAAAATGAAGGTATGAGTAAAATGTAGCAAAAATTTGGATTAAAATAATTGAGTTAATCAACATTTAAATTCCCTCTACATTAAGTAGGCATAATTTTGCAATACCCCTCTTTCTATTTTTATGTTTTGTTGGCTTTATAAAAATTAGAGTACTTGGGGCTGGGGCTCAGTGGCAGAATTCTTGCCTAGCGCCTGTGAGGTACTGGATTCAATCCTTAGCCCCATTTTTTTTTTAAATTAAGAGTACCATTTTTTGTTTAGTATTTGAATACATATCTCAATGCACTGCCAATTCCATGATTACAGAAAATGTTTATAGATCTCATTAATAGATATAGCATCAATACCTTACATGTGCTTACTTACTGGATATAATAATTATGTGATAATAAATTATGCTTAATTATCATGTTTATTTATCACTCCTCTCTTTGGAAATTCTACTCATTCCTCAAAACCTGATTCAAAAGCCACATCCTCTGTGAGGTTCTTTTCTAATCTCTTCCACCACTACATTTTCATGATACATTTTGTATTTCTCGTTTAGAGCACTTACTATATTCCAATCATGTAACAGTTGTTTGTGCACATATTTTATGTTGCCTTCCAGACTGTAAGCTTCTTTGTGGGCAGAGGCACCTTATCTAATGCAATGCCTTGCATTGTATATTCCTTTAATGTTAACTAAATGAATAAAACTCAAACTGGATAAAATTAAAACATGTCCTGTCCAATATGAATTCATATAAGATAAAGCTTATATGAAAGTTTATAAGCAGATATAATTTTACCCCATTAAAATATGCACTCAATACTGGTCAGAATAATTTTTATCTTGGTTTAGATTAAAATTTTTTTGCTCCAAGATATAAAATCAAATTTAGTATTATATTTACTGCAATTTTTAACATGAATCATTTATCTAGAGCAAAAGTTACAGGGCTTTTCAATATAACCCATCATGACTAATAGACATCATTTACCAAATTACACACTACTTCTTTAGACTATAAAAGCAAAAATGTATGCTATAACAAGACCATTAATATATATTTTTGGAGATCAAGAATTGATTAATAGTTGGTGTTAATACATAAATTTTTTCTTGATGTCTAGAAAAATTAGCATTTAATGGCAGGATTTTAAAAATTCAAGTCAGAAGCAACTTCTTTTCACCCCAGAAAACAATTTGAAGCAAAATTAAAAACTTAGCCTCATTTATTCTACTTCCAAAGTTTACCAACTTTGGTAATGATTTGGTCTCAGTGGAATATTCTTACTTTTCATACCATCATTTTTATCTACTACCAGAAGTATACCAGTGATAGATAGATTTTATTGGCTGAAATAAATTCCACATTCCTGTGGAATGATCACTACACATGGGCTCCTATAATATTTAATAATATGTTTGGGGATGTTTAATTCTTACATTTAATTCACTTAATTCTGCTATGCAATTTGAGTAAGCACCAACTAGTAATGTCTTTATTTTCAAATTGTACAGAAGGCTGGGCATGATAATGCTTGCCAGTAATTCTAATGAATTGGGAGTCTGAGGCAAGAGGATTGCCAGTTGAAGTTCAGCCTCAGCAATTTAGCAAGACCCTGTCTCAAAATAAAAAATAAAAAGGGCTGGAGATGTTGCTCATTGGTTAAGCACCCCTAGCGTCAATCACCATTACTGCTTCCCCACCCCCCAAAAAAGTTCTGTTTTCTTTAAAAGGGAAATAAATCTGCACAGCTCAAAATTTAAAGTATATTTAAAAGGCAATCCTAGAATGTCTTTTTTTGGTTAATTTAACTAAATGAAAGCAAATTTACAAGTTTTACTTAAACTCTAAAATGCAATATATTTTGGCCAGGTGACTTGAAGTAAATACTATGCAAAGGTGACTTACTGGGTACTGAAATACCAGTCAAAAACAGACAGCTTCCTTTTTTTACCCTGTTCGTTTCACCTGGACCAGCTGCTTATCTTTAACCTTCATTTACTGCTTCAAGAGTCATATTTACACTTCTCCAGCAACACTTTATCCATATGTTCCTTAGCCTTATACATTATATAAGCTCTTTTAGGGCATTTTCCTAATCTTCTCATTAAGAAAATGTCACACTCACCCCAAATAACCCTATAGAAGATGTCAGATGATATCACCACCAAAATAACCCTGTAGAAAATGTCATCTGATATCATTTATGGGCTTCCTTTCATTTTTACCAGTAATGGTCTTTGCCAAGTTGTTTTTCCAATTTAAATAGCTAGGATGTTTCCTTTCTTTAATTCATAGAAAAAAGTTTCTTCTAAAAATACTTCACAATTTACTTGATATCAGACCAAGAATTTAGCTTCCTGAAGAGAATAAAAATGTAAAGAATTTTTCTTTCTGATAATAAATGATCTGATCTAAAACAAATTATCATTAATATGGTTCATAAATTCATATGGGAATGTTATGCTCTAAGACTAGGTAGAAAATATCACGATGTTGGTACATGGCTTACACACCTACCATCCCAGCTACTTGGGAGGCTGAGGCAGATGTATCCAATAATCTATTCAGGGACACCTAGGCTGGTTCCATAACTTGCCTTTTGTAAATTGTTCTTCTATAAATATTGGTATGCATGTATTGCCATACTATGCTGATTTTACTTCTTTTGATATATACCAAGGAAGGGAAATTTTCAGTCCCATCACAACATGTTAAGTCTACTTTTTCTCCCACATCCTTGTTCTAACTGGAATGCATTTCCTTAATTGTTAAGGATGTTCAACATTTTTTTTTTCAGATATTTGATGACCATTTGCATTTCTTCTTTTGAGAAATGTCTGTTCAGTTCATTTGCCTATTTATTGATTTTTTTTTTGTGTGTGGTGTGTGTGTGTGTGTGTGTGTGTGTGTGTGGTGGTGGGGATTGAACCCATGGCCTTGTGCATGCAAGTCAGGCACTCTACCAACTAAGCTAATCCCCAGCCCTTATTTTTAGTTTTTGAGTTCTTTATACATTCTGGACATTAATTTCCTATAGGAAGAGTTTCAGGCAGAAGATTTTCTCCTATTCTGTAGGCTCTCTCTTAATGCTCGTAACTATTTTCTTTGCTGTGCAGAGGATTGTTCATTTGAAGCCATCCCACTTACTGATTCTTGGTTTTATTTTTTGGACTTTAGGAAGCTTATGTGTTAGGGTCTGTAAACAAGTCAAGATGGCGCCTGGCATTTTGCCAGAGGGAGTGGTTTGTGAAGTAACGCCAGTGAGCCATTAAGTGTGGAGATTCCTTATTGGTTGACTGCTGTATCTAGTTTATGTTAATTAAGATAAGCTGTGTGGAATGTATATATACCTCTCCTGTCCTACAACAAACGGCTCCCCCTCCTGCTGTATCAATGTACACAAGTTGTTCGTCACCCCCCGGTTATTTTGCTGCAGCTGGACTGTGGCACTTATGAAAGAAGTCAGTACCTGCACCAATATATTGGAGTGTTGACCCTATGTTTCTTTTAGAAGTTGTAGTGTTTCTTCTAATTTTTAGGTCTTTGATTCACCTTAAGTTGATTTTTGTGCACAGTGAGGGATAGGAATCTAGTTTCGTTTCTCTACATATGGATATCCAATTTTCCCAGCACCATTTATTGAAAAGGTTATTTTTTCTCCAGTGAATGTTTTTGGTACCTTTGGCAAGGACCATATAGATAGTTGTATTTATGTGGCTTTGTCTCTGTGTCTTCTGTGTCTTAATGTCTGTTTGGATTCCAATACCAAGCAGTTTTGTAACTGGAGCTTTGAAGTATAATCTGACATAAGGTATTGTGATGACTGCAGCATCAGTCTTATTGCACAGAATTGGTTGGCTATTCTGGTTATGCCATTTGTTGGTAAATAGATGGAACTAGAGAACATCATGCTGAGTAAAATAAGTCAAGACTTGGGAAGTTAGGAGCTGAATCTTTCTCTTACATGTAGAAACTAGAGAGAAATGAGGTATTTAAAAAGCAGGGAAGAATCTCATGAAAATAGAAAACAGTGGAGTAGAAGAAGGGGGATGATGGGAATGATGAGGAATGAAAAAGGGGAAGATTAGTAGAATTAAATTAACCAAATTACATCCAGGGCATGTATGAACATATCACAATGAATTCCACTTTTATATATAACTATAATGCATCAATTATAAAATAAATAAATACAAGCAAAACCCAAACCAAACCAAGCCAAAAAACAACACCACAAAAACAAAACAAAAACATAAGAAAGAACAGAATGGACTTTACCTCTCTTGTGATAACTTGCTTATTACTGGTTTTCTGTTTCAGAAATTTAAGGGATTGACAAGGCTTAGAAAATGATTTTATGGACAAAGCAACATGTTATTTGTGACTTCTTGATTCCTGAAGGTACTTGAATATACTTACTGGGGAAAAGCATTGTCAGTAAGTTTTCAAATTGCTTTGTCTAGACTTGGTTACTGGTAGGTAGTGGTTAATTAGTGAAGTTGGAGTTAGCATTTTTGCATTGAAAACTAATTAGAATGTACTAATGTTCTAATTGCCTTTCAACCATTCAGTATCAAAACAGGATCAAGGTTTTCATCTGTAAAACAGGCATAAACCTAGTTAGCACCTTTGAGGAATATTTAAAATTTTAAGAGACAACAGATAAATTCTATTATAAAAACTTAAATGTATTACAACTGTATATATTATTAGATCACTTATATCTTTAAAGTTACTTAGTGATTTACAAATACGTGATCTGAATGGATCTCATTTCTCTCTGATTTGTTTGTGGCTCAAGAAGTGCTAAATTTTACCAGAATTCATTACTCCTTTCAATGTAGGTCCAATTGACAACAAGAAAAAAAGTCCATCAAAAACAATTTCCTCTTTGCACAAAATGAGATTGTTTCATCTAGGGCTGTTTTACCCAGTGGTATAGCCCTATGGTCTTATGTTCTGACATTTTTGTGTCTGAAGAGTCATTTTCAGTTAGTGTCCACTTCCGGAAACAGTGTGAATGAAACATTGCCTGAAAAACCATATATCCAGTGCAAAGGTTAAAGGAGTTTTCAGTATAACTTCTTATGACTAATAGCATTCTCTTACCAAATTACACACCACCTCCTGTCCAGACTACAACTCATTATGCCAACTTTGATAGCTGTGAGATATTGACAGCTCCTGAATGTTAAACTAAATTACAGTTTTCACATTTCAACTTACAACTTCTACTTTGGACACCCTTATTGCCTAAATTACGAATTTTAGCACTTAACCACAGACATGCATTTTTAACATTTGTTTTATACTTTGTTCCTATTGAGACTGTAATGCTCTTGAGGTCAGGTTCTATGTATCATTTTTTTATTGCCTTATAACTCCTAAGTATAGTTTTGGCACATGCTATACACTTAGTGAAGGATTCTTCAAATAAACATCACATATTTTTGTCAAGTGTTTAGCGAGTCACTTTTCTAGAAATTTGAAGAATTGAAATACATGGTTTCTGCCCCCTGTGATACATGCAGTCTAGTCAGAAGACAATTATACCAAAGTCCACATCATTTACTAGATACATAATCCCTTAGTGTAATTCTGATATCCAATAATTGCCTGAAAACATGATCATCATCATCATTATTATTTTAGGTAGTGTATTTGGCAGTAAAATCTAACCCAAGATTAACTAGTATGGCAGAAAACTTGACTTGAGCTGGTATGAAGCTATTTATATTTTTTTATTATTCCACTTAAAAAAGAATGTTCATATGTTTCACTGAAAAAATGTTTCTTTTGATTATGTTTTTCTGTTTTACATAGTATATGTGTTATATTATCTTTTTAAAAAAAACATTTATTTTTAGTTGTAGGTAGACACAATACCTTTATTTCATTTTTTATGTGGTACTGAGGATTGAATCCTATGCCTCAAGCATGCCAAGAGAGGGCTCTACCACTGAGCCACAATCTCAGCCCCCTATAAAAGCCAAAAAATCTGAATTCCAAAATACATCTGATATCAAGGATTAGCATAACATATCAGAAGTTAAACGATAACAATTTAACTAGCAACCAATATAGCAATAGTAGAAATATCTAAAATATGTACTTTGAAAATTGCCAAATTTGGGGTCATGATATCTCTGTTGGGTGTCCCTGAATGTACCCAGTCTTAGATCCTAAGACCAAAGGTAGATGAGGTGGGAGTATTTTCCTGACATGAACAGGCACAAGAAGAGCCAGAGTGTCAGTACAAAACAAGTCCTTTAGAGAGCAGTAGGTGTCAAAATCAGGGAAACCAAGTTGAGACATCAAGAGGTTAGAGATGACTCAAAAAGGAACCAGAGAGAAACTGAATAAGAAAAAGGAATTAATGGTAAGGTCCTGGGTGGTTGCCCCAAACAAACTTGATGAATCTGCAACCCGTGGTGGGTACAGTCAATGGCTCTGATTTAAAGTCTAAAGTTGGAATGGACTGGTATGGACAGTTGGTACTAGAACCTTAGATCTGGAAGGGACCTTTAAAAGATCACTTACCCCTTATCCCCCTCCCTGTTTTACAAATGAGTAACTTGAAATTCAATAATCATTTTTCCAACCTCTAATTAGTGATAGAAACATCAAAAATTAAGGTTTCATGTTGCCTCTCTGTTGCCTATCTGTTGTTCTTTCTACTACTGCAGGGAAATAATATTTTAGCTTGCCATGGTCAGGAATGAATTTTCAGAGAATACGAGATTTGAATTGAATGACTGTAGTAATTTGCAAAAATGTAGTGCCCCATCAATGTTTGAATACATTTTTTCTGTATAATGTTTCTGATTAACACCCACTAGGGATAATATAACTATACCCTAATCCCCATCTTCTGAGTCCCAACCATGTCAGAACAAAATCATATTAATCTTACTTTATGTTGTCTTAACTAATGCTAAAAATATTTGGTTGCAACTACATAGCCTTTTGATTGACTGGTAAACATTTTAATATAGGAGATCTAAATGAAGATAACATTTTTGGAAAGAAAGACATTGCTGGTGCTTGACTACTTGTTCTGTAAGATATTTATTTAGTCTTGTCAGTTAACTTAAATTAGAATGTTTGAAGTTGCCAGTCTGTGACAGTTTCGTAAAATGTTTGGTTAAAAAAAATGTTTTGTGAAAATTTCTTGTAGGTACTTTCCTAAACAAGGAGACTTTTTCAAACTTTTGACTGTAACCCATAATCTGAAATAAATTTTACATTATGACCCAATACACATATACAGGTAACTGAGACAAAACTTTCATGAAATAATATTGACCTTACTATGTGTGATGCACATGGGTTTTAAAATTCTGTTTTAATTTATTTTAGTCTTTTAAGATCATTGGTCAGAAACCACTAAACTGATTCCTAACTCTCAAAAGGGTCATAACCTGAAGTTTGAAAAGCTTGAGCTAAACTCTGTTTTGAGGGCATTGCTAATGTGTTATTTACCTTCTATTCCCCAGTTCCTAGATCTGTGCTCGGCTCCCATATGGTATTCAAATGTTTGTTGAATGTTTTAAGTGTCCTTAAGCTAGCTTCAGAAATGTTGTTTTATAAGTGAGGTTTATCTATAAAGGCTGCATGAAACTATTGAAAGAGACTGGAAGAAAATTAGTAGTAATTAGAAGGTGAAGGTGAAACATATGAGAAATAAAAGTTACCACACACTAAAACATAGTAACAATGTGTTTCCCCATAAGTTACAGAATTGAATGCTGACATATCTTTTCTTGGAGGCTACTGTCTTTTTTTTTTTTTTAGTTGGGTTTTTTTTTATTTTTTATTTTTAGGTGGACACAATATCTTTATTTTATTTTTATGTGGTGCTAAGGATCAAACCAGTGTCCCACACATGCCAGGCAAGCGTGCTACCACTTGAGCCACATCTCCAGCCCCAGAGGCTACTGTCTTAAAGTCAGAAGGAATATACTGACTTTACAGAATGAATTTATTCTTTTAATATTTTTATCTCACAACACAACTATATAGTGACTTTTGCCTAGCTGCTTTTAAATGTCCAAAGTGTATGAAGCTTTCCTTTGATTAGGCATTATATTTTCTAAAAAATAGTATCTGCATCTTGTATACTTTGATTTATTCTTTAAACAATATTCTGAGCCAAATACTATCTGTGTATAAGTTATATTTTCTTTTTTGTTTTCAAATAACATGTTTTTTCTCATATTGTTTGCTTCATTTATAGCTTAAGTATGGTAATTAATAATTTAAACTTTTCCATTCATACCTCTTAATAGCTTTTTGTGGAGATATTGATGAATATTTTGACATCTTATAAATTCAACTCAAATAAAATCTATTAGAATAGGAATTTCTGGAAAGATTGTCAGGCATTCTTCTCTAGTTATTTAGCTGTTAACCTTATTTATTTATTTATTTTGATAACAGTTATTTCTCTTTAGCCAGAAAAATGAGGTTAATTCAATAAAATTTGTGGGGATTTGATTCATTCAAATAAAAATGCATAATTTATTATCATGAGAGTTGAGCAGAGTTAAATATTTAAGATAATTCTCACAGCTATTACTTTGCACTCAATGACATATACTATTTTACATTTCTAATATTTGTTTTCTTCTCATATACTAAGTTCTTCAATGGAATCTTTTCTTCCTTTACATTTCCAATTTTTCCTTTCTTATTTTTGCTTTTTTTCTATTTTTCTATAACACACATTTTTTTAAAAAAATGTTTTTAAAGTTTTCAATGGACTTTTATATTATTTATTTATTTATATGCAGTGCTGAGAATTGAACCCATTGCCTCACACATGCTAGGCAAGTGCTCTGCAACTGAGCCACAGCCCCCACACACATGATTCTTACACTTCATAAAATATAGAAACTCATTGAATCCTTGCTGATTAAATTTTAAGCTATTTCCTAGGATCACTGTCATCTAGTAGATAAGGAATTGGAGTTGGAAGATATAAAACTAAGTCTATAACTGTCCCCCTCTTTTTTTTTTACTGTCAGTGATTTTAATTTCTCCTTCCATTTTTAATCTCTAATTTACATTGGGCTAACATTTTCTTTTGTTTTTGTCTAGTTTATGGCATAATGTGAAAATATAATTGGGAGAATTATATTTTCTGAAAATTTAAAAGAACTCTACATATCCAAATGTCTAGTGAGGCTCTTCATGTATGGTTGTGGTGATTAAATGAGATGATATATATATGTACAAAATGCCCAGTGTAGTACTTGACAGATTGAGTATGTAGCAATGGTGACTAGTATTATTTAATTTGCATATGTTTATAAATTTCATTCATTTTATATTTCACATTTTAAAGTTTAATATAGTTTAATAATTATTTTGTAAATCTATTTTTCATACTTCTTAGTTTCTGTGGTTCTCTCTTTCTTCTTTTTTTTTTTTTACAGTGCTGTGGATTAAACCCAGGGTTTTTCACTGTGGTTCTTTTAAATAGAAATGTCTTCTCCCAAAATCTGGTCTACTATTTTATTTCTTATACCTATTTTCTATTTTATAAGTTTTTGCATATAAAATTGTTAAGATTTATAACTGAAAAGTTGAAAATATATAAAAATTTCAGAGTAATATAATTTAACAGTTATTATTATGTTATTGAATATTTTGAATTCCATATTTTTAGTTATGACATTTGGTCATTCAGCATTTAATCATGTAACAAAAGGATATTTAGTGTTTTGAATACTATCAGTTGCTTTGAATCGTACAATTTTGACTAAATTCTCCTATATCAGATAAATAAAATTTACATTGCCTTTTTTATAAGTAACAAATACTGCATACACAGGGGAAATTTTTCCCTGTTGAAGACAAAAAAAAATACAAAAATAATGTAAAAGTTTGTAACCCATAAAAGAAATTATATTTTTGCTTATTTATAATATTACTAGGGTTTCCTTCAATTTTTTTCCTCAAACTATTATTTGTTTTGTGGTTTTTCCCACCAAATCACCATTATAGTGATTGGAGTCTTCTTACTTTAAACATTAACAATAATGCAGAGTTTTGTAATTCAGAATTATATAAATGGAAGTTATTATTCAAATAGTTTAATAATTCCTCAAGAGGAGAAATTGTGGGCTGGGGTTGTAGTGCAGTGGTAAAGAGCACTTGCCTAGCAAGTGGGTGAGGCACTGGGTTCAATTCTTAGCACTGCATATAAATAAATAACATAAAGCTCCATTGACAACTAAAAAAATACTAAAAAAAAAGAGGAGAAATTGTGTTCCTATGTGTATGTGATTTAACTAACATT
The DNA here is from genome assembly GCF_001458135.2 of Marmota marmota marmota. Taxonomy (NCBI): domain Eukaryota; kingdom Metazoa; phylum Chordata; class Mammalia; order Rodentia; family Sciuridae; genus Marmota; species Marmota marmota. The sequence continues at coordinate 1,210,704 of NW_025999949.1, forward strand.
CTTTTTTCCCCTTTTCAGGCACTTTTTATCAAAATGTTAGCAGAGGAATAGAAAAATATTTGCAGTTTTTATTTCACTTAGTGAATGAGTCAGGAACTGTTTGTCCACAATAATCCAACGTCAGCTCAGCTTTTTTGGCTGTGTTTTCATATGAGCAAGAAATTTTGCTTCCAGTTCTTGCACATTATTTTTTTTTATTGGTTGTTGGATTTCCTAGTCAGCACCACTTTAGTTTAATTCTTTTTGGTCATTAATCTGTTCGTTTGGGAGGGCTTAAGTAATTAAAGAGAGTTTTGGAAAGGTGTGTGTGTGAGAGAGGAAAAGTGGGGGCAGGGGAGATACTTTGTTGGAACATCTACAAAAGCCATAAAAATGCTTGTCCAAACCCTCTAGATGCAGATGGTGTCAGAAAATATACAATCCTATTTTAAGACATTCTATTGATTTTTAAGTCAAATAAAATTCCTTATTCTTTAAAGTACCTGACTTGTAGGAGATTTTTATGGCATCCATTTATAGAACGAAAAAAAAAAGTTTTCTGGTAGATTGAAGCTTGCAGGCTACAGTTCCTGGAGGCCTAGAAATCTGGGGCTTAATTTGGAGTTAACTTGTGTTTTCACCTACATATTTGCTGACTTCTTTAAAATGTGCTAATTTTTCATCTGCTTTTTAAATTTCCTTTGGTATAATTACATCATATTTTTAGCTAGGAGAATTCCTGTTTGCTCCTGAAATCTATCACTAATGAAGATCTTTACTGAGTGTGTTGGTTTCCTTGATACAGGTTAGCACTTGGTTTTTGGTTTGCTCTGATTCATTATCAGAATTTTACTGACTATACTACATTAGTCCTTTATTTTTTGTGTGACAATGTCCTAAAAGTTCCCATTCATCTAGGTACTGATAAAAACTATAAGACCCACCAAACCAAACCAACCTCTTCCTGGTTCCTGAGAATCTGTTTTTTTTCCCATGACTTTATTTCATCTATTTTATTATTATTATTTTTTTTTGTATGTGTGTGATGCTGAGGATTGAACCCAGTGCCCTACATGTGCTAAGCAAATGCTCTACCACTGAGCCACAACTCTAGCCCTTGGTTCCTGAAAATCTTGACTCTTCACATTTAGTTTCCCTTTTATTTCATTCCTCCACTATTACTATATTCAAAAATTACTTGAAATTTTTGCCTATCAATTCCTGTCTTCAAAAAACCTTTGGTATAGAGAGGTAAAGTTCCAAAAGGAAATGAAAACTTGAAATATCCAATGAATCAAAACTGTTTTGGCAGCCAAGCATAGGTTAAAAAATAAAATTCACTTTGAGACAACAGTAATTTCTTTGGCATTCTCTTAGATTGACTACCAAGAAATCTTCTTCCATTTTTTTGATTATATGTTAACCTAATTTAACCCTGCTTTTCTCTACAAAGTTTTGTTTCTCCTGTAAAAAGAAGTCACATACCATATGTTACCATGTATATGAATAATTGAATCTGATTCTCCCTTACAGCATAAATTAATGTTGGCCTCTTGAATGTGGAAGAAAGGAATTCCAAGTCCATTGTTGAAGAGGCTTGGACTGGCTAGGTGAAGCATCCAGGAAGGGCATAGGGCTACAAGAAGAATGATGGGTTATAGTTTGTTGTTATACTTATTTGTTCTTTGAATTCCTTCAAAAAGCTTATTTTTCTAAGACCAATGGACTTTATTCCATTTTATTCTGGATCTCCTTTCTCTCCATTATTTTTTTTCACTGGATCCATTTCTGCTATAATTTTCCTTTGAGATTGGCATTCTCAGGTTTTTACCCTTCATTCTCTTCTTACCCTGCATTCTCTCAATTTCCCATCGTCATTTCCATTCTTGCTGTGTAGATATTTTCTATTTTCATGTCTTTAAACATCACCTTGAGGTATATCTGGGCCCAACCTTTGCTCTAAATCAAGGGTATATATCAAGTTGCCATTGGAGGTATCCAGCAGCACCACATAATTTGTATCAATACTAAACCTAAACCAACTTCCTCCCAAACCTATATTTCCTCCTATATTCCTCATCTCAATATGTGGCACTTAGTTAACAAGCTGGAAATGTTGGAATCACCTCAGTTCTTCTTTTTGGATTCCACCAGGTCATGGTGGAATCCAAAAATGGAAAAAGGGCATGCTTTTTTGCCGCAGTCTGGCTGGACACAAATCAGGAGCCACTGAAGCAGGAACAAACTTTATTTTTGAACTGCAGGAAAACACTTCACACAGCTCCCGGGGAATCCTCCTGAACGCCTCCTGAACGTGGCTCGTCCAGGAACCCCCAGCCGGAAATATCTCTCCCGGAAATCCCTCCTCCTGCACTTCCCCAACCAATGGGAACTCTCGGGAAATCCCCACGAGAACTCTAAAATAGTGCGAGAACTCAAAAGTAGTGGCAGAGGCAGATAGTAATGCCTCGCCTGTCAATCAATACTGTTGGCAAAATGCCAGGGGCCATACAGACTCTGCCGTGGCTCTCAACATCTCCCCCTTTTTGTTTAATTAAACAACAAGCAATGTGGCTTAGGGACCGTGCCTGTTAGGCAGTCCAATTCAACATATGGTCCTTACCCGTCATCGGATGAACTGACTTCTAGGCGTCAGCCTCCTGTCTTAGGTTGGTACCACTGCAATTGGATCATACCCGTCACTGACTACCGGTCCAGCATACAGCCATACTTGTGGATAGACCTTTGCACCAGTGGCGGGGTGAGGTTCTTTGCCTCACCTCTGTTGGCCCCCAAATTTTA
>NW_025999949.1:1215155-1265613 GCF_001458135.2 Marmota marmota marmota
TTTCTCCTCTAAGCTTTCTTCCTTTAAATTTTCTTCCTCTGTCTGACTAGCTTGAGAGACCTTCTCTTTTGCTTGATCTAAAATGTCTTTCTCCATGGTCTGAACCTCTAACAATTTACTTAACACTCTTTCAGTTTGTTTTTTACTAATTTCTAATCTGTTATAAAGATAACGCAACCCAATAAGATAACACAAAACAAAACCGAAACAGAATGAAACAAAAACGGAACAAAAAATCGTTGTATCAATTTTCCTATTTTCTTGACATGTGCATTTGTGGTCTATTTCTATCTCTTCCTCAGGAGTGAACAACTTCAAACCTTGAGCCAACCATTTTTCCCAATCTGCCTGAGAAAATTCTAGGGATAGGCAGCTTGAAACAAACACAAAACAAGAACACATTTTTTTTTAAATGGTCACCCATTCTCTTGCCTTCCCTTAGGGGCAAGCAATTTCACTTACCCCGAAGTTTCAAACGTTCCCCGCACGGGCCGCCAATTGCCACAGTCTGGCTGGGCACAAATCAGGAGCCACTGAAGCAGGAACAAACTTTATTTTTGAACTGCAGGAAAACACTTCACACAGCTCCCGGGGAATCCTCCCGAACACCACGTGGCTCGTCCAGGAACCCCCAGCCGGAAATATCTCTCCCGGAAATCCCTCCTCCTGCACTTCCCCAACCAATGGGAACTCTCGGGAAATCCCCATGAGAACTCTAAAATAGTGTGAGAACTCAAAAGTAGTGGCAGAGGCAGATAGTAATGCCTCGCCTGTCAATCAATACTGTTGGCAAAATGCCAGGGGCCATACAGACTCCGCCGTGGCTCTCAGCACTTTTTCCTAACATTTCTCAAACCTGCCCCTTCCACATCAATAGAAGTATGGTTTCCAGAGTTCAACAAAGTAATCCATCTAAAACACAAACAGGAACATGAACAAATGACAACATGAACAGATCACGCCCAATTTAAAAAGATTTAGTAATTCCCTCATCATCTATAGGATAAAAACTAGAAGAATCCATGATCTAGTCCCTGACTACCTTTCTGACACTTATTTTTCTGAACCAATAATTTTAGCAATATGGGCTACTTGTAATTCCCAGAATTTACTGTGCTGTTTTCTCACTTATGTGCCTTCACTCATGTTCTTCCTTGCCTACAATTTATTCTTTTACTGCCTCTTTCTTGCTTGGCTAACTACTGTTCATCTTTCAAGACTCTACATGGATAACCTTACTTCTAGGGAATCTTTCTGTGATTTTGTCTCCTTTGATTTTCCATCGCAGGCTTTGCGTAACTATCATAGTACTTCTTTGTTATCTATGGCAAGTGTTCAGTAGAAAAAAAGCTCTTTGAGGGCAGGAGCCAAATTGTATTTGGCTTTGTGACAAAAAGTATTGTAAAAATATCTGTTGAACTGAACTTTTCTCAGCTTTGTATTAAAAAAAAAAAAGTCCTTTGTGCTATGAAGAATGTGACAAAAGGGAAAACTATACCAAATACAAAAGCACATTATGGGTTTCTTCCTTTTCTTTTCTTTTTTGAACCAAGGATTGAACCCAGGGGCACTGAGCCACATCCCAAGCCCTTTTTTAATTTTCTTATAGTTGGACACAATACCTGTATTTTATTTGTTTATTTTTATGTGGTGCTGGGGATTTTACCCAGCGCTTTGCACGTGCTAGGCAAGTGCTCTACCACTGAGCCACAACCCCAGCACCCCCCCTCCCCAGCCCTTTTTATTATTATTTTGAGACTAAGTTGCTTAGGGCCTTGCTAAATTGCTGAGGCTGGCTAGAACTTGTGACCCTCTTGCCTCAGCCTCCTGAGCTGCTGGGATTATAAGCATGTACTACCGTACCCTGCTACATTATAGGTTTCTGATAGCTTTATTAATAGAAGTCAACTGATCCAATAATTTGAAATTTTAACTTTTTTCTTATCCTGAATCCCTTCATGATGAGGGAATGAGCCATAGCATTACATCCTGAGAAGTCTGGATCAAGGGAATATTTTTTTCTTTGTGTAATTGTCTGACTTGGACAGTTTTTGACATTACTTATAAATTCTCAGATCATTTTAGAAATGATAAGCTCTATGAAGCAGTTGTATTTTCCTGTGTATGCTGACAACAGAAAAAAAAATACAGCTAACTGATTCCAGCTCCAGAACAATCTCAGTGTGTAGACATTTCCCAAAAGCCTTTGTCAGGAGATATGTTGGAATGCTCTGATGGTCCCTGTTCTTGGAAAGATAGAAATAGAAAAAGTTGTTGGCATCCAGCCAGTTATTACATTTCTACAGTCCATGATGTTTAATGTCTAAGAGAATTTTTAAAAGACAACAGATTTTTTTTTTCAGCACTGGAGATTTAACCCAGGGGCACTCTTTCACTGAGCTACACTCCTAGCCCTTTTAATTTTTTTTAAATTTTGGGACAGGATCTTGCTAAATTGCTGAGCTGCACTTGAACTTGCTATCCTCCTGCATTAGCCTCCCCAGTAGCTGGGGTTACAGGGATGCACCACAGTGCCCAGCTAAAACACAACAGAATTTCAGACACACTTAAGGAAGCATATTAATGCTAATATCTACTTTCATCCATCCTCATAGAACTTGACTCAGTTTTCATTTATTTCAGGGGGAAGAATTTCCCTAGAATTTATGGGAAGTAAGCATTTTAAAATAGTCACGAGTTCACACACATTTTGAAGGGTACACATGCACTTGGCAATTTATTTACAAAAAAAGGCAATATTATATAGCTTATGTGAGTTAAAACATTTCTGCATTGCTAACTTCTGCTTAATTGTTCACTTAATGCTCTTTTTTCAGCTCATAGGAACATATTAAAGTCATCTATCTTATCAATTTATCATAATAGATGGAGAAATAATAACCTTTTAATATATCTATCTCATCAATTTATCATAATAGATGGAGAAATAATAACCTTTTAATATATGGTTATAATTCATTTATGACTGGCTAATGATTACATTGGTTATTATCTAATGCCATATTTAACTAATCTAAACTAATGCTATCCAATACAACTTTGTGATGATGTTAATGTTCTATGTCTGTTTTATCCAGTAGGGTAGCTAATTGTTACATGTGGCTGTCGGCTAATAGCTACATGTAATTAGTGTGCCTGAGGAACCAAAATAGTAATTTTATTTCTTTTTAATTAGTTAAAATAAAAATCTAAATAGCCATATGTGGCTATTGATGACTGTGTTGGGCAGTGTAGATCTAGCCTATCCAATTTCATCATTAAATTTTAAAAAATCTGTTATGTAAAGCACTGGAGTATATGTAAGTATTATCCATAATCATCTGACCCATAATCCATAATGATGTTTATATGTCTTGCTGTTAGGGAGATGCAAATTTTTGTATGAAAAACATCTTTTTTTTTAAAGAAAGAGTTTTAATATTTATTTTTTAGTTATCGGCGGACATTACATCTTTGTTTGTATATGGTGCTGAGGATCGAACCCGGGCCGCACACATGCCAGGTGAGCGCGCTACCTCTTGAGCCACATCCCCAGCCCTGAAAAACATCTTTATGGTCTGAAAAGTTCAATATCCTTGATATTTTTAAGAGAACTGGGCCTTTTAAAAAAGATGCCACAGGGGTTGGGGCACAGTGCTTGCCTAGCATGTGCAATCCTTAGATTCAACTCTTAGTACTGTAAAAAAAAAAAAAATTGTTCTCAGGAATCTATAATTTAGGTACAGAAAAGACGATGCATGGTGCTAATCCTGTGTTAATAATTTTAATATAAATTAACTGAAACCTTTTGTAGGATGCTTTTATTTTATCTTTGCTGAGAACTCTAAGACTTAATGTTTCTGGAAAACTGAGAACCAGAAATTTTACATATTATTTGACATTATAAGGAAGTAATCAAACAATTTTTATTAAATCAAAGTCTGTGTACTAGGGTTAAGAATGGGGGGAATTACTAAAAAGAAGTTAAAACACAAAGGTATATGAAAGAATGAAGTACACTTAACTAATTTGATTCCTTGCACATACCAGGCAAGCACTCTACTACTGAATCACGCCTCTAGAACATGTGCACATGTTTTTAACTAGAGTCTTATTATTCAGATTTCTGGGAAGATAGATATTAATAAAGTGAGGAGAAGAGAAATAAAATTTGGAAGATAATGCTATCTGAAGTGGGGGAGATGAAATTAATGGATAACTCAAGGAGTCCAAAATAAGTTGGAAGTGTGGTCTGGTCTAACCGCACTTACTGCTACTGTTAAAATGGATTTAAAATTGCCTTCATCATCCATTCTTTATTTCACCTGGTTCTTCATCGTCCTATTTTGTTTCCAACTAAGTATATTATATGTTTACTGTGTTTCTTGTTGTGCCTAAAAAGGAATTTTTGTGTGAAAAACCACTATCATCCTTATTTGTAGAATCCTCCAAAAGAATTAACAGTAGTTAATAAAGAGCATAATTAAAGAGAATTTTTCACCACCCATAGGGATGGTTCCATCAGTCTGAAACTAAGTTAGCTATTAAAAAACAGCTAACTTAGTTTTGGGGGTAAATAAAAATTGATTTGGGTTTTATTAATTTAAATAAAACCCTTTAAGATTTGATGAGTTCTCTCTTTTAATCATATTAAAATTGTGGTGGTGGACAGGCAGGTCTGATTTAGATTTTCAAGAGGAATAGTCAAATAAAATGTACAAAGACATTCTTGGCATAGCTAGAAGCATGAATGCCAAAAAATTTCATGAGAAAAAGACAACCTGTTTTCTCAGGGTTTCTAGTCCAGCTGGGGAAATTCAAGAAAGGAGATTCTTAACTTTGAATATTATTCTTAGTTCATAGAAGAGAAACAAAGACCAGAGGTTAGGTAACAGAAAGCAGAGGGGTAAACGGGGAATTGCTACCTGTTTTTCTTTGTTTGATAGAAGAGAAAGATAAAGTGAGTGCTTGAGTGCGCACATGCACGCACTCAGGTGTACCGTGTGAGCCTCTGAGTTCGGGTCAGTTAAAGAAATAAGTTCTGAAGGCTGATTTGTTCTCCTACCAATTTTTTTAAAATTTTTTTTATTGTTGGTTGTTCAAAACATTACATAGTTCTTGATATATCATATTTCACACTTTGATTCAAGTGGGTTATGAACTCCCATTTTTACCCCGTATACAAATTGCAGAATCACATCAGTTACACATCCATTGATTTACATATTGCCATACTAGTGTCTGTTGTATTCTGCTGCCTTTCCTATCCTCTACTATCCCCCCTCCCCTCCCCTCCCCTCCCCTCTTCTCTCTCTACCCGCTCTACTGTCATTCATTTCTCCCCCTTGTATTATTTTCCCCTTTCCCCTCACTTCCTCTTGTATGAAATTTTGTATAACCCTGAGGGTCTCCTTCCATTTCCATGCAATTTCCCTTCTCTCTCCCTTTCCCTCCCACCTCTCATCCCAGTTTAATGTTAATCTAATCTCCTACCAATTTTTAAAAAGTTTAATGAAAAGACAAGTTCTGTAACTTGCTTAAGTCACACAGATAATTCATGGATGAGTTGTATTTTAAATCCACACCTGCCTGATTCTAAAACCTCTCTTTGGTTTTTGTGATCCCGCTTTCTATTCTTTAGCACTACTAATCCTTTCTATTCTTCTTATCTTCTTTCCTTTGGTAGCAGCCCCCCCTTTTTGTAGTCATAGACGTACAGTATGTCTTTATTTTATTTGTTTATTTTTATGTGGTGCTAGGGATGGAACCCTGTTCCTCTCATGGGCTAGGCAAGCAGCACTCTGCTACAGAGCTACAGCCCCAGCTCTGGTTTTCCCTTAGTTTTAATTCTTCCATGTCCTTACCACTTTTCTTTACTACCTCTTGAAATATTTTTTTCTATTAAATCACAGTTTTGTTTTTCTTCTATCTAAAAACTGTAAGTGCCATCAAAAGATCATTGTACTTTTAGATTAAAGTGTTTACTTGTGTATAATCCCCCTTTAAGAATTTAATCTAAAGAAATCATCAGAAATGTATGCAAAATGTATACATGAGGAATAAAATCCAAGTATGATTGGTAGTATTAAAAAATTAGACAAATTTAAATTCCAAAACAGTATGGTTAAAACATAGATTAAATAATCCTAAATAGATATTACAAAGTTAAGATAATGAACACTTAATGATATAGAAAATTTTTTTATTAATTAATTTAAAAACGTATTTATTATAAAATTATTCATATAAAAAATTAAAGTGGAAATAGTTAATTGAAAGAAAAATAAATGAAATGAACACTCATGTTCACTTACTTAAAAGAACATCGCTGCCGGGTACAGTGGCCCACGCCTGTAATCCCAGAAGCTCGGGAAGCTGAGGCAAGAGGATCTCGAGTTCAAAGCCAGCTTTAGCAACCTAGCAAGGCCCTAAGCAACTTAGTGAGACCCTGTCTATAAATAAAATATAAAAATGGGATAGGGGCTGCTCAGTGGTTAAGCACTTCTGCATTCAATCCCCAGTATAAATAAATAGATAAACAAATAAATAAAATCACCAATTTCTTCAAATCCCTCTGGACACCATATGACAGTAAGTGAAATAAACAAAAAAGCATCTTAACAAAATAGTATATAAATAATTTAATAGTATGTTCAATATAACTTAAGTTTATTAAAAATATATATTTAGGCAAAGACTGGAAATACATATACTAAAATATTAGTAGTTGTTACCTTAGGACAATGGGTGAATTTAACTTTTTGATTTCTAACTTTTTGTTTCATCCTTTCTCGATAAACATTTATCAGGTTTAAAATAAAAACCCCAACAAATATTTTGTATATTTTATTAAACTTTATTATAATTTTCTAGGAAAAAGGATCAATCAAAAAGTCAAGAAAAAAATTTTTTTCCCCTTTAATCTGGAAAGATTATAATCAGAGACTGGAAAGTATAGGGATTATTTATGATTCAGTACCAGACATTAATTATGATTCTTAATCAGTATAACCATATTAATTATTTTTTTGGCATGATCTTGGTCCTAGGTGAATGGTATAAAAGAATCACAAATGTGTAAATGCCCTGGCATTTAGAGTACACAGGAGAATGTAGAAAACATTAAACAAATTGAATGAATAAAACAACCAATGCATCTCCAAAGAGGAGATCCTTTCTAGTTACACTAGCCAAAGAACTTACCAAGGAGGAAGGCTTTCATTTGGACTTCAAAAGATATGGATGATTTAAATCAGCATTGTCAAACTCGTTGGTTGGTCTTAAAACCTTTTATAACACTCTTCAATTATTGAGGTCACCAAAGAGCTTTTGCTTATATGGGTTGTATCCACCTGTATTTACCTATTAGAAATTAAAGCTGAGAAAAATTTTAAATATTTAGTTTACTTAAAATAAATCGCATGTTAATATGGGGTAGGGAGTATATCTCAGTGGTAGAATGCTTACTCAGAATGTGCAAGGCCCTGGATTTGATCATTTAAAAGGAAAAGGAAATAAATATGTTAAGTAATCAATGTTATTTTATAGTTTATATTTATTATTATTATATATAAGTTGTATAAATAAACATATAATGTATGTGTTTTTACATTTTTTAAATATATATATATTTTTAGTTGTTGATGGATTTTTGTTTCATTTATTTGTATGTGGTGCTGAGAATCGAACCCAGTGCCTCACAGGGCAAGCGCACAACCACTGAGCCACAACCACAGCCCCACATTTACATTTTTGTAGGTGTTCCACTTCTGGGGCCACAGGACAAAATGGGTTAATATGTGGTTTAAATGAAGTCAGCTAGATTCCTATATCTGCATCTGTTGTACCATAAGTCACATGGCCTTTAGAAAACACCACACACACTTGTAAGAGAATGAGAGTAAAAACAGGATGGTTGTAGTACCATGAACATAGTGTTGATATTGTGGGCCCCTTGAGAACCATTTTGAGAACCACTGAGTAACAACAGTCTGAGGGCAAAAATAGGAGCTTGGCATAATCTCAGAAGTGGGAGAGCATAAGGATCAGAGTGAGAATAGGCTGGTAGGTGTGAATGATTTTTGTGTAGGGAGGTGGAAGAGAGATGATAGAAATGTAGGTGAGGGAATCATATTATGCCATTTAAAGCAATACTATATTCTTATTTATGACTATCTTCTCTGATCTCTGCTTGGGGCTTCAGAAAGCTTCAGGGCAGGAAAGATAGAAGAGAAACTCCTACTTTGTCCCAGGTTTGATCAGTAGCTGTAAGTATTCTTACTAATTTGTTGATTATTTTATTAACTCTATTTAGTACATTCCAAGGGTATGAACTCGTGATACAAAGATGATAAAGATATAATCTCTACCTTACAGGAAACTTCAAGTAAGTGGGAGATTTGGATATTTAAAACATAATATGTTCCTTAATCTGGAAGAACACGGAGGATAGGGTTATTGATTATGACTGTGGGTGTGTTGGACCATTTGTGGTTTGGACAAAGAATCTTTAAATGAAGCCCCCAAAGCCAGCAATCAGTGACAACTGACCCTGGTGAGAAATCCTATATGTAAAAGGACAGATATGGTACTAGAGTTAATATGGTAGATCTGAGGAGATGGCCAGCTAGTACCATGGAATAGTTTCTTGAGTAAATGTTCTATTTGAAACTAAAAATATAGTTTCTTTCCCTCAAAGTTGTATAACATCTTTCCACTGCTGGGCCTGGAGTTAGCATCAGTTATGTTAATTGGATCTATTTTCACTACTTGAATCACTTTTTTTCAGTCTTTGTATTCCTCTAGGTACTCAGTAACTAAAGTGAAGGAGAGGAGGTAATTTAGATAATTACAAGAGTTCTAAATTAAGTACTGAGAACATCTTTACTGGCCCAAATATTTATGATTAAGTAAGTAAAAAGAGAACCTGTCTGCCAGCACCACCTGCAGGGGAGGAGGAAGTCTGCAACAGGATTCAACACCTCTGTCAGAATAGCTTTAACATTCTTTTATTGAGCATCTACTAAGCAAAGAGCTTATTTTGCAGCTGAGGAGAAAACAAAGATCAACAAGAGACTAATTACCCATGGTTTAAGGACAGTATTAGAACTTGGAGACATTTGTGATGATTAAAATAGCTTGGAGGGAACTACTTCAATTTAAGAGAATCTGGCTGCTTCTGTTCAAAACCACCACTGTGTTGCCTCTTTATACCCTCCACAGACAGAAGCTAAGGGCAAAGGGATATCACAGTTTTAAGTAAGAAATAATGATGTCTGTTTCTGAGGCTTCAAGTCTGTTAAGTTTGTAACTCATGAGAAAAGCCTGTGTTGAATGCTGTTTTACATGGACCACTTAGGGATATTCTTTCCTAACTTAAGGCTTATAAAGACGACTGCCTTATGAATTGGCATTCTGCTGGTCATAAGAGGGATCAGATGAAGGAAGACACATGGATTATTATAAGTCCAAAGCTCTTATTTGAAATAAAGGATATACTAGTAAGATCTTTTTTTCCTTTCCTTATTAAATCATGATCCAAAAAACAGGAAGAATGAGATTTCCCTTAGTTCCTACTCTTTTACAGTTTTGCAAACAAGTACGAAATATTCCATTGATTTCTAGAATTTAAAAGTAAAGCAGCATGAATCAGATGTACAAGAAGCAAGACAAAGGAAATGAGCATTTATTACAATACCCTCAGAGCGAAGAAAGACACCTGCTGGGTGAGTGATCAAGAACATGAATAAAGTTGATCTGCTGGATGGATTTCAGTGTTTTTCTTTATCTAAATTTGGAGTCTTGCTACATATATTGGCAGGATTTTGAGGGGGAGAAGCCCAGTCAGCTGTCACCCCTATCATCCTTCTCATAATCCTAGAAAAATACTCACATGAATTTGGATGGTCATATTTTGCTGTTCTCAATCTTTTTCACTAGACATTTAGACTGCCTATTGCAGATTATACCATGAATCAACACTCCCAATTATGCTGCTTTCCCAAATCACACAAGTTATAACTAAAAGCAATGATAAAGCCTGGTAAGTAAAATAAAGCACTATCAGAGGTAAAGGAATCTTAGATATCAGGTAGCCCATTATTCCTCAAAATGTGATCCCAAATCTGTGAAATAATAATTTGCTCATTATAAATGTGTACTATTGGGATCTATATCAAAACCAGTCAACTTCAAACTCTAACGGTGAAATTAAAAAATCTGCATTTTTAGCAAGCTCCTTAAATCAATATGTGCATTAAGTTTTGGAAACCATTCATCTAGTCAAATTCTTTAATATGACAGGTGAGGAAATAATATGAGAGAAGTCTAGTGGTTTGATCAAAGTGGCATAACTTGTTAGAAACTGGACTCAGATGCAAATGTTGACCACCAGGCAAAGTTTTTCAACTACAAGTAGTTTATTTTATGTGTAAATTCCCAATAGTCCTCAATGAAAGGGAATTTATTTGTGTCCTTTGTTCCTTGACATTCCCTAAAAATTTAATACTAATAATTTATCATTAATTGGTTCCCAGTACTTTGCTAAGTGAGCAATGGTTTTCAAATTTAGGGACTATTAACTATAGGAGTTTTTGGACAAAGGTATTTTGTTATCTTGTTACCATATCACTCCTCTACACAATAAGACATGCAAGGTCATTTAATAAGAACATATACTCATTTTTTCTCAAATCACAAGAGACAATAATAAAAAGCAAATTGAAAACCCCGCTACTAGTGTTAAACAAGAATACCCCACCCTCTACAACAACATACCATATGGTATTTCCCTACCTTGTTCAGTATTTAACCTAACAATTTATTGCTAGGCGTCTTGGCAGCAAGCTGTGCAAGCTGAAGTGGAATCTGATTGAGGTGAGTTAATTAATGTGGTGGCAGCTTGGAATGTTGTCCAGCTGCCAGTGAGAATTATGTTTGTTTGCCTTTGGCCCAAGTGTGAAATGGCTGGCTGTTGATTTCAGAAGTGTGAGTGTACATTTTTATATCTCACACGAATGAATACATTTTTTGTATCCTACACATTTGGGGAAATGTTAAAATTTATTGGGTAATGTTATTTACCACTTGTGTGGCAGAAGGAGAAAGGTGGAATTTTGCCCCAGAGGTTGACTTTGCATCTGTAGAAAAAGCAAAAGCAGGTGGCATATAAATCCATGAGCAGGTAAATAAGCCATCTGAAATTAGCTCATCTAGTTCAATGATTTAAAGAATAACTTTAAAAAAGAGGGAAGCAAAATTTTTGACCCAGGAAAAAAAATAACTCATAATGATGAAAGGATTCTGAAAGTAAGAAACATGGTTTTAAACAGCTCTTGAAAGGAATGATTTTAGATTTATTATTGACTTAATTTTAAAATTTTTATTTTTAACCAAACACAAACTCCTACTGAAGACATCATCTCACTGTGCAATCTTCTTATTCTATCCAAAACTGAGGACAGCAAGTGCTGTGATGTTTTTTTGATGTTAAAGGTACTATGTAATTTTGACAGGTTTTTAGTAATACATGCAGGGAGTTCTTCAATGCAAGCAATCAGTAACTGACACTAAATCAACAAAGTCAAAGTACCATTTGAAGGGTGTCAGACATTGTTTTACTATTTTTTTTTGTATGTAGTATTCTAGTCATATAAAATACCTTGATAAATGTTTACTTTAGTTGATTAAGAAAATGGGTATTTAGATAATATAATGTGTGAATACATTTCTTTTAGTCTATTGCTTTGAAAAAATTTAAATACTCTAAAACAAAAAGAAATCATGTTAGCAGCATAAGAGCTCCTTTTTTCTTCTTTTTTAATGTAAATTTTTAAATTTATATATGACAGCAGAATGCATTACAATTCTTATTACACATATAGAGCACAATTTTTCATATCTCTGGTTGTATACATAGTATAGTCACACCAATTTGTGTCTTCATATATGTATTTTGGATAGTAATGATCATCACATTCCACCATCATTAATTATCCCATGCCTCTTCCCCTCCCCTCCAACCCCTCTGCCCTATCTAGTATTTGTCTATTCCTCCCATGCTCCCACTCCCTATCCCACTATGAATTAGCCTCCTTATATCAAAGAAAACATTCAACATTTGGTTTTTGGGGATTGGCTAACTTCACTTAGCATTATCTTTTCTAACTCCATCCATTTACCTGCAAATGCCATGATTTTATTCTCTTTTATTGCTGAGTAATATTCACTTGTGTATATATGCCACATTTTTTTTATTCATTCATCTATTGAAGGGCATCTAGGTTGGTTCCACAGTTTAGCTATTGTAAATTGTGCTGCTATAAACATTGATGTGGGTGTGTCCCTGTAGTATGCTGTTTTTAAGTCCTTTGGGTATAGACTGAGAAGAGGGACAGTTGGGTCAAATGGTGGTTCCATTTCCAATTTTCCAAGAAATCTCCATACTGCTTTCCATATTGGCTGCACCAATTTGCAGTCCCACCAGCAGTGTATGAGTGTACCTTTTCCCCCACATCCTCGCCAACACTTATTGTTGTTTGTATGCAATATAGCTGCCATTCTGACTGGAGTGAGATGAAATCTTAGAGTGGTTTGTTTTTTTTTTAAAGAGAGAGAGAAAGAGAGAGAGAGAGAGAGAGAGAGAGAGAGAGAATTTTAATATTTATTTTTTAGTTTTCGGCAGACACAACATCTTTGTCTGTATGTGGTACTGAGGATCGAACCCCGGACCACATGCAAGCCAGGCGAGCGCGCTACCGCTTGAGCCACATCCCCAGCCCTTCGAGTGGTTTTAATTTGCATTTCTCTAATTGCTAGTGATGATGAGTTTTTTTTTTTTTATGTATTTGTTGATTGTACATCATCTTCTGAGAAGTGTCTATTCAGGTCCTTGGCCCATTTATTGATTGGGTTATTTGGGTTTTTTTTTTTTTTGGTGTTTAGCTTTTTGAGTTCTCTATATATCCTAGTGATGAGTGAGGGGTAAAAATTTGATCCCAAGATGTAGGATCTCTATTCACCTCACAGATTGTTTCTTTTGCTGAGAAGAAACTTTTGAGTTTGAGACCATCCCATTTATTGATTCTTGATTTTAATTCCTTTGCCAAAGGAGTCTTATTAAGGAAGTTGGGGCCTAATCCCGCATGATGGAGATTAGGGCCTACTTTTTCTTCTATTAGACACAGAGTCTCTGGTTGTATTCCCAAGTCCTTGATCCATTTTGAGTTGAGTTTTGTGCATGGTGAGAGATGGGGGTTTAATCTCATTTTGTTGCATATGGATTTCCAGTTTTCCAAGCACCATTTGCTGAAGAGGCTATCTTTTCTCCAATGCATGTTCTTGGCACCTTTGTCTAATATAAGATAATTGTAGTTTTGTGGGTTAGTCTCTGTGTCCTCTATTCTGTACCATTGGTCTACCAGTCTGTTTTGGTGCCAGTACATACTGTTTTTGTTACTATTGCTCTGTAGCACAGTTTAAGATCTGGTATAGTGATGCCACCTGCTTCACTCTTCCTAAGAGCTCCATTTTTGATGTTATAAAATTTCCTTAAATTTTGATTCAAATATAATATTTATTCAAAACTATACAAACAATAATACATTTTGGAAAGGATGTGAAGAAAAAAGAACACTTTTATACTATTGGTGGGAGTGTAAACCACTTTGGAAATTAATATGGAGGTTTCTCAAAAGTCTAAATATGGAACTACCATATGACTCAACTATATCACTCCTTGGTATTTATCCTAAAGAACTGAAATCAATACTATATAGTGATTTATGCATATGCATGTTTATAGCAGCACAATTCACCATAGCCAAACCATGGTACCAGCTCGTGTATCTATCAACAGATGAATGGATAAAGAAAATGTGGCATATATATCATGGTGTTTTATTCAGTCATAAAGAAAAATAAAATTATGTCATTTGCAGGAAAATGGACCATTAATTATGTTAAGCGAAATAAGCCAAATTCAAGAGTTGAGGAGTTGTTTTTCCTCAGATATGGAAGCTATAGAGGAAAAAGGAAAAGAAAGGTGGGGTGTGATTACATGAAAAGCAAAAGGATATCAGTAGAATAGAGAAAATTAACCAGTGGGTGGGAGAAGGGCAGAAAGTGCTGTGGAGGGATATTGGCCACATTATATTGTTATATTGTATGCATGTGTGAATGTGTTTCAACAAATCCCACCATTATGTACAACTATACTGTACCAATAAAAATGTGGAGAAAAGATGACTTATTTAAAAAATCTTTTACTCAAATATGTGAGAGGCACTTTGAGGTCTGGACTTCATTTTGTTGAAAGATGAAAAAAGGTAATTTTTTGGTCACAGGCTAAGTGATAGAAAATAATGTCTTCTAATATCTCAAGGTATCTGATATATTATTATTTACAATGCATTTTCTATGTTAAACATTTTTAGTAATAAGTAAATATTGTATACAAAGCTTACAGTTAGCCCTGATTATTTTATTATTTTCCTATGACAATTTCACATAAGACTAAGACATTTAGTGCCTACTTTTCACATATACAACAAAAAGAGAAAAAAACCCTGGTAAATATTATTGTACTCTGCACGTTGTAGTGTTGACCTTTCAGACCAAAGTAAGCCCCGGGGTTGTTTAAGATTATATTACTGTCAGAGAGAAGAATAAAACAAACACTTTAATCTGATGTACACCTTATGAGTATCTCATAAGGTCAGACTTATCACAGAAAGCTGCATGAGGGTGAACTTCTGTAACATTGTGATGGTAAAATATTTTTAATTTAATTTGACATTATTAGGTTTCCCTTAAAATTTTCTGATGTTTATAGTTTGCTTATAAGAATGTAATGACTATGAAAGATACTCTTAAAATGAAATTATCCTAAATTTGATTACTGCTGTCACATAAACTTTATAAGAGTAATGAGTTAGATACTTTTGGTAAAATGCTAAGCTTAAAAATGTTTTCTTTTATTTTGTTTTAGAAAAATCATTACCATTTAATGAACACTAATATTAATGAGTGGGTCCTCAATCTTTCATCCTAATTCCAACATTAGGAGATTAAAATGACATTGCATTATGTTTTCAAAATATATGGAAACTGTGCACCTTCCACATACCTTCCCTGGACAACTTACATTAATGTAAGTTGATACAAGTTTAAATAAAATGAATTCTATGGCATAATATGTTTTTTTTTAATTTCTTTTTTTTAGGGGTAGGTGGACACAACACAATGCCTTTTTATTTTTTTATGTGGTGTTGAGGATGGAACCCAGGTTCCACCCGTGCTAGGCGAGCACTCTACCTCTGAGCCACAATCCCAGCCCCATAATAATTTTTTTTAATGGTAGTGGGAATTGAACCCAGGGGCACTTTACCTTACCACTGAGATATTTTGAGACAAGGCTGAGGCTGGACTTAAAATTTGAGATCCCCCTGCTTCAGTCTCCTGAGTTGCTGGAATTATAGGATTGTACCACTGTGCCTGGCCATAAAAAAGTATTTCATAAGAAGCTTTTATAACTATTGTTCTGCCTTCACTTTGCACAGGCTCAAAAATTCTGTAATGTAGTAATATTTGAGTTATCATTAATGAAATGATGTGTTTTAAAAAATTCTTATAGTGATCTTATTTTAGTAAGCATTAATGATTTGAATGCTGCTTCATTTTCCCATATGCGTTTTTGTCAGATATAATTGGATTAATGCAGAAATAAAATCATGGATTTATAGAACTTTGGACCTTAAAGAGAGTTAACATCTCCAAGTCTGTGAAATTCAAGGTGAGTAAACAAAAAGTCTAGAGATTGTAAATGACTTTCTGAGATCATGAAACAAATCAAGGTTAAAGTCAAGCTTGGGATCCAGATTTGTATGTCCAGTGAGATTCTGATCTGCATTACATAATGTTAAACAATTATAACACTCTTCATCTTAATATGGTAACATGTGAAAAATTGCATTGTATTGTATATACACTTTATTTTTTAAAACTACATTTTATTTTTTAAGACTACAGGAAAATCGTGAAGAGGGTTCTCACATACTCATTCCCAGTCTCCTGTATTATATTATTATTATTATTGCAGTAATAGGGATTGACCCAGGAGCATGCTACCACTGAGCTACTTCCTTGGCTCTTTCTATTTTGAGACAGGGTTTGCTAAATTGCTGAGGTGGGTCTTGAACTTGCAATCCTCCTGCTTCTACCTCCTGAGTTGTTGGGATTGGAGGCATGTATCATTGTGCCCTTCTCCCCTATTATTAACATCATACATGAATATGGTACATTTATAGCGATCAATGAATCAATATTGAGTTATCATGAAGTTTGTGTTTTGTTGATTCTCTTGCTTTGTGCTTATTTTCCTTTTTCTGTTCCAGGATCCCATCCAATAGAGTATATTACATCTAGTTTTCCTGTCACCTTATGCTTCTGTTGGCTTTGTAGGGGTGCGGGCAGTGTCAGGGATTGAACTCAGGGGTACTCAACACTGAGCCACATCCCCAGACCTGTTTTGTATTCTGTTTAGAGTCAGGGTCTCACTGAGTTGCTTAGTGCCTCACTGTTGCTGAGGCTGGCTTTGAACTTGTTATCCTGCCTTGGCCTCTAGAGCCACTGGGATTACAGGTGTGTGCCATGACGCCCAGTCTCTTGGCTCCTTTCTCAGTTTTTATTTTTACTGACCTGTTCAGATGTTCTGTAGAATGTATATTACTGGGGGTTGTCTGATGTTTTTCTCATGATTTAGATTGGTTATGAGGAGGTTTCTGGAGGAAGACCACGAATGTAAATTGCCATTTTTATAATATTACATCATATAAAAAATACATACTATCAAAGTGACTTACCACTGTTAATGTTGACCTTCATTCCTGAGAATGTCAGGTTTTGCCACTGTAAAGTCACTCCCTCCCCTTTTTACTTTTTCATACTCTTTGGAAAAAGTAAGGAGGGAGGAGTTGTGCTTCAACTCTTTGAGGGTGGAATATGTACATAAATTATTTGGAGTTGTGTGTAGTTTCTGGGGGTTAAACTCAGGGGCAATTGACCACTGAGCCACATCCCCGTCCTATTTTGTATTTCATTTAGAGACAGGGTTT
Source organism: Marmota marmota marmota (assembly GCF_001458135.2). NCBI lineage: Eukaryota > Metazoa > Chordata > Mammalia > Rodentia > Sciuridae > Marmota > Marmota marmota. The sequence continues at coordinate 1,232,267 of NW_025999949.1, forward strand.
CACTGAGTTGCTTATACCTCGCTTTTGCTGAGGCTGGCTTTTGAACTTGCCATCCTTCTGCCTCAGCCTACTGGACTGCTGGAATTACAGGCATGCACCACTCTGCCTGGCGGCTTCCTTTTTTATACCACATTTTCTTTGAATTTTTTTTCTTTTCACATTTTAAAAAATTGGTGCACTATAGTTATATATACTGATGGGATTTGTTGTTACATATTTTTATATGCATAAATTATTCCCTAGCATATAGGTCAGCTTTTAAATTTATATATTCAATCCATTTTTTATACCTTTATTTTATTTATTTATTTTATGTGGTGCTGAGGATTGAACCCAGGACCTCACATGTGCTAGGCAAGCGCTCTACCGCTGAGCCACAACCCCAGCTTCAATCCATTTTTTAACTAATTTTTGTATATGGTGTGAGATAGGGTTCGATTTTTTTGCATATGGATATCCAATTTCTTCAGTAATATTTATTGAAGAGATTGTTCTTTTCCCATTTAGTGGTCTTGACATGCTTGTCAAAACTCAGCTGGAGGCTGGGGTTGTAGTTCAGTGGTACAGCACTTGCCTAAGCACGTGTGAGGCACTGGGTTCAATCCTCAGCACCACATACAAATGAATAAATAAATAAAAATCAGTTGACCATAGGGTTGTGTTTTTTCTCATATGTGGAAACTAGGGAAGAAAAAGGAAAAGAATGGGGGGGGGATGGATGGGTCATGTCATGAAAATCAAAGGGAGATTAGTAGAATAGAGGAAAGGGATGGGGGAGGGTAGGGTAGGTAAGTGCTGGGGAATAATACCTCCCAAACTATTTTTCTTTTGTGCATATATAAATATATAACAACAAATCTCATCATTATGAACAACTGTAATGCACCAATAAAAAAAGTCAATTGACTACAGATGTGAGGTTTTATTTATGGGCTCTCTCAATTTTATTCCATTGGACTACATGTCTATTCTTATGCCAATATCACATTATTTTTATTACAACAGCTCTATATAAGTTTTAAAAACATGAAGTGAGAAACTTCTAACCTCTTTCTTTTTCAAAATTGTTTTGGTCATATGGGATATCTTGAGACTTCACAGGAATTTTAGGATGTGTTTTTCCATTTCTCCAAAAATTACCTTTTGGATTTTGATAAATATTATATTTAATCTGTGTATAGTTTTGGGTTGTATTGTCATCTTAACATCTTACAGAGATGCAGTTGTTGTATTTTCTTGGTAAGTTGGTCTTTATATCACTACATAATATCCTTTTTTTTTTTGACTCTCAAAACTGTTGTTGACTTAAGATCTATTTTGTCTTAGTGCAGGCAACCAGCTTTCCTATGGTTACAATTTGCATAAATGTCTTTTTCCATCTTTTCACTCTCAACCTATTTGTGCCTATGGAACTTTAAAGTGAGTTTCTTGTATATATATATTTTAAGAATTCATTCTGACCATTTCTGTCTTTTGTGAATTTCATCCACTTACATTTAAGGTGGTTACTGATAAATATGAACTTACTTAACCAACTTGCTGTTTGATTACTATGTTTTAGATTTTTTCATTCCTTAATTATTTTAATACTGCGTTATTTGTGTTATTTATTATACCTTTGATACCTTTTCATTTCTTTTGTGTATACTTTTAATTTTATTGTCTTAGTGTTTACTCTGGGGAATTACAATTAACATCTCATATTTATAACATTCTAATTTGAATTGATACCATCTTAGCTTCAATAGCACAAAACTACTTTCATACAGTTGTTTCCCCAATTCATGTTGTTGCAAATTATATCTTTATATATTATTGTCCCTTAACAGAGTTATACTTACTGTCATATGAATTTGTCTTTTAAAACATACACAACCAAAAGTTTCCAAACTTAAAACACACAAATACACACACAACAACATGATACTGGCTTCTACCTTTACTTCTGCTGACATTCTTTATTTCTTCATATGGCTTTGAGTTATTTTCTGGTGTTCTTTCACTGCAGGTTGAAGGGGTCCTCTTTGGCTTTTCTTATAGGGTTGGTCTTCTAGCATTGAACTCCCTCAGCTTTCATATATCTGGGAATGTTTTAATGTCTCCTTCATTTTTGAAGGATAGTTTTGCTAAAAATGTTAGTTGATCCTTCCCTTTTTTTTTTCTTTTGGAAAACATTTATATCATCTTTCTGGCTTCTAGGTTTTCTGATGAGAAATATACTGTTAATCTTATTGAAGGATCATGTATTGATCACTTCCCTCTTGCTGCTTTCCAGAATCTCTTTGCTTTTCAATAGTTTTATTATAATGTGTTCTGATGTGTATCTCTTATGGGTATATTCTACTTATAGTTTGTTGAGCTTTTTTTAACATATAGATTCATGTCTTTCATTATATTTGGGGACTTGTCAACCATCGATTTCTTCAAATATTCTTTCTGCCTCTTCCTCTCTTTATCTGTTCTTCCATAATTATGGTAGACTTAATGGTGTCCCACAGATCCCTTTGGCTGTTATTTTTCCATTCTATCTTCTTTCTGATCCCAGACTGGACAATTTCAATTGTCTTATCTTCAAGTGCTGACCTTTCTTCTGCTTACTAAAATCTGTTCCCTATAGTGAAAATTTAATTTCAGCTATTGTACACTTCAGCTCCAGAATATTTTTAAAAGAATTTTTGTCTTTATTGATATCCTCTATTTGATCATACATTGTTCTGCTTTTCTTTAGTTTAGTTGCCTAGGTTTTCTTTTGCTGAGTATATTTAAGATAGTTGACTTAAGTCTGGGCTTACATGGCCATGGTTTCCGTCACTTTTTTTCCTCCCTGAAAATGGGCCATACTTTGTGTGCCTTGTGATTTTTTTCTTTTTGTCAAAACTGGGATATTTTGAATATTATAAATCAGTGCTGGAAATTGGAATCACCCCTTCCATACAGGATTTACTACTATTGCTGAGGGTTACTCTTATCTTTCTAGCAATGTTCTCAAATTGTTTTCTCAAGGATTATATTCTTTGTGCATATGGTTATATAAGGCTCTGTTGTATTATCTCAGTGATCAGCCAGTGACCTGACAGAGATCTCCTTAAATGCTTGTAGCCAAAAGGGTGGAGGGAGAGCCCACCAAACAATTCTCCTTGTTTTTTTCAGATTGGCTCTGAACTGAGGCATTTTTTTTTTTTTAAATGCTTAGACTGGCCACCTACAGTTCTGTTTATACTATATCTCCTGTTTGTACTAACACTAAAGATCATTCAGAGATGTAAGCTTAGGGTCCTTTTCTGAGCATGCAAAGATCTTGGACATATGTGTTTTATGTATCAGTAACTATCTTTTATTGCTAAATAATATTCCATTAGATATACCAAATTTTATTTATCCATTCATGAACTGATGGACACTTGAACTGTTTCTACGTTTTGGTTCTTATGAATTATGCTGCTATGACATTGTGAACTCTTTCTAGGCTAGTATGCATATTATATGTATTTATACATACATCTAATGCTGTATGTATTTCAATCCCATTATATAAACAGGTTTATGGAAATATAGCTGATGTACAATAAATTGTACATATTTAAAGTTTATAATTTTTTAAAAATTAAATTTAATTTTTTATTAGCTACACATGACATTACAATGATCTTGGCAATTCATACATTTGAATCATTGGGGTATAATTTCTCATTTTTCTAATTGTACAGATTGCAGAATCACACTGGTCATAGAGTCACCTATATACATACAGCAATCATAATGTCTATTCTCTTCTGCTGCCCTTCCTATCCCCCCTATTCCTCCCCTCCCCTCCCATCATTTCTCTCTATCCAATCTAATGTGACATACTTTTTTTTCTTTTTCTCATCACAACATCATACATGTATTCTGTATAACCATGAGGTTCTCCTTCCATCTTCCGTGCAACTCCCCTTCTCCCTCTTTTTCCCTCCCACCTCTCTTCCTTATTTAGTGGTAATCTTCTTCTCATGCTCTTCCTCCCTATCCCATTTTGAGTCACCCCCCTTATATCAGAGAAGACATTCAGCATTTGTTTTTTAGGGATTGGCTAACTTCACTTAGCATAATCTGCTCTAATGCCATCCATTTCCCTGCAAATGCCATGATTTTGTTATTTTTTAGTGCTGAGTAATAGTCCATTGTGTATAAATGCCACATTTTTTTTTAATCCATCTATTGAAGGGCATCTAGGTTGGTTCCACATTCTAGCTATTGTTAAAGTTTATAATTTGATATCACCGTTAAGATGCTTTTTCCATAATCCTCAAGTTTCCTTCTGCACCTTTGTAATTCTATGCAATCCTACAACCTAGCTTCTACTCGTAATATAATATGAGGCTTGGTACTCAAAGGCAAAGTTCTTTCATTGATAAAATTCACAGTATATATTACGTACTAAATGAATGGTATTATTAAAACTTGTTAGGAGACAATAGTGGTATCAAGATTATTTTGACTGACAATGTTTAGTGATTCATAGGATGCCTAGAACATTTGTTATGGTAAAGCTTTCTGAACATGATGCTGTATCTGGGAGGTGCATCAGTATATTAGTTACCTACTCACGTAAGAAATCAACCCAAATTCTACTAGGTTAAGACAATATTTAGTATCTTATAGTTTCTCCTGAGATTTAGGAATTTAGGGGCATTGTTCCTGGGGGTGGGAAAGGAGGTTCTGGCTCAGAGTCTTTCATGAGGTTGTGGTCCAGATGTCAGCAAGAGATGTAGCCATCTTAAGGTTGACTGTGGACAGAAAGCCCAAGTTCATTCCTTACTATTGGCAGGAAGCCTCAGTTTTGTCATGATGGGGACTTTTCCATGGCATTTAGCTTCACCAAGAGTGAATAATCCAAGTGAAAAAACAAAATGGAAGCCACAATACCTTTTATGTTCTAATTTCAGAAGCCACATTTTATCATTTCTTCCACATTGTACTTTTTAGAAGTAAATACAACCCATCATCAAAGGGAGGAAGAATTTAGCTCCACCTTCTGAAGGGGGTACTATTAATGAATTTGTGGACACATTTTAAAACCATTATAACCAACAAGGCAATTCATGCAGAAAAAAGTTATGAAGATGTTTCTGCTGGGCATGGTGATGCATACGTGTTATCCCAGCGGCTCGGGAGGCTGAGGCAGGAGGATGAGAATTCGAAAGCCAGCCTCAGCAAAAGCAAGGTGCTAAGCAACTCAGTGAGAACCTGCCTCTAAATAAAATACAAAATAGGGATGGGGATGTGGTTCAGGGACTGAGTGCCCCTAAATTCAATCCCTTACCAAAACAAACAAACCCCCCAGATGTTTCTATTGTTGCTGCCTTAGGAAAGAAAATTATTCAGCCCTTGTCTCCTTGAGCAGGTGGTTGGATCCAGATTTCCCATAATATATATATATATATTTGGGGGTGGGTACCAGGGATTGAATTTAGGGGCATTCAACCACTGAGCCACATCCCTAGTCCTATTTTGTATATTAGAAACATTGTCTCACTGAGTTGCTTGGTGCCTCGCAGTTGCTGGGGCTGACTTTGAACTACTGCCTCAAGTTCAAGCCGCTGGGATTATAGGCATGCACCACAACACCTGGCCCAGATTTCCCATATTTTATCACAGTAAATCTATTTTCTCCATTTCCTTCCTAATATACTGGGTCCATCCTAGGTAAAGAAATGTTTTGGGGCTGGGGTTGTGGCTCAGTGGTAGAGCGCTTGCCTAGCACGTGTGAGGCACTGGGTTTGATCTCCAGCACCACATAAAAAAAACTAAATAAACAAAAATAAAGGTATTGTGTCCATCTACAACTAAAAGTTAAAAAAAAAAGGTTCAAGGGCTGGGAATGTAGTTCAGTGTTTGAGCACTTGACTAGCACGTGTGAAGCTCTGGTCTTACAGAAAACAAAACAACAAAAAAGAAAAATATTTCAACTAATTTTCAAATCCTGACCTCATAGAGATGTATGTTGAATTTCTCTGTAAAAGAGTTTTCATTGGGTTTCTGTCATAAGTCTTTTGGTCAATCAAGATAGCATCTTGACACATCTTCTTATGTTTAGGCTTAATATTCATGCTATATGCAGACTATCTCTCCTGCCAATCTGACTTAGTGTATTAGTTTCCTATGGCTGCTGTAACAAATTACTACTAACTAGACAGGTTAAACAAAATAAGTTTATTCTTGTACAATTCTGTAGGTCAGATGTTCAAAGTTAAGGTGTCAGCAGTGTTGTAATCCCTCTAGGCTCTAGAAGAGAATTTAGTTTTGCCTATTCCAGCTTCTGATGGCTCTTAGCATTCCCTGACTTTTTTAACTGTATCACTACAGTCTCTACCTCCATGGTTCCAGTGTTACCTCCTTTGTCCTTGTTACCTGCCTTTACCTCATCTTATAAGGACACCTGTCATTGGATTTAGGGTTTACCTGGAAAGTCCAAGCAATATGTTCATATCAGTTATATATTTTTATACAATTTGCAAAAGTAAAATATTTTAGTATTATTTTTCTTAAATGGGGATTCACAGATTATAAGTTTCAGGCCCCCCAAAACTTGGACTTCACTCCTATATCTGAAGTAGGAATCTAATTTTAGTATTTTCCTAAATAGACAGTAATTGGTTCAATAGAGTTATTCAATTATGCAAACCCTCTCCCACTGATTTGTAAGGCTATTTCTGTCCTTGTGGCACAAGGCTGGGGAGGTGGTGAAGCAGGAGGATCTAAGCTACCTCAACAACTTAGGGAGGCCCTGCCACAAATAAAAAATAAAGAAGGGCTAGGGATATGGCTTAATGGTTGAGCATCCCTGGGTTTAATCCCTGGTATTTAAAAAAAAAAAGTCATAAATGAGGTTTACTTCTTTTTTTTTTTATTCTTTTTTTGAGGGGATTGAACTCAGGGGTACTCAACAATTGAGCCACATCCCTATTTTGTATTTTTAAATTTTGATACAGGGTCTTGCTAAGTTGCTTAGGGCTTTGCTAAGTTGCTGAGGCTGACTTTGAACTCTTGATCCTCCTGTGTTAGCCTTAGCTCTTTACTCAGTCCCTTTGGTGTATTTATCTATCCTCCAATTAATTTTGGTCTAATGGAAGTTTGTAGGACTGTTTTTGTCCTCTGATAGAGTCTTAAATTAGACCATTCCACTGGTGATATCATCTACTCTATTATAATGAGACTTACAAACAGGAAGTTAACTACTTTTTCTTGAAAAGCTTAAGTCAGTGGGAAAAATACCTTGATTTTTTGTTGGGCAGAAGTTGGACTCTACCTACCTTTTCCAGTCTCTGTTCCTGGAGAATCAAACTACTTCTTTAATAGACGGTAATAGTAAAATATTATCTGTAGCTAACAATTCCTCTCTTATATCCTGACTACTTCTCTTACAGTTCTACATGATTTTTTCAATGTCTCACAGCACTTTGTACATTTTCACTTAATCATAATATTTTAATTAGTTATTTATATCTGTGATTTCAATTAAGTTGAACTCCTTCTATGTAGGCATGCCTAAGTGCCTAGCATGGTATATGCCACATGGTTGGCATTCAAAGAATGTCTGTGAGGTTGGGGCTGTACCAAGATGGTAAAATACTTCCCCAGCATGTGTAAAGCTCTGGGTTCAATCCCTAGTACCACTACCACCACCATCACACACACACACACACACACACAAAAAAAAAAAAAAAAAAAAGGCTTTGAGTTAATGAGTAAATTCATAACATCAAACTAACACTTAAATAACTTCAACCAATTATGATGATTATTAATTTCCTACCAAATGTACTTCACTGTACCCAATTATCATAGTGAAAAACGCCTATATAAGATGACTAGATACTTGTACCCTAAGAATGTTTATATGCTTTAACTGTTTAGGAAGCTAATTATTAAGTGTTTTGTGGCTACTTAATGTATATGACCAAATCTAGACAACCTTGTTGTGCTATTGATTCTAGTAATTAATTTCATTTTTCCATCTCAAAGGAGAGAAATGCTGTAATCTCAGGGGCTTGGGAGGCTAAGGCAGGAGAATTTCATGTTCAAAGCCAGTCTTGGCAACTTAGGCCCTAAGTAACTTAGTGAGATCCTGTCTCCAAATTAAAAAAAAAAAAAAAAAGGGTGGGGTGGGGAGGGGTGGGAAGTGGGGGAAATGTTACTTGAAATCAGAAAACTTGGGTTGATTGGCTGTGGCCACTGGTAATGCAAAATTACCATTTTGCATCTGAGTTTCATGTTCTCATGTTTTGTTAAAAATGTAACAAAGAATAACATGTAAAAAGTATTAAATAAGTAATTCAATAACTGTCCAGGTAAGTATATTTTAAAGTTTAATCAAACTTCAATCATTTCATGAGTAAATCAAGTTATAATTTTAGTGTTCCTGAAATAACAAAGTTGAATTAAGTTCAGTTCATCTCTATTATTTAAAATAATTCCTCCTGCTATGAAACGTGTCAATAACTTAAACAGTAGCTGATTTCTCAATTATGTAAAATCCTCCAGATACTACCAATTATCAGTTTGTATTCCACTAGAAAATGATTCATAGACTAACTCCTTGTTTTTGTCATTGGTATTTCCTCAGTCCTGGAGTTCTCTGCATCCTATTAATTCAGCTTGGTGATAAAGGAAAGAGGCTATCATATGGAAGGCTTTTTATGAGCCAGGTCTGTCCACATTCAGATGGTCAGGATGCAGTTACTTAATAACACCCATAAGAAAGGCTGAAGAATAATCTAGCCATCTACATAGGAGGAAATGGAAACAGATTTATGAATAATTGTTAAAGTCAATCATGGCCATGATCTTTTAATTACCACATAATATGCAAGGTGCCCATATCCCATACATATACTACTCATAGAAGAAAACTGAAGGAGTCTTTTTCTACCTGTTCCACTCACCATTTAAGTATTTAAGAACTTCACCTAAAGATTTCCAGTTTCTCGTCTGGCATATAAGGAGTTTAGAAATTGTCTCTTCATCCTAATGTAAGAGATGGCAGGAATGTTGGAATTATCAGACCAGGAATTTAAGAACACCTATTAATATGCTAAAGGCTTTAATGGAAAGATGAACAACATGTAAAATCAGCTGGATAATATAAGCAGAGAAATGGACATTGTATGAAAGAAGAAAAAAGAAATGCGAAAACACTATAGCAGAAATGAAGAAATTGAGTTAATAATAATTCTCCAAAACAGAAAACATTAGGTCCAGAAGGGATCAGTGGATAATAATACCAAACATTTAAGGAATAAATTATACTGATTCTCTACAATCTCTTACAGAAGTTAGAAGATCTTACTGAATCAATCTCTTACTGAACTTCCTAACTCATCCTATGAAGCCAGCATAACTGTTAATACCAAAACCAGATAAAGACAGTATAAGAAAACTACAAACCAGTATCTCTCAGGAGAATAGATTCAAGAGTCCTCAACAAAATATTAACAAATTAAATTAAGTAATGTAAAAAAAAATTATACACGAAGGCCTGTTATGCTCTGGGTTGTACATGTCCCCTGAAGGCCATGTGTTGAAGGTTTGGTCACTAGTCTGTAGGAGGTGGTGGAATCTTTAAAAGGTGGAGCCTAGTGAAAAGAAGTTAGGTCACTGGAGATGTACCTTTGATGGGGATATTAGTCCCTTCCTTTTTCTCTTTTTTTTTTTTTTGCTTCCCAGTTCCTAATAGATAAACAGCTTTGATTGACCACATGCTCCCAGACATGATGTTCTACCTTGCCCCAACCCAGAACAACAGATCCAAGTGACCATGGACTGAAACGATTAGCCAAAATAAGTCTTTCCTCCTTTTGATTATCTTAGGTATCTTGTCAGTGACAACTAAGATAGGACTGAGATTTAACCCAGGTATGCAAATCTAGTTCAATGTACAAAAATCAACTAATGTATTCCATCACATCAACATGCTAGAGAAGAAAAATTACAGATCATATTGATAGATGCAGAAAAAGCATGTTACAAAATCAAAATGACATTCATGAAAAGGTCTTAGTAAGCTAGCAATAGTTTGGAACGTCCTCGATTTGCTAAAGTTATGTCTAAAAATCCTACAACTGATAATGTATTTAATGGTGAGAAACTTCACAGTTTTCTCCTAAGATCAAAGCCTGCCTCTGTAGAAACTTTAGTTAATCAACTTCCCTCAAAGTCTTCTAGAGGAGACTTAAAAATATTTGTGGGGACAAAAGTTGTATAATAAAAAGACTTACAACTGTGGGAGACTTGGAAAACATTGCCCACTTGACTATTAAAAAAAATAACGAGCAGTGAAACATACTAGTAAAAAGGAATTATATTTATCTTGACTGTTCATAGAAAAAGATACAGGCTGAAAACTACTTTTTTTTTTTTTTTGTGGTGCTGGGGCTTGAACCCTGAAATTACTAAATTTTGATACTTAAGAGCAAACAAAGAGCACCCAGATGATTTTCCTAAGTCAGCAATTTGGCAATATTTTGTTAGCTCCAAGAAAAAAATGGCATACTAAAACAAAAAATATTTAACATTCTATTATTTAGTTTAAAAATGTCAAGACTTGTATCTCCTGCTATGTATCTTAATTATCTGGTTAATTTATCCTAATACAGTTTTTTTTATTTATTAGACTACCGCAAAATAAAAGTAGGTCCTTTTCTGTTTCTCTAGAAAAATGACAAGACGCGGATCACGTAGTGTAGACTACCGAGAGCTCCACAATTAGAGGGAGGAGTCATTTTCTTTATATTAAAACCTCTTAGTCATGGCTTCAACCTGTTTGCTTTTCAAGTGAAGGAGATAACTAAGAAATTACTTTATTTGCCTAATTTACCAAGTTTGTATAATACTCAAATTGTTGGAGTTATTCATTGAGGTTTTTATGAGGAAGCAGCTGCTCTGAATTAGCAATTGGCTGCTATTCCTTTTCTTTTTGCATGAAACATTTTCCTTAATAAAAGTCGAAACACCTTGGCATTCTTATTTATGCCTCTTTGCCCCTGTAGTCACTAAAATTCTTTCAAGAAACCAATTTTTGAATTTCAGTAAAGTGCTTTAGGCAAGGGTAGGTATTAAATAACTTTACAAGAAATGTCTATTTTCAAAGTTCAGTGGTAGGTGTTTACTTCAGAGGTTGCTAAAAATAAGCTGATTTAAAAAAAAAATTAGGTAGCATGTCCTATTATTCCTATAAGGTCAGTGTACACTCTGAGTTCCTTGACTTTGATAGCTTGCAAGCTGCTACAAAGAACGGTGTATTTCATACATTCATAATAGCCTAGCAAAAACCAATACTGATCTTCAAATTTCAGAATTCATTCCCAACAAGTACTTTCACGTTGTCTCTAGCATTCTGCCTTCCTTCATTTTGATATTCCGGTGGCTTTTTTGAAATTTCATATCAGATTGTAATCTTACGGTTCCCCCAAATCTTGCACCTGCCTCAGCAAAGTAGGGTATACTCTACCAATGCTTCGTGAAAGTAAAACAACAACAAAAAACAAACAAACAAACAAAAAAAAAACACGCGAGCCTGTTTAATCCTAATGCATCTTCCAAAAGTGTACATCCTAATCCTTTCATTTTTTTTTTCTACATCCATCCTCTTTCCGTCAACTAAACTTCGGGCCTAAATTTAAATTTTTCCCGCTACCTCGCTCCTCCTACCTGCGGCCTGTTACCCCTGCTCTTTCATTCAACCCAAGTTCTCTGCCCGGTGCGTCGGTTTCCCCAGAGAAACAATTATATATATATTTTCCGGGTCTGAAGTACTAGGACCATCTCCCACGCAGTCACGGACCTATGGACCCTAGCGTTGGCCCACCTAAGATTGACCTCCACTTCGGGAACAGCCCTGGGTGCAGCGATCTCACACCCTCAACCACCATCTCTCGGGAGCGCCACTTCCGGATCTCGGGTGTCTCCACTTTACCGGTCCGCCCCCTGCCTTGGGCACTTCCTAGAGCTTTGTCCTGACAACTATTAGGGTTGGTGCCGAGGTGCAAGCTAGCCGTTTTTAAGAGTTCTCCAAGAAGACCCATTAGCTTCAAAGACCTGAGAAATCTAGAGGGGCTGCTGAGTGGGAGAAGAGGCGGCGGAGACGTACTGTTTTGAGCACGGAGTGAGGCACACCCGGAAGTGGCGCTGTACTGGAGCGGCGACGCCGCCGGGGGCGCATGCCAGGTACCGCGAGGTGGAGGAGACGCCACAGCAATCCGGCGTGAGTGTCTCCAGAGGGTGGGGTGCGGTGGCCTCGGTGGTGGGAGTGGGAGCGGACCTGGCTCTCCTTCTGGTTCAATGTTGGAAGATCCGGCTGGGTTCCGGGAGGCGAGGGCCTTGCGGGGTGGCGGGGCTGGTGAAGGGCTGCAGCAGCCTAAGGGAGCTTGCTTCTCCTCCTCTCACTCCAGGGGACCCGCTGTCTTCTCTCCCACTCCTCGCCGGGCCAAGTGAGGCGAATTGTAGTAGCTGGGAGTCCGCTTGAATATTCTCTGCTGTGGTAGTTGGCGAGCTGCTGCTTTTCGGCCTTTCCAGTCCTTCCTGAAAAATGCTTCTGGAGAAACCTCGCTGCACCGCTGACTCAGTTCTAATGTTTCTGTGTTAACCCTTTTCAGAGTCTGACTTTGACCCTAACCTTAAAAGATGTTGGAGTCATATGTAACTCCAATTTTAATGAGCTATGTGAATCGCTATATCAAGAATTTAAAACCTTCGGATTTACAGCTTTCACTATGGGGTGGAGACGTGGTTCTCAGCAAGCTCGAGTTAAAGTTAGATGTGCTGGAACAGGTAAGCTGTGTAGCTGACATTGACTAGAAACATTTTCAACTTTTTTTTTTTTGGACATAATCTGTTTTCTGTGCTTTGCCTTTATGCTGTAAAAAAATGTACTTTTCCTGCTAACGTATTTTGGGCTTCCCTGAAACTAGAGACTTTATTTTACATATATATTTTAATGGTTTCTTTTAGTAAGGGTTTATAACAATAGTATTCCCCAAAGTTGTTTCAATTGATAGGAAAATGTTTTCGTTGTTCTTGTCAGAATTGTTGAAACTGTTAATTCTCCTCGATGGGGAGGGGATAATGTACATTTCAAAATTATGTCTGAAGCTGCAAAATGTTACTTTCTTGTTTTCCTTTTTGGACAGTGGAAGAGTGTGAAAGACAGTAAGATTAGATCTTGAGAAAGGTTCTTTCAGTAGGAAATATGACATTACCCATGGTATCCTCACAGAACTCAGTAGACACAGATTGAGAATGGCAGTAAAATTGAAAGTCTCTTTACTAAGCCATTTCTTTTTAGTTTCTTTTAATGTGAGAATGATCTGAAGTAAACCATAACTTCATAGTTCACATTTATTAGTTCATTTAGCACACTTAATAGTAACATATTCCAAGCAGTTGTTACATTTGAGGATACAAAGTATCCGTGGAAGCTAAAGGGTCAGAGACCTGCTGCCTTTTAGGTGATGAGGGAATACTTAATCTGATGGTGGTGATTATCAGTTTTTCTCTTCCTCCACCTGCTCCATTATTGAATAATCTAGAATTAATACTAAGAAACTCTTGGCTTCTTTTTTCCCTCAGATTAATTGGGTGTCTTAATTTTTTTTGTTTTATTTTTCTTAATAAGCACAAATCTCAGTTTTTAATGTATACACCTGTGTGACTACCAGCACTCTTAACAGTATTGCAAAAGCTTTTTTGTGTTCCTTTGTATTCAGTATTCATACTCCTAAAAGAGATGACTGATAATCTGATATCTGTCAAAAAATAGATGTTTCATTCATTCTTTATGTATATGTGTGTATATGTATATATACAGATATATATGTATTTTTTAGTTGTAGATGGACACAATACCTTTTGTTTTATTTGTTTTTATGTGGTGCTGAGGATCGAACCCAGTGCTTCACCATGTTCCAGGCAAGCACTCTACCATGGAGCTACAATCCCAGCCCTTGTTCATTATTAAGTGTCAAATATATTGGAATCATTTGTGTCTGGCTTTTATTTTTTTCATTGAACATTATAGGTGAGATTAATTTATATTGTTGGATGAACAGTATTCTTCATATTGCCCTATTGTATTCCTTTTTAAAAAAATTTTTTTTTGTAGTTGTAAATGGACAGAATGCCTTTATTTTATTTGTTTATTTTTGTGTGGTGCTGAGGATCAAAACCCAGTGCCTTACACAACCTAGGTATGCACTCTGCCACTGAGCTATAGCTCAACCCTATACTCTTTTTTTTCTATATATTTTTAAATTGTAGATGGACAAAATACCTTTATTTTATTTATTTATTTTTATGTGGTGCTGAGGATTGAACCTAGTGCCTCACATGTGCTAGGCAAGCACTCTACCACCGAGCTACAGCCCCAGTTCTGACCTATAGTATTCTGTTGCATAAAGAGTCCATGGTTTACTTTCCTATTCAGAGAACATCCTTGTACATGTATTTTGATGGATGCAAGTATTAATTTCCTGTAGATGTATACTTAAGAAGTAAGCATGTGTTTAATATATACTGCCAAATAATTTTGCAAAGTGGTTTTTATCAATTTACAGTCTCACAGTGTATGAAAATTCCAGTTATTTTACATTTGTTATTTTAATTTTAGCCTTCCTGATGGGTATGTAGTGATATCTCATGTAATTTTTATTTGTATTTCCCTAATGACTAATGATGAGAATGGTTTCTTTTCACATACTTACTGGCCATTTGGATATCCTCTTTTGTAAATTCTCTTTAAGTTTTTTGCAGTACTGGGGATTGAATCTAGGGTTGCTCTGCCACTGAGCTATAGCTCAACCCTATACTCTTTTTTTTCTATATATTTTTAAATTGTAGATGGACAAAATACCTTTATTTTATTTATTTATTTTTATGTGGTGCTGAGGATTGAACCTAGTGCCTCACATGTGCTAGGCAAGCACTCTACCACCGAGCTACAGCCCCAGTTCTGACCTATNTTTTTTTTTTTTTTTTTTTTTTTTTTTGAGACAGGGTCTTGCTAAGTTGCTGAGGATGGCCTGGAACTTGTAGACCTCCTGTCTCAGCCTCCTGGGTAGATGGGATTATGGGTGTGTGCTACTGTGCTTAGTAAGATTTTTGCCTTTTTTTTTTTTTTTAAATGGGTTTTCTGTCTTTGCATCTCTCCAGGAGTTACTTTTGTGGGGTGGGTGAATGGTAGGGGTAGGGGGATGAAACCATGGCCTTAACCATGGAGCTATACCCAAATCCCTAGGAATTTTTCTAATATTTGGAAGTTGAGTTCTTTGCCAGATACATATTTTCATGCTTTTCAGTATCTTCTCTTGGTTTGTGGCTTATCATTTTACTCTCTTAAAGTTATCTTGATGAATAGAAGTTCATAATTTTATTGAGATCTACTATCTTTTTCTATATAGCTAGGATCTTTCATGTCTTATGAAATTTTTCTCTTTCTAATTTGTCTAACACTTTTTAAATTTGTTCTTCTTAGATATATTTGTATTTTGATATATGTTCATAGAGTATAACATTATAATTAGGATCCCATTCTTGTGGTTGTACATAATGTGATGTTTCACTGGTAGTGTATTCATATATAAACATAGAAGAGTTATGTCTAATTCATTTTACTGTCTTTCCTGTTCCCATCCTCCCTTCCTTTCCTTCATTCCCCTTTGTCTAATCCACTGAACTTCTATTCCCTCCCTCCCCCCAACTTAGTGTGTGTTAGCGTCTGCATATCAGAGAGAACATTTAGTCTTTGTTTTTTTTTGGGATTGGCTTATTTCACTTAGCATGATAGTCTCCAGATCCATCCATTTACCGGAAGAAGTTATAAAGTCATTCTTTTTTATGGCTGGGTAATACTCCAATGTGTCCTGCTTTTTGTTAGATTCTTTGGGAATGACAATCATGTTATCTGAAAATAATGACAGTTTTATTTCATTATAAAATAAAATAACATTTTATTTATTTACCTTGTACCTTTTCTTTCTTTTTTTTTTTTTTTTTCATTATTGAATTGGCTAGGGCCTCTTACAATGTAGACATAGTGAGAATAGATTTCTTTTTTTTTGTTCCCAACTTTGATGGGAACTAAATATTATGTCATTGTATTAGTTGTGAACACCCTTTATTGGGATAAAGAAATTCTCTTCTGTTTTTACTTTCCAATGAATTTTTAGAATGTTTAATGAATGTTGAATTATGTAAAATATTATATTTAATGATTTCATATTTGATTTTTATTTTGTTAATGTTATAAATTACATTGAGTTTTTAATTAAACTAATCTTGCATTCCTAGAATAAACCTTAGTTGTTATGGTCCCCTTTTTCCATATTGTTGGATTTTGTTTAGTTTCATTGCATCTGTGTTTGTGATAATGGCTTAACATTTTTCTTTTTTGTGATGTGGTTACCACATTTTGATTATCAGATAGTTTGGCTTCATTAGATTATTTATGAAGTATTTCTTATGCTCATAATCTCTAGAAAATAAGATTGATATCGTTAGTTTTTTCCTTTTGTTTATTTTTACATTATATATAACAAAACTTACCATCTTAACCATTTTAAGTGTACAGTTCTGTGTCATTAATTACATTCAGATTTTGTGAAACCATAACTGCCATCCAAATCTAGAACTCTCTCATTTTCTTAAACTTGAAATTCTGTACCCATTAAGCAATTAACTTCTGTCTTCATGTCTTCCCAGCCTGTTGGAACCACCATTCCATTTGTCTCTATGAATGTGACTACTCTGGATACTTTATATTAGTGGAATTGTTCAATATTTGTCCTTTTGTGAATGGTTTATTTTACTCACATTGTCTTCAAAACTCATCTGTACTATAGAAATATGTCAGCATTTCCTTCATTGTTAAGGCTAGATAATATTTTTGTGTGTATGTATTTATGTATGTATGCATATAACACATTTTGTTCATCTATTTATCCATCCATGAATACTTGGATTGTTTCTACTTTTTGGCTATTATGATAATGCTGCTATAAGTGTAAAAACACCTTGTGAAAATACCTTTTAAACATAAGTGTAAAAATACCTCGTTGAGATCCTACTTTCAAGTCATTTGGGTATGTACTAAGAAGTGGAATTACTAGATTGTATAGTAATTCTTTTTTTTCAATTTTAATTTTTTATTTATATACGACAGCGGAATGCATTACGATACTTATTACGTATATACAGTACAATTTTTCATATCTCTGGTTGTATACATAGTATATTCACATCAATTCGTGTCTTCTTATCTGTACTTTGGATAATAATGATCATCACATTCCACCATCATTAATAACCCCATGCCCCCTCCCTTCCCCTCCAACCCCTCTGCCTATAGTTATTCTACATTTAATTTTTTTGAGGAACTGCAATATTGTTTTCCGCAGTGACACAGTGATTGCACCATTATAAATCCCTCTGAGGAATGTATAGGATTCCAGTTGCTCCATATCCTTGTCAACACTTTTTTCCTTTTTTTTTTTTGATTATAGCTATTCTAATGGCTGCAAAATGGTATATAGTTTTAATTTGTATTTCCTTTATGAACAGTGTTGCTGAGAGCACCTGCTCATATACTTAGTATTTATTTCTTCTTCTTCGTCTTTTTTTTTGTACTGAGGATTGAACCTATGGGCACTATATCCCCAGTCCTCTAATTTTTTTTATTTTGAGACAGGGTCTCACTAAGTTGCTGAGGCTAGCCTCAGACTTAGATTCTCCTGCCTTAGCCTAGTGAACTACTAGGATCACAGGCATGTGCCACCGTGCCTGGCTCTTATTGGCTATTTTTGTGTCACCTTTGGAGAAATGTCTGTTTAAGTTCCTTGCCCAGTTTTGAGTCAGTGTTTTAAAAAATTGTTGTTATTTTTGTTGGGATGCAGGAGTTCTTTATTTATTGTGGCTGTCAATCTCTTATTAAATACATGATTTGCAAATACTTTTTCCTATTTTTTTTTAATAGTAGGTGAACACAATACCTTTATTTTATTTTTATGTGGTGCTGAGGACAGAACCCAGTGCCTTATATGTGCTAGGCAAGCCCTCTACCAACTGAGTATAACCCAGCCCACTTTTGCCTATTCTTTGGGTTGCCTTTTACTGTTGATAGTATCCTTTGATGCATAAAAGTTTTAATTTTTGATGTTGTCCACTTAGGTTTTTTTTTTTCCTATTGTTGTCTGGGTTTTTCATGTCATACCTAAGAAATCATTTGCCAAATTACTCATAAAGTTGTTGTTTTTTTTTTCCCTCTTTTTTTTTTTTTTTGGTGGTATTGGGAATTGAACCCAGGGCCTTGTGCATGTGAGGTAATTAAAAAAAATTTTTTTTAGTTGTTTGTGGACCTTTATTTAATTTATTTATTTGTGGTGCTGGGAATTGAACCCAGTGCTTCACACATGCTAGGCAAGCACTGTATCACTGAGCCACATCCCCAGCCCCTGCTTCTTAGTTTTTTTAAGTGTAGGAAAAATTATCTGTGAAGTTATCTGTGTCATGTTGGGAAGTTGTAAATTATTGATTTAATTTCCTTAATCAGATACAGGACTGTTTTTCAGAGAATTTCTCCATTTCCTTATTTATTTATTTTTTATGTGGTGCTGAGGCTCGAACCCAGTGCTTTGCACATGCTGTGCGAGCGCTCTACCGCTAAGCCCCAGCCCCAGCCCAAATATTGCTCTCTCTTTACAGAAAAAATTTGCTTACTCCTGCCCTAAATCATCCTATTTAAATATATAGAGTTTTTTTGTTATTTATTTTAAAATTGTTTAAAAACAACATACTGTGGAATTCATAATGATGTCTTTTTATATTCCTCATTTGATAATTTGTATTTTCTTCATCAATATTGCTAGGAACGCATCAGTAAATATTATTAATTTTAAAATTATTAATTATCAAAATATTAATATTTTCAAAGGATTAAATTTTGGTTTTGATTAACTTTTTGTTTTGTCATTTTTTTTCTCATTTCTTTCCACTTTGTGATTTACTATTTTCTAGCTTCTTGAGAATCTAAGAAAACTTAACGTCATTGTTTTTTTAAACCTTTTTTTACTCAAATATATACATCTAATGTTATGAATTTCTCTTTAACCAAATATTTATCTCTGTCACACAGAAATTTGTATCTTTCCAGTTAACAACTATACATTTTTATGATTTTTATGTTGATTTCTTTGATCAGTGGGTTATTCAGAAATATATTGCTTAATTTCCAAACATTTGGAAATTTGCTAATCAACTTTCTGTCATTGATTTCTAATTTAATTCACCTGTGATCAGCACAGTCTATGATGAAGAATGTCATTGGTGTTTTGATCCCCATCAAAATTGAATTTGTATATTTCTTTTGGCAATATGACCATTTTAACAATAACAGTTCTGCCTACCATGATCATAGGAGGTTTTTCCATTTTCCTGTGTCTTCTTTGATTTCTTTTTTCAGTGCCTTATAATTTTCATTGTAGAGATGTTTCATTTCTTTGGTTAGATTTATTCCTAGAGAATATTTTTTAGATGATATTGTGAATGGGATTGTTTTTCTGGTTTCTTTTTCAGTAGATTCGTTATTAATGTATAGGAAAGGTATTGATTATTGTTTGTTGTTTTTGTAACCTGCTACTTTATTGAATTATTTTTATTCTAGCAGTCTTCTGGTGGAGCTTTTTGTATCTTTTGAGTATAGGATCATGTTATCTGCAAACAGTGATAATTTGACTTCTTCCTTTCCTTTTTTTTTTTTTTGGTACCAGGGATAATAAGTGTTGAATTTTAGTTAGATCTCTACCATGGACCATATGGTTTAAAATTCCATGTCTAACATATGTATTAATATTTGTTAGTAGCTAAACTGATGAGTAACATTATTATGGCACTAAGTTCTTGAGTTTAATTTGGGTATCTTTTATCTTCCCCCTGAGAAAATCGAATTTGTGCCTATAGACTGCAATTCTAGTAGCCATTTTGCAAATGTATCAGAGTTGCATAAGTCAAAGGGTGGTGGAGATGGAAATAAAATCCACTCATTTTCAATGAAACACATTGCCAGTGTAAATGTAATCAATAATCATAATGGTAATATAAAGGCAATATTATTAGTGGTTAAGAGAAAGAATTTTAGCGTCATATGTCTCAGTTTTCAGTTCTGGCTTTTCTTGTTGTTTCATTTTGGGAAGTTACTGGACCCTTCATGCCTCAGATTCTTCTTCATAAAATAGGCTGATAGTATTTACGTTTTGTTGTTCTTATGTTATATGGTTATATGGTTATATGCAGGTAAGGTGCTTAGAATGGTGCCTCTTCCATCGTAAGTGCTTAGTAAATACTTTCTTTGTTGCAGACACTGATTAGTATATAATTTGTGCTAGCTAAATAATGCTTGAAATAATTACTGCATGTTTAAACTTAATATAATAATGAGAAGTAGTTAAAAGTTGTGACATTCCATCAGAAAGAACAGTGACAACATTTCATTAGAAATAGTAGTGACAATAAATTTTTAGTAATGTGGCCTTAGAGTCTCTAGTTTTAAGACATAAATTAGACCCACACTTTTATAATAATATTAGTAGTAATAATAATAATAATGATATTTAGCATCTTTATAATGATTTCTGTATGAGGAAGACCAGTGTTCTAAGCACTTTATAAAATGAATTGATTCAATTCAAAAGATTATAATTATTCAAATTTTACAGATAATAAAAGGAGCCACAGATACATGAAACAATTTACTTAGTGTAATTGGGTACTAAGTGGCAGAGATTGGATTTAAGTCCATGTCTGCTGGCTGTAGAGTTATTGGTTGTAAGCACTTTACCATTCTGCCTGTATTTAGCTCTATTTGGTATTTTGCTAAACCAAGTAGATGCGGAGGGGATAAGATTAATAATTTTTATTAACTGTTGCACGTAGCTGCAATAACTATAAAAATGTGATAGAAATATAGTCTTTTTTCCTTTGTTGACTTGTAACAAAAGTTTTGTCCAGAGTGGAACAAAGTAGTATAAAGTGATTATGATGAAGATTTATGCTATCATATCTAAGTTTTGTCAAGTAATAATAGAAAGCAATCAGAAAAATGTGAAATTTATGACCAAATAGTACTGAGGTAAACTCTTCAATTAGACAAAGTACATAGGTTGTTTTTGTAGTTGGTCAGTTTTTATTTAGTCAGGTCATTCTCCTTTCTCCACTTCAGTCCCCCTTTCAACTTGCCCCGCAGATGTCTTTTGAGGACATATTTTAGAAATTTAAGACAACTGCAGTTTTCTCAAGTACTGCTGCTGTCTAGGGCTTTGATCCATTTTTATGACTGCTACCACTACCACATGTGAACCTTTATCATAGACCAGATATTGTATGTCATTTTCACTCATCAGAGTAGCAAACTGAAGCCTAGAGAGTTTAAGTAACTTATTAAATGTAAGTTGCATAATAAATTTTTGTGGTTTATCATAAAGTATAGTTTAATAAGTTATTTAATTCTGCTTTGTGATAAACAGTGATGAATGAAATATTTTGAACTGGAAATTTTATTTTTCGTTTAAGAAAGGAATTTGGATACAAGGATAAAAAATATTAAGTGCTTACTAACTTTAATGTTTTGTGTTTTAAGGAACTGAAATTACCCTTCACTTTTTTAAGCGGACATATTCATGAATTGAGAATTCATGTACCATGGACAAAATTGGGTTCAGAACCAGTGGTAATTACCATCAATACAATGGAATGCATATTGAAACTTAAGGATGGAATACAGGTAAGAAATTATCAAACCTAGTTGTTGAATGTGAACTAATTTTAATACTTATTATATCTGACATTTCTGTAACTTTTAGAACTCACTGTCACATGAATAAATATAACTGTATACACTTTGTTTACATGCCTTATTTAAATAAGGGTGTTCTGAAATTTGGACAAAACATTAAAAGGATATTTTCATACAAATTTTGCTTTATTGATCATAACCTTAATAGGAGTCAATATATATTGCTTATTACCTATATTTACAATGGAAGCAAGGCCTGATTAAATCAGTCTAATTTTTAGATTAAGATTTTTGAGTTTTTGCGAAGGACCAGTGTGAATCTTTATTTACAAATCTTCTAAATCTATTTCTCAGGCTAATTTTTTAAAAAAATATTTATTTTTTAGTTTTTTAGGTGGACACAATATCTTTATTTTATTTTTATGTGGTGCTGAGGATTGAACCCAGAGCCTCACCCATGCTAGGCAAGCACTCTACCAATAGAGCTACAATCCTAGCCCTCATCATTTCTTATTGATGGTTTTTGCAAAGGTATAATCGGGTTTTTTTTTTTTTTTTGTTGTTGTTGCTGTCTGCTATTTAAAAAAAATTTTTAAATTCTGATTTGTTATATCTGACAGCAGGATGCAGTTCAATTCATATTACACAAAGAGAGCACAATTTTTCATGTCTTTGGTTGTACACACTATTGTCACACCAGTTTTATGTACTTAGGGTAATGATGTCCGTCTATCTCATTCCATCATCTTTCCTACCCCAGTAACCCCTCTCTTCTACTTCCTCCTCTTTTAGGGAAGTTTGTTTATTTCTCCCATGCTGACCTCCCCAATCCCCCTCCCCCCAATCCCCATTATGAATCAGCATCCTTATGTCAGAGGAAACATTCCGCATTTGGTTTTTTGGGATTGGCTTACTTCACTTAGCATAATATTCTCTAACTCCATCCATTTACCTGCAAATGCCATGATTTTATTCGCTTTTAATGCTGAGTAATATTCAATTGTGTATATATACTACATTTTCTTTATCCACTCATCTGCTGAAGGGTATCTAGGTTGGTTCCATAATTTAGCTATTGTGAATTGTGCTGCAATAAGCATTGATGTGGCTGTGTCCTTGTAGTATGGTGT
Organism: Marmota marmota marmota; assembly: GCF_001458135.2. Classification (NCBI taxonomy): domain Eukaryota; kingdom Metazoa; phylum Chordata; class Mammalia; order Rodentia; family Sciuridae; genus Marmota; species Marmota marmota. The sequence continues at coordinate 1,255,211 of NW_025999949.1, forward strand.
TTTTAAGTCCTTTGGGTATAAACCAAGGAGTAGGATGGCTGGTCAAATGGTGGTTCCATTCCCAGTTTTCCAAGGAATCTTAATACTGCTCTCCATATTGGTTGTACCAATTTGCAGTTCCACCAGCAATGTATGAGAGGAGTATCTGCCAAAATTTTTCCTATTCAGGAAGCCCAGCAGGTCAGGACAGCAGCATTCTGTGAAGTATGTTTCACTTTCATCTTGTAGTAGTGTGTCTGTTATTATTATTATTATTTTACTTTTTTCTTGCATATTTAACATTTACTTTTTAGTTTTAAGTGAATTGATAAGTTGTTTATTTATTTATTTTGGTGCTGGGAATCAAATTCAGGGTCTTGTGAGGGCTAGGCAAGCACTTTGCCACTAAGGTATATTCCCAGTCCCTATAAATATTATTAAAATGACTGTTTTTCATGAGAACCGTAAGGTAGTTTTAGCAAATCCTAAGTATAACTTTAATTTCTGTGAAATTTGACTTATTTATGAGTTATTAAAATTATTTCTTATTTTAAGAAGATTCTTTTTTTTAAAACATTTTTTTAGTTGTAGATGGACACAATACCTTTATTTATTCATCTTTTTGTGGTGCTGAGGATTGAACCCAGTGCCTCACTTGTGCTAGGCAGGTGCTCTATGACCGAGCCACAACCCCAGCCCCTTAAGTAGATTCTTTAAAGTAATTGTTATATCAATTCATTAGGCACAGATCTTTTTTTCCATTAATGAAATATTTGATTTTAAACCTACATTATCCAATTTAACTTAAATAAGGTGGTTCTTGAGAATAAATAGACCAATGTTATATTCTCATGAAAACTTTGTGAACTTTAAGTATTTGAGAGATTGATTTGAGAAACCTGTAGATAGTTATATTGTAGTAAGTTTTATTTTACATTTATGTTTGGTAATACTGCAATAGTTCTTAATCATCTGTTATTAGATTTTTTTTTTTTTTTTTTTTTTTTTAAGTCTGGACTTGGTTATACCACCCATGTTGTGCTCTGTATTAAAAGGTGGAAAGGAAAAAACCCTTTTCAATGGAAAGGTGGAAGTTTCAAGACCAGATGTTCCATAAGAAACACATTTAAAACAGACAAATTACAACTAATTATAGAGGCTACATAAAAAGATTTGTAACGCATGACTTAGTGCAACTTAGAACTAATATTTGATATTGGACCATGCAGATGGCTACTGAAGGAATGATCAGATTTCCTGTTTGCATGGTATTTGAAACTTGAATTTTGTGGTGTGTGGAATAAAAGGTCAAATGTCATGAATGTAAACCACTTTCAAAAAAAGTGTTTTTTTACAGATGTTTAAAATTTTGCTGTAGAAAGGATTTTTGAAAATTGCATTTGACATTTGGACAAATTATTTAAAAGTGTATACCCCTGGAGAGTAATACTTGGGTTTATCCTAGTAATTGGAATTAAATTTTGAGTAGAAACATTATAAAACTTAAAGTATTTTAATTTTAGGTTTTAAGCTTTGATAGGTATAGTATGTAATTAAGTTAAAATTATGCATGTACTAGTAGAATGGAATGGCTCCATATTTAAATTATTTGAAGTTTAATTATGTTGTACCATCATACCAAAGAAAAGACTAGGGGCTGGGGCTCAGCGGTAGCGCACTTGCCTGGCATGTGTGAGGCAATGGATTCAATTGTCAGCACCATATATGAATAAATTAAAAAAAAAAAAGGGTTTATAAACAACTAAAAAAAAAAAAAGCATTAAAGAAAAGTCTTTATTTCCCAAATAAAAGTAGGGTGAGATGGTAGGTTAAAAGAAGGGGGCTTTTAAAATCACAGGTATTCAAATATCTGAATATGGAAAAATGTTAACTTTAATGTATGGGAATGTATTAAAATGATTAAAAGATGGGAATATGAGGTTTAATTCAGATTTTAAAAGAATACAGCATCATTAAATGCTTTAAAAAATAATATACATATATTTTTAGTTGTAAACTGATACAATACCTTTTTGTAAATTTATTTATGTGGTGCTAAGGATCAAACCCAGTGACTCACATGTGCAAGTACTCTTCCACTGAGCTACCTCCCCAGCCCATCATTAAATGCTTTGATAAAAGGACATAACAATTTTTTATGTTCAATCTGATTCTGCCAACATTTGTTGATTGCCTAACCTGCAGTGAATTGCAAAGCATGGCTAAGATATTTGTAGAATCTCAGCAAAGGACACTTAGACAAAGAGATTTATAATGTTTCAGTGTGACTGTAGTGGTCATGGTTATAATGTACTCAACATTTCTTTGAAATCCATTTTAATTACAGAGATTTTTTGAAAGAGAGTGACCCAAATTCTTTTGGGTAAAATAAAGGCCACTTTGATGTTCACTTAGAATGATTTTTAATAATTTTAAACTAAATAAAATACTTGTTAAAGATTTGATGTTTACTTTGAGAGAGTCCTTCTATGTCATTGTCCCTACCTTTAGGTCCTGTGGATTTGTAACTTGTGATCTGTTTTTTTTTCTATTTTGGATTTCAGATACAGTTTGATTCATGACAAACTGTATCATTACATATCCATCCTTATATAATCAAATACTTGCGAATCTATCATATAACTTGAGCTAAAACATTACCAAGAACTTACATTTAATTATGTTTTCCTCTCCTTATTTGTATTCTTGCTTGTTCATCCTTGGTGAACCTCATCTGCAAAATAGCACAAGACTTTCTACACAGTTTTTTAAATTTTGTGATGAGCGTGCATTCTTTGCTTAGTGTATTAAGTCTTGGAAAAAATACTTCTGCAATCTAAAGAGAGTGGTGAATTTGTTTTTAAAGTACTTATTTATTCTGGTTTTTATAACATCTGGAAAGTAAATTTTGAAAAACTTTTAACCTAATGAATGCAACCACTCATTAAGTTGTTTATATAAGTAATACTTACGAATAAACTTTAAAAATGTTTTTAACCTAAACCAAAACTTTAAAGTACTGAGTTAAAAAAACTGAGCTTTCTGTTAATGTTCTAATCTTGGTTAGTATTTGAAACAAGAGGGCAAATTTTACCTATCCTTGTGTCTTTAGGTGCTGTGGAAATCCTTTATTGGGATTCAGAGGAATTGCTTTAAATGTATAGATAATTTTGAGGGGAACTGACATCTTTACTAAGTTGAGTTTTCCATTCTGTGAACACAGTGTGCCTCTCCAATTATTTAGATTGTTCTTGATTTCTTTAATTAGGAATTTGTGTTTTCAGCCTACAATTCTTTTAAATGTTTTATTAGATTTATATCTTTTTTCTTTGGAGCATTTATGAATATCGTGAATTTAATTTTATTTTCTATTCATTTTCATATATAAATTCAGCATTTATATATAAATAAAGTTGCAGTTTTATATGTATAATTTTTGTGCATTGATCTTATATCCTGTGATGTTGCTTACATTATTAATTCCAGTAGTGTTTTGGTTGATTTCTTTGGGATTTCCTACATGGGCAATAACATTATCTACAAGTAGAGACAGTTTAGTTTGTTTTCAATTCATATGCCCTCCCACCCCACTTTTTGTTTTTTTGGTCCTGGGGCTTGAACTCGGTTGCTTAATCACGGAGCTAGATCCCAGCCCTTTTAAATTTACATTTTGAGATGGAGTCTTCCTAAGTTGCCTAGGGCCTCACTAAATTGCTGAACTGAACTTGTGATTCTCCTGCCTCTGCCTCCTGAACCTCTGGTTTTACAGGTGTGATCCTACCCTTGTTGAATTGATGAGTGTTTTTACAGAAGCCATTATAAGTAAGCACTTCAGTACTGGTCATTAGTAACATCACGTTTGCACAATCCAGTGTACACTGTTCATTTATTTTTAAATTCTCATTTCCCTTCAATATTTAGTGCTCTGATCTCTTTCTCAAAATTTCACTTTCTTGGTTCCTCTTAATCACTTCCTCTACCTGTTCGGCTCCTTTTCTCTCAGCTTCTCTTAATCATTTTCTATTATCTATCCCAAATTTAAATTGAAATTTTTTGGGTTTCATTATTTTAGTCATATTTTACTCTCCTTGGCTATTATTTCCAGTAGTCTTAGTTATTATTCTGTTTTCTATGTTCTTTATTCATAAAATGCTATTTTAGGGTTCAGTCTTTTTTTCCCCCCCAGCACTAATAGCTAAATGAACTTCACCTGTATGTCTTATAAAATGTCCCAAATGGAATTCATATTAAAGTTAAATCCTTTTTGGTCCTTTATGTATTTCCTTTTTCATTGAACAGTTCTACTATGAACATTCAATCCAAATCAGAAACCCAGAAGTCATCCTTAACTTAATGTGCCTCATATCCAATTATTCATCAAACTCTGGTTTCTACTGCTATCTTATCTTTGAAATTATCTGTTTCAGCCTTCATACAAGTTTTCAAACTGCCTCCAGGAATATTCCTAAATGTGAATTATTTCCTCAAGTCTGTTTTCTTTCTCATCCAATGATTTTCTTCTCTCTTATAGTGAACTTTTGTGCAACTCATAAGAGACTTTAATATTTATTGTATTCCAGTGTTCTCTGAAGTCCTTCAGGGTCTTCCTCATGTTTTCCATTTTTTATGCTGGGTTAAAACTATTTTCATAATACTAAACATGATTTACTTTTTAAAAATTCTCATTCTCTCATGTATGTACTATGGACTTTTCCAGAGACTACTTGATATATATCATTGGAACAGAATGAAAGCAGAAGGAGATATGAGAATCTAGCTGTCCTCTACTAATCCAGAGCTAAAAAACAATGTAAAATAATGCCATTCTTTTTACTAATTTTGTTTTGGAAAATACAGCTATTTTTCATAACATGCAAATTTAAAAATTTATAGTTTATTTTGAAATTTTCATAATATGTGATATTTTTATTTTAAAATAAATAATAAAATATGTATACAAGCTGTGAATGTAGCTCAGTGGCAGAGCACTTGTCTAGCATGCAAGAGGACTTAGGTTCACCAGCATGAAAAAAAAAAGGATCTAAATATGTATACAAATTTAAATATACTTCAAACATGTTTTCTCTTTATCTCTAATAGTAAAAGTCATACATGTAAATCATCTTTGGGATTCTCAGTAATTTTTAAAAGAGATAAAAATATTTGAGGACCACTGGCCTACTTGTTAGGGAGTCACTGAAGTATTTTAAACAGGTAAGCAACTTGTTGCATTTGTAATTTAGGAAGTTAACTGGTTTTTCACCATGGAGGAAAGGATTGGAGGAGGAGAATTCAGAGAATTAATTAAATTCATTTTGTCACATTCTAAGAGAATGTCCTAGGTTCCCACATTCTAGGATAGGAACTAGATAGATCTGTCATTCCCTGTATCCATAGAGGGCTGTGGATAGATTCTAGAGTAAGAGATAGTTCTAGGATGACTTTCAGAATTTTGGTTTAGGACTATTGGTGTGGTTTACTGGATTATGGTACTCTTAATTTAGATTTTTTTTTTTTTTTTTCTTTTTCGAGGTGCTGTGGATGGGACCCAGTGCCTCATGCATGCTGTTCAAATGCTTTACCATTGAGCCAAACCACCAGCCCTAATTTAGATTTTGAAGAGTTTAAAAACTTGTCAAGCCCATATGCTCACATAGTAATTAGTATCTAACTGAAGTAGTATAATAACGTAGGCATTATACATTGTGAAAAACTTACATACAAAATTATCACTCTAATACTATTTTCCTGTTTTTGAAGGAAAAATTGGAAAGTTAAATCCATTCAGTACATATATGTTGAGTTGACAGCTCTGTACTAAATGCTGTGGATATAGTAGTTAATGAGACAGAAAAGCACTTTTCTTTCCTTGAAGTTTTTAAGGAAAAATTCACATATTACATGTGGTTTTTGAATTAATTTTAGCATGAAATATTGTTGGTAGTCTCAAAATAATTGGAAGCTAAATTGTTTTGTTTTAGGTTTAACTTCTTTTTGAGGTGAAATAATTGGGGTTGTTAAACAATATTACTGAAATGGACATAAAAAGCCAAAAGCCACAAACAGCTAACCTATAGATGGATGAAAACATAAGTAAATGTATTTCAGACTGTGTTGAATGCCTTTAGAGTTAAGGAACAGAGGAAAATCATGGTTTCCTGAACTTTTACCTGTGTCTAGAGCCTAGAAATGGTAGGAGGAAAAAAATGTATTTAGTTAGCTATTGGGAAGATAACATAAAGATATAGTTCTTTAAAAAATATACGTATTGAGGGGATGGGGTTGTGGCTCAGCGGTAGAGCACTCGCCTCGTATGTGTGAGACCCTGGGTTTGATCCTGAATACCACATAAAAATAAATAAGTGAAATAACAGGGTTGTGTCCAACTACAACTAAAAAATAAATATTAAAAAATATAAATTTTTTAATATATAAATATATATAAATATTTTGTATATATAAATATATATAAATATTTTCTAGTGTCTTTTATGAAGTTTATGGCATATGAACACCAAACCTGGTATAAAGTGGTTCAATAATTTTTTTTAACTTATTGAGGAATATCTGTTGGAAGTATGTGGAGTTTTATTATATTTTATTTTTGGGGGGATAATTCTCCCCCCTTTTTTGGGCTGAAAGGTATATTTTTATTCACTTATAGTTCTTCTGAGGAGGAAGAAACATTTGGATTGATACAAGGGGAGCTTTAGTTTCATGAGGGACTTTGTAAGAATGATTGAAAATATGGGTTGTAGAAGAAATGACAGTGCAACCTTAATTATAGTGTTTAGTACTTGGTCTCCAGAATTTATATGTCTCAAGTCTGCATACAGAAAAATATTCTATTTTGAAACTTTACAGTTTGCTTGTAACCACCAAGTTTTCCCTTCCTTGCTGGTTACTGTCCATATTGTTACCTGGCATTACAGATAATAAGGAACTGAGATTACAGGTTTTGTTTTCATTTTAGTTTTGGTGGTGCTGGGGATTGAACCCATGGCTTTGTGAATACTAGGCAAGTGTTCTAACACTGAGCTACATCCTTAGCCTACACCTTTGATTTTTTTGTTTGTGTTTGATTCACAAACACACATGCAACAGTTCTCTGATTTTAGTTTTGATGATTGGGAGTTGTTGATTTTCCTTGAACTAGTTCATTTTGCCATGGCTGCCTTTTTGAAACTCAAGATATTTAGTATTTAGAAACTATACTGAGCATATCTGAACTGAGTTTTCTATGGACAGATTATTGTTGGATTTTACTAGTCTGAAAATTTCTGCCTGTTCTGCCTGTTAATTGAAGTATTTAGATTTCATTTCATATATATATATATATATATATATATATATATATACATATACATATACATATATATATATATATACACACATACATACACATACACACATATACATATATATTCATATTTATTTATTTATTTGGTACCAGGGATTGAACCCAGGGTCGCTTAGCCACTGAGCTACAACCCCAAACCTTTTATTTTGTTTTGTTTTGAGACAGGGTCTTGCTAAGTCCTTAGGGCCTCGCTAAATTGCTGAGGTTGATCTAGAAATTTCAATCCTCCTGCCTCAGCCTCCCGAGTCACTGGGATTGCAAGTGTGTGCCACTGCACCTGGCATTATTTCATATAATTTTTATTATGGATACATTAACGCCCAATGCTTTTTATTTGTTATATCTTTGTTTTATCAGATTCTTTTTTTTAATTTTTCTTTTCCTGTCTGTTCTTGGATTGAGCATGTAGTCATCCTCCTTCTGTTGTGATTTAGCTTTTTGTTATTTCAGTCATCTGAAGCCTGGCATGGTCTGAATATATTAAATGGAAAGTTCCAGAAGTAAACAGTTCACAAATTCTAAATTGCATGCTGTTTTAGATAGTGTGATGAAATCTGAAGTGTGAATAATTTCTTTGTATAGAATATTCACACTGTATACCCTATCTGCCCCTTGGTCATTTGGTAGCAGTTTTGGTTGTAAGATAGAATTTTGCAGTATCATAGTGCTTGTGTTCAAATAAATGTTATTTTACTTAATAATGACCTAAAGTGCAGGAGTAGTGATACAGGCAATTTTTTTGGTATGTAGTTTTGGTATATAATTGTTTTTATTAATTTTGGTTCATCTTTCTATGCCTTAATTTATAAATTGAACTATCATAAATATGTATTTATAGGAAAACACATAGAGTTTAATTCTATTATCAGTTTCAGTCTTACATTGAACATTTTATAATGTATCCTCCATATGTAAGGGGTAACTGCTGTATTTTAGTATTCCATTTTGCCCTTATTATTAGTTTTTAAACTGTCATACCTTTTTATTTTTGCTGATTGCTCTAGGGCTGGCAACATGCAAGTGTAATTATCACCATCTACTTTCAATATTATGTCACTTCATATAAAACATTATACCTTAGTATGTTTATAAGAGTATGCTTCTCTTTATCCTCTACCATAATTTGTGATAACATTGTCATTTTATGTGGTACAATATTTTATTTTTATTTTTTAAAGAGAAAGAGAAGAGAGAACTTTTTAATATTTATTTTTCAGTTTTTGGTGGATACAACATCTTTATTTTATTTTTATGTGGTGCTGAGGATCGAACCCAGCGCCCCGCGCATGCCAGGCGAGCGCGTTACCGCTTGAGCCACATCCCCAGCCCTGGTACAATATTTTAGTATTGCTTTGAAGTCCATTGATTTTTAAGAAATTGAAATAATAAAAGATATTTTATTTACCTACATAGTTATTTTTTGTGCTCTTCCTTTATGTACTTCAAAAACTTTGATCCATCAGCATTATACTTCAGCTTGACCTTCCTTTAATATTTTTTCATAGTCTGTTTGATCTTGCTTCAAAATCTTTTAGCTAAAAGAATTTGTAAATGCTTAAAGAATTTGCTACTTACTTTGCTCAAAGATTCTGATTTCAGAATTTAACTTTTGGGGTAGGTCTCTGTTTTTCTGCTCATGTGCAAGGGCTTTTCTAATAGCAGCTTTTTTTACTTTGTATTCAAGAAAATAGCAAGGACTGGAATGAGAAAGATCTGAATGCTTAAGGAATCTATAAATGTTATTCTTACTGATAGTATTATAATATATAATTTAACATTTCTAACTTCAGTTTAAAACTTTAAAGTCTCAGTTGTCTTCAATAGTACTATTGAGAAAATTCTGTGCCTTACTGAAAATTTATCTGAAATGCATTATTTTTTACTTAAACACTATTTATTCCTTGAGTTTCTCTTTCTCTCTTTTTCCTTTTTCTGCTGCTGGGAATGGAACCCAGGGCCTGGTCCATGCTGGGCAGGTGCCCTATTACTGAGGTATGTCCCCAGCTCCTTGGTTTCTCTTTTTTTGAAATTAGACATCATTAGAAGATGTTTGTGTTTCCACCACCCCCCCGCCCCCGAATCCTATCTTTTTCCCATGTTACTTTTTTTTTTCTTTTTAAAAAATTGGTTCTTTTTAGTTTAGGATTCATTTTGACATAAAAACATGGAATATAATTAAAAACATGGAATGCTTCATTTATTTGCATGTCATCCTTGCTCAGGGGCCATGCTAATCTTCTCTGTATTGTTCCAAGTATAGTATATGTGCTGCTGAATTGAACACTCCCATGTTGCTTTTAGATCATCATCATATTGGCCTGATTTTGACCTTTACTTTTGCATAGGTTTAGAATATGCAGTTTCATATTATGCAGCAGTTGCATATATTCTTTCTTTCCATATATGTTTATCTTTTCTTTTCCTTATACCTCTCAAATTGTCATTTGGCCTATTTTATTTTTAAACAGACACTTCCTTTCTTTTAGTAAATCGTCATTCTTATTAGAACTTAGGGGATAAAATAAGAAATATCTTTGAAAACTTTAGAGCACATGTACTTTTAGGGAGATAATTAATATGAGGAGGCTCTGGGTTCAAGCCCCAGCCCCATAAAAAGAAAAAAAGAATTATTAATATAGTGGAAAAATGTATTAAAAATCTCCTCATTCTTTTTTCACAAATCTATTTTTAAAACAATTTTGGATTATCTTAAAATATATGGTATATCATATCCTGTAGTAAATTATTAATGCTCTAAAATACCAAGGTGTCTTCTCTCCAGTCAATTAAATATGCTGAAGTCTTTTTTTTTTTTAAATAAGCTCCTTTATTTATTTATTTATTTATTTTTTTCTTTTTTTTTTTTTTTTAATTTTTTATTGTGGGTTGTTCAAAACATTACAAATTTCTTGACATATCATATTCCACACTTTGATTCAAGTGGGTTATGAACTCCCACCTTCACCCCATACACAGATTGCAGAATCACATCAGTTACACATCCATTGATTTACAAATTGCCATCCTAGTGTCTGTTGTGCTCCGCTGCCTTTCCCATCCTCCA
>NW_025999949.1:1270355-1284999 GCF_001458135.2 Marmota marmota marmota
GGTAGAGTGAGGTTGGGTAAAGGAAAACCAATACATTACATAGGATGAATGAGTTCTAATATTCTGCAGCATAACTGAATGTAGTTCACAAAATTTCGTGTGTATTTTATAAAGAACTAAAAGGGAGTAGGTCAAAGTTTCCCAACACAAAGAAACAGTAATAGTTAAAGGAGTTGTGTATACTAATTACCCTTTATTTGATCATTATATGTGTATTAAATTATCACTCTACACCATAAATGCATAGTTACTAAATGAAAAATACATTATCATGGGATTCTAGTGATCATTTTATTCTTCCCATGATGTTTTTTGTGGTAAATATGGAATCTATGTAAGGGCATTAAGATATTAACCCTTTCTCTCCCTGCCCCAACTTCCATCTACTGTTAAACACAATTGAAAGCTGTTTTTATAGTATACACGTATACAATTTTGTGTTCCTTGTGTCCAAGGGTAACAGAAAGGGAATGTAAAGTAGGGGAGAGAGAAACAATGTGTTTAGAAGACAATTTAAAAATCTTAACAAATAAGTCCTTGAAACCAAAATAATAGGAACTTATGACTTGTAAATTCCCTCAATGTAATGGTCAAGGAAGAAATGAAAAAGAGTAGGGATTGTACATTCAAACTTTAATTAATTGATTAAAAATACATTGATTGATTTTCTATTATGTCTCATTTAGTGTGCCAGTGGTCTGGAAATAAAAGATGACTAAGATGGGATTCCTTCCTTAGGAAGGTCATATTCTGACAGAGGAGGTAAAAACACATCCAGTCAAGTATAACACAATGTAGTTCATTATGCTCTAAATCTCTACCATTAGTATATTTAACATATTGAGGGAATATAGATGAGTGAACAACTAATTATTCCAAGGAAAGCATCTGTGAAGACTCTAGAGAAGATGTAGTATTTGTCCTTAACATTGTAAAACAGTCTTTCCAGGAAGAGAGATGCTGAAAATTCAGCTCAAGTGCAGGACTGAAGAGAACACAGGCAGAAGGTGTACATTGAGTCATTTGAAGGCTTGCTTGGGGCTGGAGGACCCTCTATCTAGATGACTCACTCCTGTGGCTGACAAGTTGATTCTGCAAATGGCAGGAGGACTCAGTTCTTCACCCCCAGGACCTGTCTCTAGGGCTATTTGAGTCCCCAACTCATGGCGAAACCTGCTTCCCCCACAGTGATGTGCTGTAAGAGAAAGTCTTTTGTTTCCTGGCCTCAGAAGTCACATCTGTGATTTCTACAATATTCTATTCATTTCCCATTTCAGTTCTATCTTTTGTGATAGTGAAATATAGAGGGGTTTGAATTTCAGGGCTGAGTTTCACTGGGGGTGGTCCTGGAGCCTGTCTCCCACATCTTTATCATGGATGTGCCAATCTGTTTCTTTGTATGAGTGTTTTATAGTACTATGGTAAAGGCAGGGATTGCTGCTCACAATAGCAACTACTCTTACCACACTGGCTATTCAACATGCATAATAGAAGCTTCTATAACTTGCAGCAAACGAGAAAGGTGCAGTGAATTCAGCTATTGTTCAAACTTCAGGTAACAGAGAGAATGGGATTGGATATATTATTGCTGCAAAACTTGTTAACCTGTATAGCAGTGGAAATGGGCAGTGGGAGAGAGGTTAAGTATCATCCAAATAAAGCATGTTATTCTGATCTTCCTTGAGGGACCTCTTGGTTATATCTCTGGGTTAAGAATTTGAATTGGTACAAAGGGCAACTTCTCATGACAAAGGGCATGATAAAAGTATGAGTCAAGGCCTTTAGAAAGAGTATGTGTCTATGCTTGTGTCTGAAGTATTTAAAATACTCTTCTCAAGCGTTTTAATAATTTAAAATTCAGGTAACAAATACTATAGTGTTCTCTCTTCTTTTGCTCTCCTAACATGTACATATTATCTATTTTAAGATTATTTGGAGATAATTTATGCTCCTACATTCTCATTTAAAAATATATCATGGACACTGAATCATTTTGACAGTGAAGTGACAAAATCAATTTTAAAAATATGTATTTTTTTCAAGTGTGAAATAGAACACTTGTTCTAGTGATATTTCACAATAGTTACATACAAACCTAACTGAATGATCGAGGTCATGCCATCCCACAATAAAAATATTAATAGGCTTTTTGCCACATTAAAATGTGAGTTGTCCAGATGCTTTCAGGCATAATTGTGATAATGTTGGAATCTTATTCTAAATTGGCAAAGTACTGCAATTATTTCTTAAGCCAGCAATATTTAATTGATTTGAGGATTATTCCTATGTTTGATATTTGGATGAGATTGACAAATACCACTTGTCCAGAATAACATTTTAATGCAAATTTCCTATGACAGAATGTTCTGCAATGCCAAATGTTGCTTTTAATTATTTTCCACAAGAGAGCATAATTATGGTATTTTCATCAGTAAAATTGTTTTGCATTTTTTATTAAAGTTGGTTTGCTTTCATCAATGTAGTTAAAAATGGACTTTATTGACATATTGTAAAATTATTTCACTGTTTGGTGTTTCTACAGAGAAATTACCAAATAAACATTCAGAATATGCATATGCAACTTTTTCAAAAAACACAGATGCCATCATGAGAATCACAACTTTTCATTAAGAGTAGATCTGTTTCTGAGGTCTTGAAAAGAGTTGGGGTGAAGATATGGAAACATGAGTTCTAGTCTTAAATCAATTGTCTGTTAATGCTATCTTGAGTAAATCACTTAATATCTTTTTTTAGTTACATACTATATACCTTGGGGTTAATAAAATCTACTTGATAAGCTTATTGTGAAGATCATATGAGTTAATGTTTGAAATAATTCTAGTATAAAGCCTAGAAATATTAGTACTCAATAAATATTTATTTTTATTTCTAAATTATCTTTATTCTTGCCTCCCAGTAGTAAAGTGTCTTAGACAATGGGTAAATTCACAATAATATGTTGCAACAAGAAAAATATTCTGTATGATTGTGTGCCAAGTTTTTTTAAGTTACCCAGCTAATTTTGCCAACGTTTGAATAAAAGTTGATCCTTTGTGACATATTGAACAATTTTATTACAAGAATTTCTTAAAGGTGATGGATATGCTAATTAACCTGGTCTGATCATTACACAATGTACTCATGTATTGAAATGGCACACTGTACCCCATAACTATGAAGAATTATTGTGTATCAATTAAAAATAAAAAGCATATTTTAAAATTTTGTAGAAGCTGGGCATAGTGGCGCATGCTTGTAATCCCAGTGGCTCTGGAGGCTGAGGTAGAAGAATTGTAAATTCAAAGCCAGCCTCAGCAAAAGCAAGGTGTTAAGCATCTAAGTGATACCCTGTTTCTAAATAAAATATAAAATAGGGCTGGAGATGTGGCCCAATGTTTGAGCGCCCCTGAGTTCAATTCCTGGTAACGCCCGAAATAAAAATTTTTGTAGAAGAAAATTTAATGACATGAAAGGATGTTAATGATATGTTTTTAAATGGAAAAAGTAGATTACAACATAGTATATGAGAAATAATCTACTTTTAGAAATATTTTAGAACAGATGGAGCAAGACAGCATGGTGGAAGGGTGTGGCAGAGTGAAGCTCTTAGGACATCACACTTGGAATCAGAGAGAAAGAGAGAAGGAGAGGGAGAAGGAGAGAAAGAGGAAGAGGGAGAGGGGAGGAGAGAGAGAGAGAGAGAGAGAGGAGGAGAGTGGGGAGGGGGGAGGGTGGAGGATGGGAAAGGCAGCGGAGCACAACAGACACTAGTATGGCAATATGTAAATCAATGGATGTGTAACTGATGTGATTCTGCAATCTGTGTATGGGGTGAAGGTGGGAGTTCATAAGCCACTTGAATCAAAGTGTGGAATATGATATGTCAAGAAATTTGTAATGTTTTGAACAACCCACAATAAAAAATTAAAAAAAAAAATAAAAACATAAAATAAAAAATAAAGATGTTGTGTCCACCGAAAACTAAAAAATAAATATTAAAAAAATTCTCTCTCTAAAAATAAATAAATAAATAAATAAAAAGACTGGGGATGTAGCTCAGTGGTTAAGTGTCTCTGGGTTAAATCCCTAGTACTTTAAAAGAAAAAAAGAGAGAATGTTTACTATTCTTGTTAATGTCATATATACTATATAATTAAAACTATAGTTATATTACGTAATGTAAAATACATTATATAATATGTAATATGCATTAGCATTTCTTATATTTTGTCTTTCTATTACAGGGATTCTTTCTTTATTCAGGATACCCTGTTTTGTTGCTTATTAGGTGTGTTGCAGATATCTTCTCTCAATCTTTGGTTTGTGTTAAGTTTTCTTTAATACCTCCTATTTTGTAGAATTGTTTATTTTAGTTTTCATATAACTGGATTTTTTAGTTTTCATTTTTATTTGTTTGGTGTTTTTGTCTCATGGAAAATTTCCATTTGACCTGTGATCATAATGATATTTTCCTATGGCTTTTTCTAATAGATTCAAGTGTAACTTCTCATTTACCTTTAATCATGGAATTTATTTTCATGTATAGTATAAGGCAGAGATGGTAACTGGTTCTCCCTGTATCATTTGAATGTTCTCTTCCCCACTGATTTATAATACTACCTTTGTTCTATTCCAAGTATACATATTTACATACATATATACATACATATATATGGCTCTGTTTCTGGGCTCTTCTCTATTTCATTGGCTTGTTTACATTTTTATGGTTTTAAAATAAATCCTAATGTGGACAGGGGATAATTTGTGTGTGTATAGGAGTATTCATTTAGATCTCTTTGTGAGGATTTAATTTTTTTTTTTTTTGTAGTTGTAGATGGACAGAATGCCTCCGTTTATTTGTTTATTTTTATATGGTGCTGAGGATTGAACCAGTGCCTCATACATGCTAGGCAAGTGTTCTACCACTGAGCTATAGCCCCAGCCCACTTTGTAAGGATATTAATTCATTTATTGTAAAATCTTTTAAGGCTATTCTGGAACATTAATTTTATTGAAGAAATTTTGTTGATTTCTTTAAAATTTTTTTTTTTTTTTTTAGTTGTAGATGGACACAATATCTTTATTTATTTTTATGTGGTGCTGAGGATCAAACACAGTGCCTCATATATGGGAGGCAAGTGCTCTACCATTGAGCTGTAACCCCAGTCCCATTTGTTGATTTCTTTAGCATTAGTTTTCTTCGAGTGCTTTAGAATAGTGGTTTGTAAGGTTATTTTGACTAAAAGGGTCATTATCTATGTCACATTTTCACTTTTAAGCTCTCCTTTTGCACATTTCTTCTTGCCTTGTAGTTTTATAGTTGTTTTTGTTCTGCAGTCTTGTCTTGTCAGAGTCAGGTCTTGTCAAATCAGAGCTCCTGCAATATTGATATTGGGTGATATCATAGAGTTTTTCTCTGTTTTTTATTTTGAAGTTTGTTTCCTTCTGACTTTCTTTCTGTGCAGCTTCTACGCAGCAGTTGTCAGTATCTCTTTTTGACCTCCTTTCAAGAACTGAAGCTTCACTCCATTACTGATTTTAAATATTGAGCCTAGTAACTATCTCTAATCTTGCATGACCACTTTGAATCCTCTGTATTCCTGTTGTGCCTCTGCCATCTTGAGCAGAGCTATGTGTCATCTTCATTCTGATTCACTACCTTGACTTAGCTAAAATTTTCTTTTTATTTTATTGTTAACATGTTTCCCTTTATCTAGTATACTACTATTAGAAGCATAATTTTTTTAAATTGGAAACCTAAAAGTTCCAAACATCACTTCTATTTAGATGGGTCCTAACTCTTTTTTTTGTAAGAGAGAGAGAGAGAGAGAGAGAGAGAGAGAGAGAGAATATTTTAATATTTATTTTTTAGTTTTTGGCAGACACAACATCTTTGTATGTGGTGCTGAGGATCGAACCCGGGCCGCATGCATGCCAGGCGAGCGCGCTACCGCTTGAACCACATCCCCAGCCCCTAACTCTTTGTTTATTTGATCTGTTTTGATCTCTGTTAGAATACATTCAGCTATGATATGCCTTTACTGGAAACACCTCCCTCTAAAATTGCATCTACCATTTCAGTTTAAAAATTGCATCTTTCAGGGCTGAGGCTATAGCTCAGTGATAGTGCACTTGCCTGGCATGTATGAGGCACTGGGTTCGATTCTTAGCACCACATATAAAGAAATAAAATAAACGTCTATCAAAACTAAAACCATATTTAAAAAACACGGCATCTTTCAAAAGTTTGATTTGTCATTTCCTGGTTAATATGGAGCATCTGCTTTTCTGCCATGAAATTTGTAAGACTCATTAGCATCATTTTGCAAAGTTAGAGCAGATATGAAAGATCATGTTCAACTTTCTTAGGAGAGTAAGATGATAGTGTCATTGAATCAGGGCATAAAGGACCAAGAGGATTTGTAGGAAAAATGTGAGTAGTGGGTTAATAAGTTGAATCAATTGCAGAGTTTATATGTTTTGTTTTAGACATGTGGAATTTGTGGTGGTATCATTATAAAAAGAATTCTCATTGCTTCTTTCTTCATTCAATTTTTAAACTTTTTAGACAATCTATTAATTGTTGGTATTTCTGCTTTTGAAGGTTTTTCCTGAATCAAGTATTTCATATTGTTATTCTCTCTCTTCAGTTTCATTGGGTTGTTGAATAATAAAGCTTAAATTTCTTGGACTCTGATATTCAAGGCTATCTTTGGCCCCAGCTTCTTTTACAGCTTTATATTTTACTGCTCTCCATTTTACCTAAATTGAGCTACCCACTCTCATTTCAATAAGACATTTGCTTCTTCCTTTTTATCCCTTCCTGCAGGTCAGTCAGACATCATGTTCTTTGTGATATTTCCTGACAACTCAAGTTTAATTGTGATTTCTCCTTTCTTGTAATATAGATATTTAGTAATGTGCTACATTTAGATTTCTCTTCAGAAAAGTAGAAAAGGAAGGAATGAAGAAAAAAGAGACAAAAATATTTGTATTTGCCAGGTGTGGTGGTGCAGGCCTGTAATCCTAGCAGCTCAGGGTTGAGACTGGAGAATTTCAAGTTCAAAGCCAGTCTCAGCAACTGCGAGGCACTGAGTAATTCAGTGAGACCCTGTCTCTAAATAAAGTATAAAATAGGGCTGGGGATGTGACTCAGTTGTCAAGTGCCCCTGAGTTCTATACCTGGTACCAAAAACAAAAACAAAAACAACAAATTTATGATACTTCCAACAGGTTAATACTGCTAAAGATATACCTGAATCTCTCTTAATTCCCCTGATAAGCCCTATGAATGCAAGAATATTCCCACTTTATGGGTGGAAAGTAAAGCATCAAGAGAGTGTTTTAGTATACTTTTTTTTTTTTTTTTTTTCTGCTGTAACTAAAAGATCTGACCAGAACAATTTTAGGAGGAAAAGTTTACTTGGGCGCTCATGGTTTCAGAGGTCTCAATTCACAGACAGCAGGCTCCATTCCTGAGGGTTTAAGGTGAGGCTGAACTTATGGCAGAAGAGTGTGGTAGAGGGAACTGGCTCACACAAGGATCAGGAAGCAGAGAGAGACTCCATAGGCTAGACACAAAATATATGCCTCAAGACCACACCCCCAGGGACCCACATCCTCCAGCCACACCTTCATTTTCCACTCAGTTAATCCTCACAGGGATTAATTCAATGACTGGATTAAGCCTTTTTATAATCCAGTCATTTCTCCTCCAAACCTTCTTGCATTGCTTCACATATGAGCTTGTGGGGAACATCTCACATCCAAACCATAACAGAGTAAATAATGGCTCAAAATCTTACTGCTATTAAACCATTCAGTCATAACCATTTAACTCTACTAGGTCTCTAAGAGAAAGGGCCAACTGCAGCAGAGCTGTATGTCATCTTAAGTCTGACTCACTGCCTAGATCTTAAAGTTTTCTTATTTTTAATAGCATTTCTTGTCCCTTTCCTCCAGTGTTTCCTTATTGTTGTTCTTACTGTTGAATACTTACTGCCTAGCATATACAAGTACTCAATAAAGGCAACTGCTATTGCTTTATGACATAAATAAATTACTAATTCTTTCATTACTCAGGAGGCTGATACAGGAGGATTGCAAGCTCAAAGCCAGCCTCAGCAAAAGTGAGGAGCTAAGCAACTCAGTGAGACCCTGTCTCTAAATAAAATACAAAATAGGGTTGGGGATATGGTTCGGTGGGTGAATGTCCCTGAGTTCAATCCCCACCCCCTCCCCCAAATGGCTGTTTTAGTCATTTTCTGTTGCTATAACAGAATACCTGTGACTGATAATTTATAAAGAATAGAATTGTATAGGGGCCAGGAGTGTAAGTTCAGTGGAGTGCTTGCCTAGCATGTTTAAGGCCTGGGTTTGATCCCCAGCATTGCAAAAAACAACCAAACAAAAAACCCAGGATTTACTTAGCTTACTCAATTGAAGGCTGGGAGGTCCAAGAGCAGAGCACTGACATCTGCTCAACATGTGGTCAGTGCATCACATGGTAGGGCAGAGCAAGCAGTCAGCTCAAGTCTCTCTTCCTTTTCTTTTAAAGCCACTCATGCCATCATGGGGGCCTCACCTTGTCCTCATGACCTCATCTAATTCTAACTACCTTCCAAAGGCCCTATCTTCAAATGCCATCAAAATATGAATTTGGGGATTAAGTTTCCAACACATGAAATTTTGGGGAATATACTCAGGCTATCTCAGTGACCTGAATTAACTTGATAGATAGTTCTAAGGGTATACAGGTAAATCAGAGATTTCACTTTTGTCATGAGATCTAGTAAATGTGTTTTTCTTAGCCTTGTCTTGTGTTCTTCAAGTATGTCTCTGAGCTGGCTACTTCATTGGCTTTTTGACTCTCTGAAATGTGGTTTTATTCAAAGGGATTCTTTATGGCTTGTGACAGTAGCCATAGTACTTGTTACTGCACAGGACAAAGGTGAGTGTCTCTAAGAGTCTTGTAGCAATTTATTTAACGGTTTAGGAACCTTTTGGTGATCACAGCTTCTAAATGAGCCTTAGTCGTTTTCTAGTGGCCAAGTTTGTTGTAACAACGCTGAAAAGCATAAAGCACATCACTTCTTAGTTCCTCCATTGTGTTTCTTCTTCAGCTCTTTCTTGTATCTGAACTTATTGTTCTGTCTTTAGACAGAATTGGAATAATTCAGTCATCTAATTTAAGTTTTATTTTCAGTCTTATTTACAACACTGAAAATCTGGTACTTGATGATTTCAAGTTTTAATTGAGTAGACCTATAAAGGCTAAGAGAATGAGTATTCAGTATGCCCATGATCTGTCAAAAGCAGTAGATCTATTTGCATACACTGCTGGCTGGCCACATTTTACCTAAACTAGGAAATTTTGTAAGGAAATGACATTCTTGGTTGTCATGAGGAGCAAGGGACAGTATTTTCAGAAATCAACTAAGTGATTCTCATGAAAAAACATTCTTTTGCCATGAAATGTACTTAGCAGACATATTTGTACTTAGGTTGTAAGAAAGAAACTATAATGTGTTTGGGGTTAAAAATTATCTTAAGATAATTTAGTTAGTATTTTTGAGAACAGAATGTCTTTTATTAATACTCTGGTGCTTTCAATGAAATATAAATGTGTAATGGTCCAAAATGATGCCTATTAGTTAAAAGGACATCATGAACTCAAAACTAATTATGGAAGCAATTCCAGTTTTAGTAGTAAATATTAGATTTATTCTGTGTTCTTAGTTTTTCTTGTTTTGCTTTTATTTTATTTAATTTGGCTAGGGAAGGATTTGAGTGGAAACCTACTTAAAATTGATAAAATTTAAAATATAATTGAAATGAAAACAAGTTCAGATTATCAAAAGGATTATTTTTAAAATTATAATATGTATGTAATTACAGTTTCCTAATCCCAATTGAAAAAGATGTGTTAGCACATTTGGTAATGTTTGTTTCATAGTGTATATTCCTTTGAGTACAATTAATGTTCATTTTAAAAAAATATTTATTTTTTTAGTTTTAGGTGGACACAATATCTTTATTTTATATTTATGTGGTGCTGAGGATCGAACCCAGTACCTCATGCATGCTAGGTGAGCACTCTACCGCTGAGCCACAATCACAGCCCTAATGTTCATTTTTGAGCATACTACAATTTCAGGTTTATTAATTTTATTTAAGCAAATAGTTCTTTTTTAAAAAATACCTTTATTTATTCATTTGTGGTGCTGAGGATCGAACTTAGGCCCTTGCCATGCTAGGCGAGCTCTATATTGCTGAGTCCCAGCCCCAAATAGTTCTTTTGAATACTAACAGTGTAGTTTGTAGGGAAACTTTATTAACTGTTTATGTGTGTGTATTTTAACTCTTTGGAAACAGGGTTAATCTACCCCTTTTTGCTGCTCATAACTTTTTAAAATAAAAAAATCTTGTTCTTTCTTTTGCTTTAACATGTTTGTCATCCCATGTATACCAGATTTATTGGACTGCAGTAGTTTTAGTGCATTTGGCTGGAATGTTTATTATGACATCACTGTAATCTATATGTAGTATGTGATTTCAGATGGTTTCAGTGTTAAATATTTTCATAATTATGCTAGTTTTGGCAGTTCACTTGGAACTTTTTCGCATCTCTTTAATGAACATGTTTTACTTCTGGGCTTTTGAGGTGACCACATGTTTCAAAAATTGATGGTGTGCTTTTAATGTTAACATTGTGCAGAAATGTATGACTATGGACATTTTTACCGATTTGAAGTGAAAGTAATTACAGTAAGGTTTTATTCATGGTAGTAGTCTTTTAATGTTTAAAGACTACAACATCTCCTTAAATAACAGAAGATGTCATTTTGAGGATTGAATTGTGAAGCTGTTTTGTGGAATGCAAAACTGTGATATTAGTTTTACATTAACTTAAAAAGAACATGACTTTATTAGAAAATTTTCTTTGTTTTTTGATAACAACTATCTTAAAAAAATATTTATCTTTTTAGTTGTAGTTGGACACAATACCTTTATTTTATTTATTTATTTTAATGCGGTGCAAAGGATCCAACCCAGGGCCTTGCATGTGCTAGGTGAGCGCTATACCGCTGAGCCACAATCCCAGCCCTTGATATCAACTGTTTTACTTTTGTTTGTATGAAGCTTCAAACAAAAATTTTCCTGAATGTAGTCCTAGCACGAAGCTATGTTTTTTTGCAAAAGAGTCATCATTTATTATTGTATATTTCTCCTAGTGTGGTATTGAATAATAATTTTATTTTCTAAAGGATATTTTCTCTCATGGTTCTCATTTGCCTCTAGTACCCTATTATATTGGTAAATTTAATGATTTCTTTTTATTTGCGCTTATAATTTTTCCTTAAACATATAAAATAGAAAACCTCATTGCCATTATTGTAAATATTTAAAATATATTATCTTTTAAAAAAATTTTATTTGTTCTTTTCAGTTATATATGACAGTAGAATGTATTTTGACATATTATACATACATGGAATATATCTTTTCTTTCTTGTGGTTGTACATGATGTGAAGCTACACTGGTTGTGTATTCATATGCGAACATAGCAAAATAATACGTTGTTATTAATGAGTTGGTGATGTATAGTGCACCATCATTTATCCTTTTGCTGGTATTTTTGCTCTCCATCTCTACATCCTTCCTTCAAGTTAAAATGTACTCTTTTAAAAATTTTTTAATTTGTACATTATAGTTATACATATACACACTCATATTCATGGAATAATGTTTGTTCCATTATAATCTCCAGTACTTTTTTCCCTCCCTTCTTTCATTTTGCTGCTTACCTTCTTTGAAACTATTGGTCTTTCTTCTATTTATTTATTGTTCTTTTATTTTTTTTTTTTTTGGTACCAGATTAAAGCCAGGAGTACTTTACCACTGAGCTATATCCCCAGCCCTTTTTGTTTTTTATTTTGAGACAGAGTTTCACTAAGTTGCTCAGGGCCTTGCTGAGTTTCTGAGGCTGGCTTTGAACTTGTGATCCTTTTGCCTCAGTCTCCCAAGTTGCTGGATTCTACAATCCAGTAGTGCCACTGTGCCCGGCTATATATTGAATTGGTGTTTTGTGGATATACAAAAAGGGGGAGTTCACTGTGGTATATTCATATGTGTACATAATTTTCTGTTTCATTCCATATTTCCTCCCTTTTCCTGTTCTTCCCTACTTCCTCCTTCTTACCCTCTATTTCCTTCTCCTTCCCTTGAATCCCTTTCCTCTACTCCAATGATACAATATGCTCTTTTATCGTTAAAAAGTGAATAAGAAGTTGCCAGGTGCTTTTTCTTCATATTACCACCCTATTTTCTTTCTAATGCTGAGTTCTTGAAAGAGCAATCTATGCTTGTTAGTTCTAGTTTAACTTCTCATTTACTCTTTGAGCTGCTCATTCACTAATTCCCTGCATTCCCAGGATGAAACTGACATGATCGTGTTGTATAATCTCTTAATGTGCTCTTTTTATAAAAATATATTTTTGTAGTTGCAGATGGACACAATACCTTTGTTTTATTTGTTTATTTTTATGTGGTTCCCAGGATTGAACTCAGTATCTCATGCATGCTAGCCAAGTGCTCTGCCACTGAGCCACAACCCCTCTTTAATGTGCTCTTGAGTTTGAGTTTCAGATACTTTATTTATTTATTTTACCTCTGCCTCTGGATTTATTTGTACAAACAGCACAGGAGAATACCAGTCCCCTGTAGACAGGGGCCCAAGGGTCACACCAGTCTTTCCGTCCTCACATTCATAGACAGACTCTTATTAGGGATCCTTTGCAGGGACCTGGGTACCCTTGGAAGCTGGAGCTGGAGCTGGAGTTGCACTCTGTGTCTTGGCTTGGGCTTGGGCTTTGGTCTTTGGCAGGCAAAGCCTATGACCTCTGGCCACGTGGGCATGAGCAGCCTTTCTGAGCTTGAGGTGGGCAAGGAAGGCAAGGTGATCAAGCTTGTGGCTTGGCATCTTGGGCTTAACGTCCTTGGGCTTTACCAGGGCCTTGATGCCTTGGCATGTGCACTCATGGTCTTGGCATTGTTTGTGCTTTTTCAGCTCCTTCTTGTGCTTCTTGGCAAAATGCATATTTCTCAGTAACTTGGGGTCTGTCCCCTTAAGAAATTCATAGTTTTGTGCTCAGGGTTTCTTGATGCTATTTTTGCCTCATTTTTAGGACTAGTTGTACATGGTATGGTTCTTGGACTTGGCCATGTCTGCACTGTAAGCTGCTGCTTCTGGAGCAGTTGAGACTAGAAGAGTGAAAATTTATGTACCTTTATTTATCAAGGATATTGGATTATCGAATGTGTGTATGTATGTGTGTGTGTGTGTGTGTGTGTGTGTGTGTGTGGCAATGGACAAAAGGAGTGACTTATGTAGTCGAGGGGGAGAAATAAAGAATGTCCACACGCTTCTGCCCTTTTCAATGTTTTATTTACTCAAATCACTCAATACAATTTCACTCTATAGGTTTTTAATCAAGAAAAATGACAATCCTTAATATGCTAGGCACTGCAATAGACATAATCAATTTTCAGGAAACAATTCTAGGTTAATTAACTCACAGCAAACACTTCTAGATTAATGAATTCACAGCAAATAATTGTAGATTAATTAATTCTAAGCACTGCAAACACACTTAAACATGACAGGCTAATGACAGACATTCCCTCTGTATGCTAAGTTCAAGTTTCAGATCAAAAGTCTAAAGCCTTAGGCTTTATGTCTGGCAGATGCACACTTACTTAGACCGCAGTGATCAGATCAGGAACCAAGGCAGGCTTCTCCTGGAGTGGAGCTGTTGGCTGGCTGAGGAGCGGGTTGTAGGGAGAAGTTGTGGCTCTTACCAGAGTCAAGATGAGGCTGTATAGTTTGAGAACCATGAGGAAGATGTAGAAGATCTGTCGTGGAAAAAGTTCCAGGTGCTGATGAAAAAAATCTGTGTATTCTGCAGTGTTGCATGAAATAGTCTGTAGATTTCTGTTAAATCTGTTTGATCTGTAGTATAATTTCATTCTGATGTTTCTTTGTTGGATTTTTGGTCCGAATGGTCTATCTGCTGATGAAAGGGAGGTATTGAAGTCACCTACGCATATTGTATTGGGCGCTAACTTTCCTTTTATGTCCAGCAGTGTTTGTTTCATACAATTAAGCACTCCAATAATTGGCCCACATGTATTTACTATCTTCTTGCTGGATTGTTTCTTTTATCAATATAGGTAGTGATCCTTTTTGTTTTTACTGATTGATTTTGGCTTACAGTCTGTTTTGTTGGATATAAGTATAGCTATTCCTGCTTGTTTTGGGATTCTGCTTGCTTGGAGTATTGTTTTTCATCCTTTAATTTTTAGCCTGTGTATATAGTGTATACCTTTTCACTGAGATGAGTTTCTTTTTTTTTTAGTTGTTCAAAACATTACAAAGTTCTTGACATATCATATTTCATGCATTTGATTCAAGCGTATTATGAACTCCCATTTTTAAACTATATACATATTGCAGATTCACATCAGTTACACATCCACTTTTTTACCTACTGCCATACTAGTGTATGTTGTATTCTGCTGCCTTTCCTATCCTCTACTATCCCCCATCCCCTCTCCTTCCCTTCCCTCCCCTCCCCTCCCTTT
>NW_025999949.1:1287782-1298626 GCF_001458135.2 Marmota marmota marmota
TTTTTTTTTTTTTTTTGTCTTTTGGCCCTTGATTTTATTTTTTTATTTTTTTATTTTTTTTATATTATTTTTTTTATTATTATTTTTTTTATATTTTTTTTTATTGAGGATTTTTGCATCTAGGTTCATTAGAGATATTGGTCTGTAGTTTTCTTTCTTTAAGGTGTCTTTGTCTGGTTTTGGAATCAGGGTGATGTTGGCCTCATAGAATGAATTTGGAAGGGCTCCCTCTTTTTCTATTTCCTGAAATAACTTGAAAAGTGTTGGTTTTAATTCTTCTTTAAAGGTTTTGTAAAACTCCGCTGTATACCCATTCAGTCCAGGGCTTTTCTTGGTTGGTAGTCCTTTGATTGCTTCTTCTATTTCATCCATTGATATTGGTCTGGTCAAATTGTGTGTATCCTCCTGATTCAGTCTGGGCAAATCATATGACTTAAGAAATTTATCGATGTGTTCACTATCTTCTATTTCATTGGAATATAGGGTTTCAAAATAATTTCCAATTGTCTTCTGTATTTCTGTAGCATCTGTTGTGATATTTCCTTTTTCATCCCGTATGTTAATAATTTGAGTTCTCTCTCTTCTTCTCTTCGTTAGCATGGCTAAGGGTCTGTCGATCTTATTTATTTTTTCAAAGAACCATCTTTTAGTTTTGTCAATTTTTTCAATAGTTTCTTTTGTTTCAATTTCGTTGATTTCCGCTCTGATTTTTATTATTTCTTGCCTTCTGCTATATTTGCTGTTGTTTTGTTCTTCCTTTTCTAGGGCTTTGAGATGAAGTGTGAGCTCATTTATTTGTTGGTTTTTTCTTTTTTTGAGGAATGACCTCCAGACAATGAATTTCCCTCTTAAAACTGCTTTCATTGTGTCCCATAGATTCCGATATGTTGTGTCTGTATTTTCATTTGTCTCTGAGAATTTTTTGATTTCCTCCTTTATGTCTTCTGTAACCCATTGATCATTCAGTAACATATTGTTCATTTTCCATGAGATGTATGATTTTTCCTTCCTTCTTTTATCATTGATTTCCAGTTTTATTCCATTATGATCAGATAAAATGCATGGTATTATATCCACCCCTTTATATTTACTGAGGGTTGCCCTATGGCATAATATATGGTCTATTTTTGAGAAGGATCCATGTGCTACTGAGAAAAAAGTATATCCACTTGATGATGGTTGATATATTCTATATATGTCAGTTAAGTCTAGGTTATTGATTGTGATATTGAGTTCTATAGTTTCTTTATTCAACTTTTGTTTGGAGGATCTGTCCTCCAAACAAAGGTGAGAGAGGAGTATTGAAGTCACCCATAATTATTGTATTGTGGTCTATTTGATTCTTGAACTTGAGGAGAGTTTGTTTTATGAACGTCGCAGCACCATTATTTGGTGCATAAATATTGAGTTTCTTACAGGCAGCCTATTGTTGGGTCTTATCTTTTTTATGTTTGTTTTTTGGGTACCAGGGATTGAAGTCAGGGATACTTGCCCACTGAGCCCCAGCCCTATTTTGTATTTTATTTAGAGACAGGGTTTGAGTTGCTTAGTACCTTGTGGTTGCTGAGTCTGGCTTTGAACTTGCGATCCTCCTGCCTCAGCCTTCTGAGTTGCTGGGGTTACAGGCGTTGGCCACTACGCATGGCACTTTTTCATTTTAGAGGTTGATGTTTTACTTCCTTTTTTTTTTTTTTCCTTTCCTAACTCTAATTTGCTTATCTACTCTTCTAGAGCGATTTTTTTTCCCCCACGTTCTCATGTTTGTGTTTATGTCTTTTCCTCTTCTGGGTGTGGGTTTCCCTTAGGTATCTTCAGTAATGCTGATTTAGTGGTCATGAATCCCCTTAGTTTTATACTTGTCTTAGAAGGTCTTTATTTTCGTTTGGTTTTGAAGGATAACTTTGCTGGAATAATAATTTAAGTTGTTTTTTTTTTTTTTAGGACTTGAAATATATCTATCATTCACTGCCCTTTTGGCCTTTAGAATTTGTGTCAAGATATTTGCTGTGCCAGTGGATTTGCTTTTAATGTGACTTGGTGTATCTTGCAGTTTTTAATGTTTTTATTTTTTTTTGTTGTTGTGTAATTTTGGCAATTTAACTCTATCTAATGTGTCACGGAGAGGTTCTTTCCTGGTCTTATTTATTTGGTGTTCTAAATGTGTCCTATGCTATATGTCCAGGTCTTTCCCAAGCTGTGAGAATTTTCCTGGTATTTCATGAATACCCTTTCTGTGCTTTCATTCTGCAGTAGCTCCTTTGTGTATTCCAATTATTTGTATGTTTGGTCTCTTGATGGTATCTCAGAATTCTTATATATTTTCTTCTTTTTTTTTCTTTACTGCTGTCTGAATTGATAAATTATCAGTCTTGTTAAGACCTGCTAGTCCTTCTTGCACTTAATGTAATCTATTAGTGAAGCTTTCAGTTGAGTTTTTTTTTTTTAAATTGGAGCATTATAGTTATGCATACTAGTTGTGTTCATCTTGAGAAAGTCATGCATGCATGGAATTTGATTTAGTTCATGATCTCTCCTTTCCTCCCTGCCCTATCCTCTCACCCCATTCTTCTTCCTCAACTCTACTAGACTTCCTTTTGCTTATCTGTTTGTTTATTTAATATTTTTAAAAAATATTTTGTTAGCTGTAGTTGGACACAATACCTTTATTTTATTTATTTATTTTTATATGGTGCTGAGGATTGAACCAGGGTCTTGCACATGATGGGCGATCACTCTACCCCTGAGCCACAACCCTAGCCCCTTCTTTACTTAAAAAAAATATTTTTAGTTATAGATGGACATGATGTCTTTATTTATTATTTTAAGGGGTGCAGAGAATCAAACCCAGTGCCTCACACATGCTAGGCAAGTGCTCTACCACTGAGCCACAACCCCAGCCCTTATCTCCTTATTTTTGATTGGTTCTTTATAATTATAAAGAACCAATATAATTTAAAACCAATATAATTTCCCTTGCATAAATTATATATGCACATAACATGATTTTTAAAGATTTCATTCTTCATTGCCTCCCTTTTCCTGTCCTTCCACTCCGCCTCCCAATATCCTTATCCACTATTGGCCTTCCCCATATCTTTTTAAAAAAAAAATACCTTTATTTGTTTCATTTTTATGTGGTGCTAAGGATCAAACCCAGTGCCTTGCACATGCTAGGCAAGTGCTCTACCGCTGAGCCACAACCCCAGCCTCATTTCCCTATATCTTTATGATATCCTTCCCTTCTCCTTTTTCTAGCTTCCACATATGAGAGAAAATATTCAACTTTTGAGTCTGCCATCTTTCACTTAGCATGATGTTCTCCATTTCCATCCATTTACCAGCAAATGCTGTAATTTCATCCTTCTTTATGTCTAACTAGAACTCTACTGTATATACCATAATTTCTTTTTGTTAACACACACACATATGTACTTTAAAATTTTTTTTATTTTTTAGAGCATTATAATTATACATAGTATTTGCATTCATTTGGACAAATTAATACATGCAAAAAAATTGAGTTTTGATCCTCATTTCCCCCTCCCTATTCCCCACTGTGTTCTCTCCTTTCTTTTATTAATCTTCCTTTCACTTCTTTATTTATTTTTGATTGGTATTTTCTACACACACACACACACAGGTGAAACTCTTTTCGGTACATTTTTATATATATGTAACAAGCTATTATTCTATATATCTTCTCCTTTACCTTCTTTCCTCCTTCCTTCTTGTTCTCCTTCTATTACTCTATTGATTTTATATCTTTATGATACTTAGTCCCCTTTCTTGCCACCTTCTTTCACTTATTTTGCTCTAACTTCCACATATGAAAGAAAACATTTTGCTTTGGAGTTTCTGAATCTGGCTTATTTTACTTACCATGATTTTCTGTATTTTCATCTATTTACTAACAAATACTATTATTTCATTCTTATTTATGGTTAAGTAAAACTTAAATGTGTATATATACCATGATTATTGATACATTCTTCTGTTGATGGGCATCTGGGTTGATTTTGCAATTTGGCTATTGTGAATTGTACTTCTATAAACATTGAAGTGTCAATGTCAGTATATTATACTGATTTTAGTTCTTTTGGATAAATACCAAAGAGTGTGATATTGTAATAGCTTAGTCATATCCCTAGAATAAAACCCATTTGATTGTGTTGTATTATCTTCTGAATATCTTTTTGAATGCACTTTGCTAGTATTTTATTGACGATTTTTGCATGTGTGCTCATCAGGGATTGCTGTTTGAATTACTGGATATTGGTCTGTTTAGGTTTTCTGTATCTTGATTCAGTTTGGTCAGATCATTTGTGTCTAGAATTTTCTCAGTGCTTCTAGATTTTTGCTATTCATTAGAGTATAAATTTTCAAAATAGTTTATAATGATCCCATGCATTTCAGAAGAGTCTGTGATGATATGTCCTTTTTCATCTCTAATTTTATTGATTTAGGTATTCTTTCCCTTTCTTTTGGTTAGAATGGTATGGATTTATTAATTTTATTTATCTTTTTGAAGAACCAACTCTTTTTAGTGTTGGTCCAGTGTATTGTCTTTTTTTAATTCTCAATTTCATTAATTAAATTTCTGATCTTTATTATTTCCTGTCTTCTGCTGTCTAAGGCCTTGAGGTGGAGCATAGATTTATTTTACTTTTTTGAGATCTCTTTCTTATTTTATGTTTTTGGTACCAGGGATTGAGCCCAAGGGCTCTTAACCACTGAATCACATCCCCAGCCCTTTTATTTTTTATTTTGAGACATAGTCTCGCTAAGTTGTTTAGGGTCTTGCTAAGTTGCTGAGGCTTGCTTTAAACTTGTGATCCTTTTTCCTCACCTTCCCAAGCTGCTGGGATTACAGGCATGTGCCACTGTGCCCAATTCCATATATTTTTTTTTTAATTAAAAAATTTTTTTTCATATATAGGCAGAACTAACATCATCAAAATGGCGATATTACCAAAAGTTCTCTATAGGTTTAATGCAATGCCAATCAAAATCCCAACGGCATTTCTTGTAGAAATAGAGAAAGCAATCATGAGATTCATATGGAAAAATAAAAGACCCAGAATAGCAAAAACAATGCTAAGCAGGAAGTGTGAATCAGGCGGTATAGCGATACCAGACTTCAAACTATACTACAGAGCAATAGTAACAAAAACAGCATGGTACTGGTACCAAAACAGGCGGGTGGACCAATGGTACAGAATAGAGGACACAGAAACCAATCCACAAAACTACAACTATCTTATATTTGATAAAGGGGCTAAAAGCATGCAATGGAGGAAGGATAGCATCTTCAACAAATGGTGCTGGGAAAACTGGAAATCCATATGCAACAAAATGAAACTGAATCCCTTTCTCTCGCCATGCACAAAAGTTAATTCAAAATGGATCAAGGAGCTTGATATCAAATCAGAGACACGCCGTCTGATAGAAGAAAAAGTTGGCTACGATCTACATACTGTGGGGTCGGGCTCCAAATTCCTCAATAGGACACCCATAGCACAAAAGTTAATAACTAGAATCAACAAATGGGACTTACTCAAACTAAAAAGTTTTTTCTCAGCAAAAGAAACAATAAGAGAGGTAAATAGGGAGCCTACATCCTGGGAACAAATCTTTACTCCTCACACTTCAGATAGAGCCCTAATATCCAGAGTATACAAAGAACTCAAAAAATTAGACAATAAGAGAACAAACAACCCAATCAACAAATGGGCCAAGGACCTGAACAGACACTTCTCAGAGGAGGACATACAATCAATCAACAAGTACATGAAAAAATGCTCACCATCTCTAGCAGTCAGAGAAATGCAAATCAAAACCACCCTAAGATACCATCTCACTCCAGTAAGATTGGCAGCCATTATGAAGTCAAACAACAACAAGTGCTGGCGAGGATGTGGGGAAAAGGGTACACTTGTACATTGCTGGTGGGACTGCAAATTGGTGCAGCCAATTTGGAAAGCAGTATGGAGATTTCTTGGAAAGCTGGGAATGGAGCCACCATTTGACCCAGCTATTCCCCTTCTCGGTCTATTCCCTAAAGACCTAAAAAGAGCATGCTACAGGGACACTGCTACATCGATGTTCATAGCAGCACAATTCACAATAGCAAGACTGTGGAACCAACCTAGATGCCCTTCAATAGACGAATGGATAAAAAAAATGTGGCATTTATACACAATGGAGTATTACTCTGCATTAAAAAATGACAAAATCATAGAATTTGCAGGGAAATGGATGGCATTAGAGCAGATTATGCTAAGTGAAGCTAGCCAATCCCTAAAAAACAAATGCCAAATGTCTTCTTTGATATAAGGAGAGTAACTAAGAACAGAGTAGGGACGAAGAGCATGAGAAGAAGATTAACATTAAACAGGGATGAGAGGTGGGAGGGAAAGGGAGAGAGAAGGGAAATTGCATGGAAATGGAAGGAGACCCTCAGAGTTATACAAAAGTACATACAAGAGGTAGTGAGGGGAAAGGGAAAAATAATACAAGGGGGACAAATGAATGACAGTAGAGGGGGTAGAGAGAGAAGAGGGGAGGGGAGGGGAGGGGAGGGGGGATAGTAGAGGATAGGAAAGGTAGCAGAACACAACAGACACTAGTATGGCAATATGTAAATCAATGGATGTGTAACTGATGTAATTCTGCAATCTGTATATGGGGTAAAAATGGGAGTTCATAACCCACTTGAATCAAAGTGTGAAATATGATATATCAAGAAATTTGTAATGTTTTGAACAACCAACAATAAAAAATTAAAAAAAAATTTTTTTGTTGTTGATAGTCCTTCATTTATTTTACGTGGTGCTGAGAATAGAACCCAGTGCCTCACACATGCCAGGCAAGTGCGCTACTACTGAGCCATAGCCCCTGCCCAGGTACATATTTTTAATGTAGGCAGTTAGTGCTATAAACTTTCCTCTTTGTACTGCTTTCATACTGTCCC
The DNA here is from genome assembly GCF_001458135.2 of Marmota marmota marmota. NCBI lineage: Eukaryota > Metazoa > Chordata > Mammalia > Rodentia > Sciuridae > Marmota > Marmota marmota. The sequence continues at coordinate 1,294,753 of NW_025999949.1, forward strand.
AGAAATTTTGATATACTTTTGTTTTTGTTTCTACGAATCTTTTGATTTCTTCTCTCATTTTTACTTTGATCCATTCTTCATTTAAAAGGGTATTTAAGGCTGGGGTTATGACTCAGTAGTGGAGCATTTACCTAGCACGTGTGGAGCACTGGGTTCAATCCTCAGCACCACATAAAGATAAATAAATAAAGGTATTGTGTCCATCTACAACTAAATATATATATAAAAGGATATTTAATCTCCATGTATTTGTGTGTTTCTTGCTATTGATTTCTAGTTTCATTCCCTTTTCTGACATGATACATGGGCTTTTATCATTTTTTTGTATTTGCTTAGTGTTATATGTGACACTGAATGAGGTATGTTTTTTAGAATTTTCCGGGAGCTTATGAGAAGAAGGTAAGTTCAGGTGTTTTGGGGTGAAATACTCTGTAGATGTCTGTTAGGTTCATTCGATTCATAGCATTATTTAGGTTGGATATATCTTTATTGATTTTGTGCTTTGATGACCTGTCTATTGATCATAAGAGTGTGTTGAAATCTCCCAGTATTATCATGTTGGGGTCTGTCTTGTGTTTATTGTCAGGGTATTTTTAAAACGTAGTTGGGTACATTTGACTTTTGGGATGTGTATATTAGCTACTATTAATTCTTATTGTTGGATTGTTCCCTTTGCCTGAATGTAATGACCCTCTTTGGCTCTTCTAATTTTTGCTTGAAATCAACTTTGACAGATATGAGAATGGTCACTCTGGCCTGTTTTCAGAGTTTGTTAGCATGGACTATTGTTTTTCATCCTTTTAACTTTAGCCTGTGAGTGTCCTTAGTTATGAGATGAGTCTCTTACAATTATCATGTGGTTGGATTTAAAAATTTTTTTTCTGCTAATCTGTGTCTTTTAATTGGGCAGTTGGAAACCTTTATATTCAGTATTATTATGGTTATGTTATTGGGTTCATTGTCTTTTTTTTATTCAATTCTGCTGTGGTTTTCATTTAGATGATTTGTCTTCTATTGATTTTCATTTATTTGGGAGTTTTAATTTTGTGATCCTCTATGTGTAGTTTATCTTTGTGTATTCTTTGTAGTGCTGGTTTGTCCTGTATTCATTTAGTTTATCCTTGTCATAGAAGCTTTTTACTGCCCTATCAAATATGAGGGAGAGCTTTGCTGGGAACAGTAATCTCTGTTAGCAATTGTTTGTTTTTTAGATCTTGAAAAAATCTTGTTCCATGCCCTCTTTAATATTAGTGTCTGAGTAGGGAAGTCTGAAATGAGCCAATTGGTTTGCCTCTAAATGGGACCTGGTTTTTCTCTCTTGCAGCTTTTAATATTCTTATTTTCTATGTTGGACATTTTGATTATGATGTGTCTTGGAGAACTTCCCTCCTGGTTAGGTCTATATGGAGTCCTGTATGCCTCCTGTATGGACATGTCTCTCTCTTTTATAATACAGGGAAAGTTTTCTGTAACTATTTCATTGAAAATGTACTTGATGACTTCAGGTTGTGTCACCATTTTCTCTTCTATCTGACTGATTCTCCTGTTTGGTCTTTCAAAGTTGTCTGAGTTATTGTATATTTTCATCATATTTTATTATTTTTTTCCATTGTTGCATTCTGTGTATTCAAATTCGTGTATCCTGTCTTCAAGTCCCAAGGTTATATCTTCAAGCGTTGAAGTTCTATTTTCTGTGCAATTCGATCTGTTAGTAATGCTTTCAAGTGAAATTTTTTTTGGCACTGGGGATTGAACTCATGGGCACTCAACCACTGGGCCATATCCCCAGCCCTCTTTTGTCGGGTCTCACTGAGTTGCTTAGAGCTACACTGTTGCTGAGGCTGGCTTTTGAACTCGTGATCCTCCTGCCTCAGCCTCCTGAGCTGCTGGAATTACAGGTGTGCACCACTGTGCGTGGCTCAAGTGAATTTTTAAAAAATTTTTTTTAGTTGTAATTTGACACAATGCCTTTATTTATTGTTATGTGATGCTGAGGATTGAACCCAGCGCCTTGCACGTGCTAGGCCAGTGCTCTACTGCTTAGCCACAACTCCAACCCCTTAAGTGAATTTTTAATTTGATTCATTGTTTCTGTCATTTCCAGATGTTATGATCAGTTTATTTTTAGTATTTCTGATTCTTTATTGAAATGGTCTTTCATCTCCTACATTTGCTCTCTAATTTCATTAGTTCTTCTTTTAGTTCATTGAACATTTTGATAATCGGTTTTTTATAATCTTTCTTAGGAATTTCCTCCACTTCCATTTTTGTGTTACCTTTTTTTAATTTTTATTTTGTAGCTTTAGGTGGACACAATATCTTTATTTTATTTTTATGTGGTGCTGAGGATCGAACCTGGGTCCCACCCGTGCTAGGTGAGTGCTCTACCGCTGAGCCACAATCCCAGCCGTTGTGTTATCTTTTGTTGGAGTATTTTGAATTTTGTGGGGGAATTGTTTGCCTGTTTCCTCAGGTTTTCCAAGATCCTTTTCTTGTGCATCAATTGAGGTGGGTTTTTCTTCCTTTCTATGTATGTGCCTTTATGTATATATTTCTTTTTTATTATAGAATTTTTGTTTTGGATATATGAGTAGACCTCTAGCTGGGAAACCTGAAGTTCCCATCTGATTGTTCTTCTATTGGCCCTGGTTTTTGGATTAGGGTTTTTGTCTTCTAATTCTTTGAGTTGAAGTAATGTTTACACTCAGGGTTGGATCAACTGTGAGGTGAGTTCCCTGTTGCTTGGCTGAGTTGTGATTCTGTCTTGAAAGCAGGGATTCTACTCTGGAAACTTTAAAAATGCCAATGACTTCCAGTGCTTCTTAGTGGGAGTGGAGTCAGTAATAGTTCTAATGATAATGACAGAAATGTGAATTTTAAGATGATTGTCTGGTGTCTCCTTTAAAACCTATAGCCTAATATTCACCTGTATTTTCTTAGAATCTATCTGTGCAATGAGTACCCACACACCTACACACAAACAACCATATTCATGCACTTCAAATCATACATAATGGAAAAAAGTGAAAAATATACTATGTGATGGAGTGATGATTGGAAAAAAATTTAAGGAGTTGAAATTTGAAAGATGAATTAAAAAAATTAAAGTGGGGGTTTGGTAGAATAAAAGAAGAAAAGAGAAGAAAAAAAGGAGAAGAAATCTTGCTGCAAATAAAAAGCTTCTTTCTGCTGGTTGTTCAAAACTGCTGGAATGGATGCTCATTCTTTGCATTTTCTTTTGACTTTTCAGCCCTTGACTTGACAGTTGGAGATTGTATAGCCAACAACTTTGTGTTCCTCACCTTGGCTGCCTGCCTTTGTGGCTAGGTGTCACAGCTAATTGTAATAGGTCTTTTTCCAGTTGCCCAGTATATGGTGATTTAGCACTGTTTTGGTGATGATAAATTGTATTTTTCTGTTGTGGGGAGGGTGGTGCTGAGTTCTGAGTTGAAGATTTAAGTAATTACAGTTTAGATTTGACCTAGCTTTAGAACTCTGTGGGTGGGTATTTGAGGATTAATCCTCTCCCCTTATTGCATTGGTGAGAATCCAGTCTCTGCCTTGTCTAGATCTCAAGTAAAATCTGCTTTTTGGGTATACTGATAAAATTGTCACCAGTTTCGGCTTCACTGATATGAATATGAAGTAATAGGTGTTTGCCTCGGAGTGCAGATGTACCTGCATGACACTTGTAGTGCCTGTAGGAATGTGGGTTTTCTCCCTTGGGGTCATGATGCTGAATGATCTAGGTTAAAAAAATAATAAAAATTTATGCCAATTTCAGTTTCTTTGGTTCACGGGCTTTCTGGGGATTGTTTTTAATTCTTTTTTTTTTTTTTTTTTTAAAAAAAAAAAAAAAAAACCCGGCTTTAAG
>NW_025999949.1:1298911-1308987 GCF_001458135.2 Marmota marmota marmota
CCCCCCACCCTTTAAATTTTTCTTTTAGTTGTATATGCACTTTATTTGACTTTATGTGGTGCCAAGATAGACCCAGTGCCTCACACTTTTTTTTTTTTAGAGAGAGAATTTTTAATATTTACTTTTTAGTTTTCGGCGGACACAACATCTTTGTTTGTATGTGGTGCTGAGGATCAAACCCAGGCCGCACGCATGCCAGGCGAGTGCGCTACCGCTTGAGCCACATCCCCAGCCCAGTGCCTCACACTTTTGAGGCAAGTGCTCTACTATTGCGGGCTGGGGCTGTAGCTCAGTGGTACAGCGCTTGCCTCGCATGCATGAGGCGCTGGGTTCGATCCTCAGTACCACATACAAATAAGTAAGTAATTTAAAGATACTGTTTCCATCTACAACTAAGTGCTCTACTACTGAGTCACAGCTCCAGCCCCTCGCTAGTCATTTTTGTATTTTATTAAGAGACAGGGTCTTGCTGAGTTGCTTAGGGCCTCACCAAATTGCTGAGGCTGCTTTGAACCCACAATCCTCCTGCCTCAGCCACCCGAGCTGCTGGTCTTTATAGGTGTGCGTCACCATGCCCAGCTGTTTATACAGGTTTTAGAGCTTAAAAATAAGAATAATATATCTAATGTATAGTATCCATGTACTGTATATATCGAACATAATTTTTCCTTAGACTTGGATGCAGTTGATGTGTTTCTTTTTCCTTTCTTTAAAATAAAAATAGGATGACCATGAAAGCTGTGGTTCTAATTCTACCAATCGTAGTGCTACTGAAAACACAAAATCATCAGTAAAACCCCGAAGAATTCAGCAGGCTGCTCCTACACATCCTGATTTACCACCAGGTAACTACTTTTAGAACATTTTGGAGCCAGAATTCTACAAGTGGGTTTCATTCAGATTTTGGTTTGTTTTTTCAGCAAGTTGTTATTTGAATTTGTTTCTTACAGCCTCTAGCAATGAAGATTCATGGTCTTTTTTTCCCCCTTGTGCGTTGGTAACAAAAAAGACTGGATTATTCTGAATTTCTGGAAACTCTAAAATTTACTAATAACAGAATTTTATAACTGGAAAGAGCTTGTATATTATCACTTTTATTTTCTGATATTTTTATTTATGTATGTAATAGCTCTTTAGAACCATATTAGAATTCAGACTGATATAATTGTGACTGTTGGCCTATTTTTTCTACCTTTATTTTATTTACTTATTTTTTATATAGTGCTGAGTATTGAACCCAGTGCCTCATGTATGCTAGGTGAGCACTCTATCACTGAGCTAGAACTGCAGCCTCCGTTGGCCTATTTTTACTTGCATAAAACATAATATAAAACATCCTATTTTTAGTGACATAAGACAGAATTTTGTTCTGCCTGAATTACCTCAGGTAGTTTTGGGTTAGCATGTCTTTTTTTTTTTTTTTTTTGATACTGGGGATTAACTCGGAGGCACTCAACCACTGAGCTACATCCTCAGCCCTGTTTTGTATTTTATTTAGAGACAGGGTCTCACCGGGTTGCTTAGTGCCTTGCCATTGTTGAAGCTGGCTTTGAATTCTCTGTCCTTCTGCCTCAGCCTCCCCAGCTGCTGGGGTTATAGGTGTGCACCACTACACCTGGCAGCATGTGCTTTTCTACTTTACTGAATAGGAAGACACACAGTCTTTTTATACTGACATAAATCACAGGAAGTTGCTTTAAGAAGTAACTGAATCTATTGGCCAATTACTGGGAGTCAGAGCAGCTAAACTCAATACTGCCAAGGGCTGTATTAAGAGTCTAGTTGGATAAATGGTAAATCATTTTATTTAAAGGTTAAACTCAAATGGTTATTTGAAGATTCATTTCTTGCAACCTTATCCTGCTCGAGAATCATATTTTTTTTCATGGTAGAGATAAATGTCTGGGTCAAGATTATTTCTTCTGGGACCTGTGGTTACAGTTTTGGAATTTGAGCATTTTTATTCAGCCAGAGATGATTTTTGAGAGAAATTTTGGTATTGTCAGTAGATAGGCACTTGTTTTACTACTTTGCTGGGTAGGTGGCTTTCCAATAGAAAAAGAAGTATATAACATATCCATGGAAACTCTAGCTTTGTTATCTAGAGCTGTCTTTTTCAGACTACGAATCTTGACCCGTTAGTGAATTGTTAAAACAGTTTAGTGGATCATGTTAGTCATTTAAAAAAAAATATGGTGTAGAATAGAAAACACCATAGCATATTGGCATGTGGTAATAGTAATATTTCAAAAAACTTGTGTGTGTGCATGTACTTGTGCTGAGATATTATGTGTAATATTTTTTACTGGGAGAAAATCAAAAGAATTTGAATCTGATTTGAAGCATACATATTTTATTTAAGTTAATGATGCATTTAGGTTGAGATCTTCAATTACTGCTAATAACGGTCTTGAATCATGTGCTTAGAATATTCTGTAAGATATGCTGACAGTTTTCATTTAGAGAGTTTAATGATGATGTTTCATTTAGTTATTTATTCATGCTTTTCTTTGTATTCTCTGCACTTTATTTTTATTTTTTGTAGTGTTGGAGATTGAAGTCAGGGCCTTGTGCATGCATGCTAGGCAAGAGCACTAAAACTGAATGATATCCCTGCCCCAGTTCTGTGTACTTTATCTCAGTATAAAGTAACCATGTCTAAAATAGAGAGATGGATTGTTCACTTTTCCATGTGTTGAGTTATATAGTTGTTGGCTTTTATTGAAGGACATTGTAAGAAGCAGAAATTTGTGCATTGCTTCTTCATTTTCTTAAAATGGCTTTAAAGGGTATTGTCCTTTAATTTTTCAGAGTCTAACTAGTATTTTTTTTTTAATTATTAAACAGTTACTTCCTTTTCTTTTCCTGCTAGGATACTCAGAAATGAATTTGTGTTCTCTTGCGTAGCTTCTTTTTCTTTTTTTGTCGTCTAATTTTCTTTCCTTTTCTTTACTCTTTTGGTCAGAAGATGTATATATATGGGCTGGGGTTGTGGCTCAATGTTAACTCGCTCGCCTAGCATGTGGGAGGTGCTGGGTTCTATCTTCAGTACCACATAAAAATAAATAAATAAAGGTATTGTGTCTAACTACAACTAAAAAATTTAACAAAAAGATGTATGTATGTGTATAAATGTAGATATGTTATAACTCATTTAGTTGGAAATGTTTAAAATATAATTAAACTGAAAACCATGTGCCTATTTGGTCAGAAATTAAAATTTAGTCATTTTTGATGTATGTCATATAACAGAGGGGTTTGCAAACACATTTATTTGATAAAGGGCCACTTGCAGGCTGTCTGTTTTCTATCACAACAGCTATTCCACACTAATGATATACTGTGGAACCAGCCATGGATGATTAATAAATTTATGACTCTGGCTGTTTTCCAATAAAACTTTCTTTTTAAAACTTGATGTCACAGATCTTGTTTTGTTGGCCCCTGACTAAATAAATATAACATCTGATTTATAATAAGCATTTACATGTTTTTGAATTGTATAAAATCACATAGTACTTTTCTTAGGCTTAGATAATTTGATTCATAGAGTCACTGAAATTGGAATAAGAAGATCAGATTTTCTGGTCTAGAGCAATCAGTCCTTTTTAGGTCATGGATCTTTGAAAATCTTTTGAAAAAATTGTGCACACTCACATACACACATTCAAAATTGACATAACTTTAGGGTATTCATTGTTGGGAGTTGCCCCAGCTCCAAAGACTAACTTCCCCATCCCCCAAGAAGAGCCATCCAATGGTGAGCCCTGCTGGCTCACATAATCCTGCCGTCCAATGGTGAGCCCTGCTGGCTCACATGAGCCTTACCCACCAATTAGAACGCACCCCAAGCCAGCTGCCAAAAAACCGTTAAATTGTTAAACTGTTTCAACTGTCAACCCCCCCCTATAAATATGCAGAGCTGCCTCAATAAACAGGCATTTTTCTCCGACGGCAAGCCTTGATCGTTCTTTCATTCATATACCTGCCGAAGCCAATCCATAAGTTTAAATGTCTTTGCATTTTGCAAAAGAGCAAATAGAAACTGATATTTTGATATCCATGAAGAGACATCATTTAATTAGAAGTCACATATTGCAGAAAATATTAAATATGAAATAGAGAAAAGTGTGTGTGAGTAAATGTGCTTAAGTCCTTAACATATTGGGCTTGGTTTTCTTCCTCCCTTCCTCCCACCCTCCCTCCATTCCTTCCCTTTGAAAATGTAGTGCCGGGGTTTGAACTTAGGGCCTCATGCAAATGATTAAAAAAAAAAGCAGAACTTGTTTCATATTTTCTTTTTTTAATGCTTTAACATTTCAGTGCTTTCACTGTTTAACATTGTGCATTAAAGTGTTCTGGTCAGACTCATTTTTTATATTTAAAAATGACACAGATTGTGTAAGTTAGGGAAATATTAACTGGTGGACAAGTTAGTTTTAGAATTTCAGTGACTTAACACAACAAACATATTTTTAAAAAACATACAAATACAAAGATAGTGTCCTACCAGAAATTCAGACTATTTTTTTCAGCATGTTTTCAAGAGGAGAGGCTGGAGAAGACCTAACTATTTCTTAATATTTCCAGGTTGGAAATGATACATAATCTTCTCATATTTTATTGAGGCAAATTATTTACATGGATATTATGTGCATCTTAGGAGTTATATCTTAGTAACAAATCCACATTCTGAAATGAGAGGCACAAATTATGGATAGCCAGGCATCTTTGGTGTTTTAGGCAAGAGCGCTAAAACTGAATGATATCCCTGTATAGGTCTATAGATGTACTTTCTCATTAACGTATCATCCATTTTAAAATCTGCTTCAAACTGTTTTCCCGTTAATAACTATAAAGCTATCTGATGTTTATATTTTATTCGTAATAGCAAAGATGGTATGGAGAGTCTTTATTTCATTCTAATTATGAATTTAAAAATATTTGTTGAGGGCAGGTGGTTCAGTTTCCTAAAATGAATTGTTTGGGCAATAAGAATATGGTAGAGCAGCTCACTCAAGGCAACCTTTTCTCTGAAAGAATTAACTGTTTAGTGTAGGAGACCTTGAAAGCTACCAGTCACTATGTAAGCCCAAAGGAAAAAGAGTTCTAATGAAGCACAAGTAATATTTTATCTTGGACACTAAATGGAAACAGTAGTTATGTCCAGGTTTGTGTGGTATCCAAAACAACATAAAAGAAAGAGGCATAAAAAATTGAAAATGAAAGGATGAGAAATGACATAACAGACAATCAATACCCAAAATAAACTTGCAGTTTTAGGGTGAAAATGAAGGAAAATAAAAGTGAAAGAAAAAACCATTGAGATAAGTAATAGAGATAAAATAATAACAAGAGATATAGTTCTTCAAAAATTTTAGAGTGATTCTATGCACATAACAATGTAGACTTGAAATGTGGTTTATTAAGCTGGAAAAGAAATCCCAAAGTTGGATCTTTTTTTTTTTTTTTTTTTCCTAGTTACACATGACAGCAGAATCCATTTTGATATAAATATACAAGCATGGAATATATCTTATTCTAGTTTAGAGTGCGATTATGGTTGAACATGATGGTGGAATTCAACAAACTGTGTTGTTTTCATATAGGTACATGGAAAATTATGTCAGATTAATTTCATTGTCATTCCTTTGCTTATCCCGCCCCCTTCCACCATTCCCTATTCTCTAATTTACTGTACTTCTGTTTTCCTCAACCTCCCTCTGCCCTACCTTATTGTGCGTTAGTTTCATATAGCTGAGAAAACATTAGACCTTTGGTTTTTTGGGACTGACTTCCTTCACTTAGCATGATAGTCTCTAAATCCAGCCATTTGCTGGCAGATGTCATATAGTCATTCTACTTTTTGATTGAGTAATACTCCTTTCTGTGTATATACCCAATTTTCTTTATCCATTCATCTATTGAAGGCCACATAGGTTGGTTCCATAGCTAATGCTATTGTGAATTGAGCTGCTATAAATATACACATTTTTGCTTTAAACCTATTACTATTTATTGTGTTAATTTTATAGCATATGATAACTGGTGTATTAATAACTCTTAATAGTTTTCATATAGGAAAAACCTTGGGTCTAACTTGTATTACATTTCTTTCCTGTTTGCATCCAGTGGAAATAAATGTGAAGGAGGTGTTTTTTGCAAACATGTTATAATTGAATATTACTTGCAAACATGTTATAATTAGATAAAAGCTTTTTCCTAGGAGGCTTTAGTGTAGATATTGTTAATATCATCTGCTGACAGAAGAAGTTCATTCAGTTTTGTCCAATAAAGTTCTGTTTTAAAGAATGCAAAGGTGTATTTTTTTCTTGAAAAAGCTAAAATTTTAGTTATCTTTTAAATATTTTTTATAGTGTAATGTGCACTTTAGTAAAATGAAGAGTTTTTGTTTTTCGTCCCTGTCTTTTAAAATACTGTTTATATTCAATTAGTTTTATTTATATTTTCAGTTAAGTTCCTCAATAATATGTCTGTTTATGTACTTCTTATATGGGAAATATGAGAATTATGGATTATTCCACAATAGCATGAAATTAAAAGAAAACTTTTGAAAATTCTAAGTAGCCTGTGGAGAAAAAGAGTGTTCATTAATTACTTTCATTGTTTTGAGTTAGTTTTTAAAAATTATTATATCTATTTCTGTATTTTCATATTCTCATTGTTTTGGTTCAGTCTCTTTCTTTCAATACATTACTTTTTCTTTTATCTTCACTGTATTCTTTAACTTTTTTTTTTTTTTTAAATATCTTTATAGTTGTAGATGGACACAATGCCTTTATTTTATTTGTATGTGGTGCTGGGGATCGAACCCAGTGCCTCACGCATGCTAGGCAAGTGCTCTACCACTGAGTCACAACCCTGGCCCCTTTAACTTTTTTTTTATGTTTTCTTCTTCACTTCTTCACTCCTCTACTCTGTTTCATTATTGCATGTTATTAAGTGAATATAGTTAAATTCATCAGGATGGTCATGTTTCACTTTTTTTCCCTTAGGCATAACTTTTGGATATTTTTATGGCTAAAGAGGCAAGAGGATTATTGTTGTTCATTCAAAAAGAAGCTCATCTTTTAATTTATTGTGTGTGTGTGTGTGTGTGTGTATACAAATATATCTATCTGATCAATATATGTTTAGGCTTAAGTATATTCTAGAGCACTTTTGGAAATTTTTTGATTATCTTGAAGCCTTTTAAAAAATATTTATTTCATTGTAGATGGACACAATATTTTATTTTTATGTAGTGCTGAGGTTTGAACCCAGTGTGTTGTATAGGCTAGGCAAGCGCTTTACCACTGAGTTATAACCCCAGCCCTGAAGCTTCTTTTTAACATTACTTGCTGCATTCTTCTGCTTATCTTAAAAGAGCTATTAAATAATGATATAATTTTTAATAACTGTCATTTATTTAGTACTATTTACTTATGTTCTATAAGTAAGCATGTAGTAGGTATTGAAAATACAGCTGTAAAGAAGATAGACACTGTTTTCATACACACAATATAGCAGCTTATAATAACATTGCTGCATTTTAAATATGTATAAATGTTTATAAAATGGGCAGAAACCAGATAAAGTACTTGTATAGTATAATCATTATACGGGGTTTAGCATTATATTTTAACAAAGATTAGGTGTCTGTGGTTTCTCTTAGTGCATGCGTGCTTCATTATAGAACTTCTTGTTATAAGTTTTTGTTGAGTTGAATATGCTCCTTATTAACTGTTAACTTGAGCAAGTTTTTAACCTATGTGTACTTTTGATTCTTCTTTCTTAGATAATACCCACTTTTCACATCTGTTAAGTCTAACAGCAGTTTAAGAATTAATTATTCATTGGTAGATTTGTGGCTAATTGGACCCTTTTTTTTCTACTTTATAGGGTATGTGCAAAGTCTGATTAGACGAGTTGTAAATAATGTAAACATTGTTATAAATAATCTCATACTAAAATATGTTGAAGATGATATTGTTCTTTCAGTCAATATCACTTCTGCAGAATGCTATACAGTGGGTGAATTATGGGATCGTGCATTTATGGATATTTCTGGTGAGTAAATGTCAAGAACACAGTATATTTTTTCCATAAATAAAGCAGTTGCCTTCATTTTTTAAAACCTTTTATTGCACAAGTTGGCTTTTGGGTGAATCTATTGAAAGCTTTTTGCCTCCAGTGTGTGTGTGTGGGGAATGTGCATATACAAATGTAGCGTATAATTATAGGAGATTAATAAAATCTGAGATTAAGAACACGTAGACTTGATTTTGAAGGTTCTTAATTTTTATTTCTTCTTACTTCATAATGCTTATTTCAAATGTGATGCATAATATTTTGTAGGTCATGGGTTGAAGTGATAAAAATTAAGTATTTGCTTTGAATTTTTAATGTTTTTGAAGAGGAAAAGGCAGCATGTTGCTTTTTCAAAGCCTGGTAATGACAAACTAATATATCTGATTGATCTGTTTTAGGCTTATGTATAATCTACAGCACATTTGGAAAATTTTGATTATCTTAAAGCCTCATTTTAACTATTAGTTGCTGCATTTTTCTGCTTATCTTAAAAGAGATATTAAATAATGATACTTTTTTTTTTGCTGGTTTTTACTTTTTAAAAATTGACTCTAATTTGTTATATATGACAGCAGAATGCATTACAATGCATAGTACACAAATAGAGCACAATTTTTCATATCTCTGATTGTACACAAAGTAGAGTTACACCATTTGTGTCTTCATACATATATTTAGGGTAATGATGTAATGATACAATTTAATTTTATTTTTTTATTATTATTATTATTTTTTAAATATTTATTTCTTAGTTTTCGGCGGACACAACATCTTTGTTTGTATGTGGTGTTGAGGAGCGAACCTGCGCCGCACGCATGCCAGGCGAGCGCGCTACTGCTTGAGCCACATCCCCAGCACCAATACAATTTTAAAAAAACATTTATTTAGTACTGTTTACTTCTGTTCTACAGGGTTGGTAGGCACTGTACTAAGTATCGAAAATGTAGCTGTGAAGAAAATATACAATGTTTAGGTTTGTTGGGATAGGTATTATTAGTTATAATATTTGCTTTATGGAATTGGATTTTTGAGTATCAAATCTATTGTAAGCACTTTTTTAAAATGTTACTTGAGATGGTGTTTTTTTTTTTTTTTTCAATTGCTAGCACTAACTGAGTTTGTATATGACCCTGGGTAAGTTTCTGTATGACCTTGGGTGAACTGTTCTCTGAGTTTTCTCATTTTTATATAGGAACCCAATAGAACTTTCCTAATAGATTTATATAGGATGGATTCAAACTAAAAAGCTTCTTCTCAGCAAAAGAAACAATCAGGTGAATAGAGAGCCTACAGCTTGGGAGAAAATTTTTCCCACTTGCACATCAGATAGAGCACTAGTATCTAGGGTATATAAAGTACTCAAAAAGCTAAACACCAAAAAAACAAATAACCCAATCAATAAATGGGCCAAGGAACTGAACAGACACTTTTCAGAAGATGATAAAGACTCAATCAACAAATATATGAAAAAAATGTTCAACATCTCTAACCATTGGAGAAATGCAAATCAAAACTACTCTTAAGATTTCATGTCCGGGGGATCCAACATGGCGGCGAGTGGGGAGGCAGCGCTTTCAGTACCTCCTCAATCACGGGGTCAGAGAGACGCATTGATACGCTTAGATTCGACCTGCTGAGAAACTCATAGCAAAATTCCACTAAAGAGAGTCCGGCCGGGAATTGGTAGGATTTTTTGGAGGTGACAGTTTGCCCCAGACGAGTGAATCTCCGCCACGCAGCGCAGAGGTCCAGACCTGCCAGCCGCTGCCCGCGCGACTTGGCAGCTGTCGGCTGCCTGCACGCGGCCCCCGCGTCTGGGCGGATAGCCTCCGAGGCGCAGCGCAGCAGGAGCGGTGCAGGGACTCTAGGAAGAGGTCTCTCGCCAAGCCTTCATGAAATAGCGAACCGGGAGCTGAAACCAACCAGAGACAGACCAGTCCCACCCCTCCCTTCGGACACTCCGGCAAGGAGCCTGGGGCCCGCCA
>NW_025999949.1:1311824-1383832 GCF_001458135.2 Marmota marmota marmota
GGGGAGGGGAGGGGAGGGGGGATAGTAGAGGATAGGAAAGGTAGCAGAACACAACAGACACTAGTATGGCAATATGTAAATCTATGGATGTGTAATTGATGTGATTCTGCAATCTGTATATGGGCTAAAAATGGGAGTTCATAACCCACTTGAAGCAAAGTGTGAAATATGATATATCAAGAACTATGTAATGTTTTGAACAACCAACAATAAAAAAAAAAAGATTTCATGTCACTCCAGTCAGAATGGTAGTTGTTAAGTAAACAAACAATAAGTGTTGGTGAGCATGTGAGGGAAAAGGCACACTCATACATTGCTGGTGGGACTGCAGATTGGTGCAGCCAATCTGGAAAGCAGTATGGAGGTTCCTTGGAAAACATGGAATGGACCCAGCTATCTCACTCCTTGGTTTATACCCAGGTGACTTAAAAACAGCATACTACAGGGACACAGCCACATCAATGTTTATAGCAGCACAATTCACAATAGCTGAACTGTGGAACCAACCTAGAAGCCCGTCAGTAATGAATGGATACAGAAACTTTTGTGTATATATACAATGGAACATTACTCAGCATTAAAAGAGAATAAAATCATGACATTTGCAGGTAAATGGTTGGAGTTGGAGAATATCATGCTAAGTGAAGTAAGCCAGTACGAAAAAACCAAATGCCAAATGTGTTCTCTGATATAAAAATGCTGATAAATAATGGGGATGGGGGTGGACCAAGGGAGGAATAGATGAACTTTAGATAGGGCAAAGGGGAGGGAGGGAATGGGAGGAATTATGGGGGTAGGAAAAATGGTGGAATGAGTTAGACATCATTACTCTAAGTACACGAATGAAGTCACAAATTGTGTGACTGTACTTTGTGAACAAGCAGAAACATGAAAAATTATGCACTGTATGTATAATATGAATTGAATTGCATTCTGCTGTTACATATAACAAATTAGAATAAATAAAAAATGATGTCTTTCATTAATGAGTGCTTGTTAAATGCTAGCCCTATTGTTGTCTTTTACAATAATTTAAATGTAAGTTTAAATAGCCACAGCTGTTGGCTATCATTGAACAATGTGGGTTTAAAGTAGCAGTGGCTTTTTAGTGGCTATACAAATACTAAATGAGTGGCTATTGTTCAGAAGTTTATTTCAGATTTGGGTTCTCAAGGATGTTATTATCTTATTGTAGGAAAGAACTATGGTGAATATTTTTCTACTTTTTGTCTTCAGTTTTGGATACTTGTTATGCAGTCTACTTAGGGGGCAGTCTACTTAGGCCTCAGATTCTTTATACACATATTTTTTCCTATTTAATGCAATTGTTGGAATATTTAAATGATATAAAACATGAGAAATTCTTTTCATAGTATATGACATGCATTAAATGTTTCATGAATATTATTTTGCTGTATTTATTATTTTAATTGCTACTTGTACTAATGATTAATAGTTGCCCTTTTCCTCTAATTTTCATTTATAATTAAAGTGTTTTCTTTTCTTTGTAGCAACTGATCTGGTGCTAAGAAAGGTTATCAATTTTTCTGACTGTACAGTTTGTCTTGATAAACGAAATGCCAGTGGTAAAATAGAATTTTACCAGGATCCTTTACTGTACAAATGTTCCTTCAGAACTCGTCTACATTTTACATATGATAACCTAAATTCCAAGATGCCATCTGTTATTAAAGTAAGTGTCTCTTTTTCTGTAATTAAATAAACAAGTCTCTTTTATTTATTGGCTCTTGTACATGCTTACATGCACAAAGAAAAGACAAGAAAAAATTAATCTCATGAATATATATGGCATTCATTTTTATAAAGTTTTTGTGTATTCATAATTTTTATAATTTTTTGTATGTGTTATATTAGAGATATTTGGGGACAATCTTTTTGTTTTGTATAGTTATAATTTCCATTTTTAAGTTTAGCTATTTATTAATGTTTCTCTTCAAGTTGATAGAAGAGATCTTAAGAAAAAAATAGCATGATTTGGATATAGCATGGTGGGTCTGGGCATTAGGTGTATCCATAGGACACTAATTAAAAAAAAAAAATAGGAAACTGTAAATGGAGTGAAGAGGTATCAGTGGGGAGGGGGGAGTGAAGGGATGAGGGGGAATTACTAGGGACTGAATTCTAGTGATGTGTTCCATGTTTTTGTGATAATATCAGGGTTTGTCCTGGTGTTGTATATAACTAAGAAAAATTAAAATAACAAAACAAAACATGAGATTGTGGGTTCAGTTTTCAATACCACACAGAGAAATGTATACTCATAGTGGTCCGAATATCAGGAATCTATATTTTAATTCTTATAATTTCTTCAGCATGATTAGTTAACAATAGTTATTTTCTCTTTTTCTTAGATAATCGTATAAGGCTTTATATTGCTAACTTTATAGTTTGTTGGTTTCAGAAGTTTTATGTTTTGATCCATGATTTCAATATATAATTAAAATTTTACAGTGTGGGAGTTTTTCAGGACATGTCTTTTGATTAACATGAAAATTTGTTGGTCTTTAAGGTAGCGGTATATATTTTCAGTGTGGTATATAAGTATAAATTCCGTCATATTTTGTTACTTAATTGTTTTATGAATATTGTCCTGCTGCCTATTTTTCTTGGACGAATTCACACAATAACTTTGAGCTTATTAACTAAGTTTCAATGTGGGATACATTTTTATTATTGAATTACTTGCCTCTGATTACCATAGTTCTGTGATAGGAGGACTGGCCCTAACTCTGAACAATAATAGTATTTCCTGCTTTTGTGTGCCTATATAAATATTGATTTTTACATAATTTATTAAAACATATTTTCATTATGTAGCTTTACCATACATTTTATCTCTAAATAAAATCTATTTGTTTTTCAGCCATCTTTATGTTACTTTTATCTTCTACCATGTTTTTTTCAAAACTATTATTTTTTCCTTCTATTTTTGAATTTGTTTCTTTGGCAAATATAGGTATGAAAAAATGTTAACTAAGCTTACTTTTTTTAGCCTTGAATGTTTTACTAATCTGGAGAATGAGAAGGTACATTTCAAATACATTTTGAAAGCAGGTAATGGTTGAAATCCAGCCCAGAATGCCCACACCAGCCCACCTGGGACCCAGGCTCTCAGAAGGCCTGGTTCACCCCTCCACTGGCGGGTCAGTCACCCGCCAGAGCCCAGCCTCTGGTGCAGGACTGTCTTTTCCAACCAGCAGACTACCACTGGAGATTAAGCCTGTTGTCCCAGATCCACCCACACCAGCTTGTATAGGAACCAGATCCAGGATGCAGTAGCATCCATTGAGGAACACCAGCAGAGTCCAGAAGCCCAACATCAAGGTGAGGTACAGACAATTTGTACGGGTACTGTAAGAATATAGGGAACAAACTATAATATCTCAGATCCACATTGCAAGAAAGGAAGACACATAGACAACGTGAAAAAACAAGGGAGGAAAGTACCCCAAACACTATAATAACAGAACCCATGGGCAGTGAAGTTGATGAAATGTCAGAGAAGGAGTTCAGAAGGTTCATAATTAAAATGGTCTCTGAATTAAAGAATTACCTAAATGAGCAAATACAGGCAAAAACTGATCACTCCAACAATGAGAAAAGAGAGTAAATACAGGTAGCAAAAGATTACTTCAAGAGAGAGATAGAGACTCTGAAAAAACAACCACAACCACAACAACAACAACAACAAAAAAAAACAACCAGTCAGAAATCCTTGAAATGAAGGATACAATAAATTAAATAAAAGACTCAATAGAAAGCATAACCAATAGACTAGATCACTTGGAAGAAAGAATGTCAGGTAATGAAGACAAAGTATACAACCTGGAAAATAAAGTGGATCACACAGTGAAGATAGTTAGAAACCATGAACAGAACATCCAAGAATTATGGGACAGTTATGGGACAGCATCAAAAGACCAAATCTAAGAGTTATCAGGATAGAGGAAGGTTCAGAGTTTCAAACCAAAGGAATGCACATTCTATTCAATGAGATAATATCAGAAAATTTCCCAAGCATGAGGAACAAATTGGAAAACCCAATACAAGAGGCTTACAGAACACCAAATGTACAAAATTACAACAGGTCTACACCAAGTCACATTATAATAAAAACGCCTAGCATACTGAATAAGGATAGAATCTTAAAAGCCGCAAGAGAGAGGAATTGGATCACATACGGAGGCGACCAATTCATATCTCAGCAGATTTCTCAACCCAGACCCTCAAAGCCAGGAGATCATGGAACAACATATACCATGCTCTCAAATAAAATGGATAGCAAGCAAGAATCTTATATCTAGCAAAACTAAGCTTTAGATTTGATGATGAAATAAAAACCTTCTATGATAAACAAAAGTTAAAAGAATTTATAACTAGAAAGCCTGCACTACAGAACATCTTCAGCAAAATATTTCAAGAAGCGGAAATGAAACACAATGATGAAAATCAGCAGAGGGAGGGATTACACTAAAGGAAAACCTAAGAGGAGAAACCAAGTCACGTTAAATACCAAAAATAAACAAAAATGTCTGGGAATACAAATCATGTCTCAGTAATAACCCTGAATGTTAATGGCCTAAACTCACCAATCAAAAGACATAGTACAGCAGATTGGATTTAAAAAAAAAAAAAAACGACCCAACAATATGCTGCTTCCAAGAAACTCATCTCATAGAAAAAGAAATCCACAGACTGAAGGTCGTGAAGGGTTGGGAAAAATCATACCACTCACATGGACTGTGGAAGCAAGCAAGGGTTTCCATCCTCATATCAAATAAAGTAGACTTCAAACTAAAGTCAATCAAAAAGGATAAAGAAGGAGGACACTACATACTGCTCAATGGAACCATACACCAACAAAAATTAACAATTATAAATATATATTCCCCAAACAATGGAACATCTACGTTCATCAAACAATCTCTTCTCAAGTTCAAGAGTCAAATAGATCACAACACAATAATTTTGAGTGACTTTAACACACCTCTTTCATCACTAGATACATCTTCCAAACAAACGCTGAACAAAGAAACTGTAGAACTCAATAATACAATCAATAACTTAGACTTAACTGACATATATACAATGAAAACTACAGAACCCTAAAGAAAGAAATCAAAGAAGACCTTAGAAGATGGAAAGATCTACTTTGTTCTTGGATAGGCAGAATTAATATTATCAAAATGACCATACTAGCAAAAGCACTATACAGATTTAGTGTAATTCTGATCAAAATTCCAATGACATTCCTCATAGAAATAGAAAAAGCAATCATGAAAATCATCTGGAAAAATAAGAGACCCAGAAAAGCTAAAGCAGTCCTTAGCAGGAAGAGTGAAACAGGTGGCATCAGTATATCAGACCTTAAACTATAATACAGAGCAATAGTAACAAAAACAACATGGTATTTTTACCAAAACAGACTGGTGGTAGACTAGTGGTACAGATTAGAGGACACAGAACCTAACCCACAAAATTACAATTTTCTTTTATTAGACAAAGGTGCCAAGAACATGCATTGTTGAAAAGATAGCCTTTTTAAAAAATGGTGCTGGGAAAACTGGAAATCCGTATGCAACAAAACGAATTTAAACCCCCATCTCTCACCATGCATGAAACTCAACTCGAAATGGATTAAGAATTTAGGAATAAAACTAGAGACCCTGTGTCTAATAGAAGAAAAAGTAGGTACTAATCTCTATTATGTGGGATTAGGCCCCAACTTCCTTAATAAGACTTCTGTGGCAAAAGAAGTAAAATCAAGAATCAATAAATGGATGCACTCAAACTCAAAAGTTTCCCAGCAAAAGAAGCAATGTGTGAGGTGAATAGAAAGCCTTCATCTTGGGATCAAATCTTTACCCCTCACACATCAGATAGAGCACTAATCACTAGGGTATATGAAGTGGTGAGTTCAAAAAGCTAAACACCAAAAAAACAAATAACCCAATCAATAAGTGGGCCAAGGACCTGAAGATGCACTTCTCAGAAGATGATATACAGTCAATCAACAAAAATACGAAAAAATGTTCGTCATCTCTAGCAATTAGAGAAATGCAAATCAAAAGCATTCTAAGATTTCATCTCACTCCAGTCAGAATGACAGCTATTATGAAGACAAACAACAATAAGTGTAGAGGAGGATATGGGGAAAAAGGTATGCTTATACTCTGCTGGTGGGACTGCAAATTGATGCAGCCTAATGGAAAGCAGTATGAAGGTTTCTTGGAAAACCGAATGGAATCACCATTTGACCCAGCTATCTGTCTCCTCGGTCTATACCCAAAGGACTTAAAAACAGCATACTACAGGGACACAGCCACATCAATATTTATAGCAGCACAATTCATAATAACTAAACTGTAGAGGCAACCTAGATGCTCTTCAGTAGAAGAATGGATTAAAAAAATGTGGCATATATACACAGTGGAATATTACTTAGTCATAAAAGAGAATAATATCATGGCATTTGCAGGTAAATGGATGGAGGAGAAACCAAGTCATGTTAAATACCAAAAATGAACAAAAATGTCTGGGAATACAAATCATGTCTCAATAATAACCCTGAATGTTAATGGCCTAACAACCTGGAAAATAAAGTGGATCATACAGTGAAGATAGTTAGAAACCATGGGCCTTGAGCTGTAAAAATGTGATCATTAAATTTGTAATTTAATCTGATATTTTTTTCTTACAGATTATGCCTTTCATGTTTCTAAAGATTTTTTTGTTCCAACATAATTGTATTAGTTACAGACATTTTCTTCTAGTTTACTTTTATTTTTAAATAAATAAATTTTTGTGTTATTGAAAAAAAGCAGGTAATGGATGTCTGGAAATTTTCCTATATGAAATAATCTTATTGATCATTAGTACAAATTTAATTGTATATTCTAGGATGTAGATAAATTGGTGCAAAGTAAAAATTGTGAACTTGAGGAAGAACTTACTGTAGATATATCTCATTGTGTGTTCTCAAAGTTGATGTGCATAACATTTCACTATGAAATGTACATTAGTATAAATAAGCTTTCTGCAATGTGGTTTTTGATTCTGGTAATCACCACATATAGGGTATCACTGTATTATGTGCAAGTGAAATACATTTAAAAATTTTTTATTAATACTTTAGTATAATATTTGCAATTTTTGATTAGACCTATGATTCTTTCAATTCTAGTTGTAGGAAATATGTGTTAAAAAGAGATGTAGTTAATGCATTAATCACCTCAAAGGGTAATTTCCAAATATTTGCAGATATCTTAATTTTTTTAAACCTTTCACATATGCTTAAGTAGCTTTTGATTATATTGGTTTATATTTTTGGGTAGGTGTTTATAATTTTCCATATTTTGTGTGAAACATGACATAGAGACCTATATTTATGAGAAACAGATCATATGGGTACATAATTTATCATTTTCTCTACTTTCTAAAATTTACTTTGTAACTTTTCAGAGGCATAGAAAGTCTGCAGATAAATAGTTGGCTACATCTCTGATTAATTTCTTAGGATAAATTCCTATATTTGTAAATATATTTAGAAAAATTTTAGCTGGGCACGGTGGTGCACGCCTGTAATCACAGTGGCTCAGGAGGCTGAGGTAGGAAGGTGGTGAGTTCAAAGCCAGTGTCAGCAAGTCAGTGAGACCCTGAATCTAAATAAAATACAAAATAGGGCTGGGGATTTGGCTCCGTGGTTGAATGCCCCTGAGTTCAATCCCTGAAACCCCCCCACCAAAATTTAAGACCTGTAATCGGGATTGTAGAATTATTTCTAGAGAGGTTTAATCAGGTTATGCTTTGATGAACATTAAGGGGAGTGCTTGTATGATCCTCTTGTTAGCCTTATTTGTGACCATATTTTTAAAAAAATTGCTAACCTATTGAGCAAAAAATAACACAAGTATATTGATGTTTTTTAGTGAGTTGGAATTTTGAAGGTTGTTCTTTTTTCATTTTTCTAATGAGGATTCATCTTGATGATTTCTAAAGAACTTTTAATGTATATGTGAAGGATAAATTCTTTGTTCATTGATTTTGCTAAAATTGCTTATTGCTGGTTCTGTTGGTAGAACACATTATTTATAAAAGGATGTTACAGAAATCTCGACTAAGAAAAGCTTAGCAAGCTTACATAACTCCTTTTACTACTTCTTTTCCCCACAATTTTTTTTTTTTTTTTTTTTAGATCTCTTCATGGTTTATTCAGCATATTGGTTTTAGGTCAGTTTGAAGAGACCTGTTCCTTTATATGAAATGTAGTATTTTATACCCCTTCTCCCATATATATCATTCTCTCATTCTTACTAATATAATTATTTTGGGCCTTGAGCTATAAAAATATGATTACCATTACCTGTTTTTCATAGACACTCAAATACTAGTTAGTCAAAATAAGCCTAAGAGACTTGACTTCATGGCTTAATTGATTTTCTTTCATGTTTATATAACTGCAGGAAACCATTACACTGAAGCAGTGTTTATATTCCATTATGTTTCTTTAAGAATTTCGAATGTTATATATCCTTCTTCTTAGTAATTAATTCAATTTCTTATAATTGATTTATGTTACAAATTTTATGTCATGTTTAAATATATTTAAAATTTGAAGAACTTTATAACATATTTCACTTGATTTTCTATATTTGACAATAAAATTTTATTGTTTCCATACATAAATAGTTATTATTCTTTTATTACTTATTCTCAAACATATTACATATTCTCAAACATATGGTTTGAGAATGCATATGTGTTCTTTTTGGTTAATAAAATTGGGATAAGTGATTACAGTTTTACTAAAATGACATCATGAAATTTTCATTGTTGGTTTTGACAGAGATCTCCCACTTACCCCCATGGGGGAGAATAAGTATTATACTGTAGGTATTTGGTTACTTTTTTTTATGAAATAGTTATGTGTAAATCTAATGAAAATATATATTCTGATTATTCTATTTGTGTTTGCATTGTTAATCCATTTTTTTATCTGAAGTTTGCTAATCATTATAGCAAAAATTTACTTAATCTGTAAGCTTTAGAGTAAATATTATTTTGACTTAATTTTTAGAAATTTGGTACATCAGTGTTTCTCAAATGATCTTGCATTTTAATACCTTTGAAATTTATTCTCTTATTTTAAAATGTATTCCCATTAAACATGCTTTTGTTGTCTTTTGTTTTTCAAAATACAGATTCATACCTTAGTAGAAAGTCTGAAACTTTCTATCACAGATCAGCAGTTGCCTATGTTTATTCGTATAATGCAGCTTGGGATTGCTCTTTACTATGGAGAAATAGGCAATTTTAAAGATGTTGAAACAGAGGATTCTGCTTGTCACAATAAAGATATGTTAGGAAACATTACAGGTAAATACAGCAAAATTGAATATAGAATTGTCATTCTTAGAAAATGTTTTCCTCACTGGTAAAACTTTAAGAAGCACAATAGTTTGAGTTATATATTCCATTGTGTGTGTGTGTGTGTGTGTGTGTGTGTATATATTTCTGCATAGTAAAAAAATAGTGTTGAGAATGTTTACTTATAGGTATATTTAAAGTGATACAACTTAAAATTTCCTAGTAAAAAAATATTGGTATTTTTCTGCAAAGGCTAACTTACTAATTTACTTAGTGGAGTTTTGTAATATAGTTAGTGACATGTATACTTCATTGAAGGATATTAAGTGTATCAAGTCAAGTCAGTTCATTCCAATTTTATGAAATTCTATATGGAAGGCAGTGTGGTTTGTAGTGTAGGAAAATATATGAGCAATGTGAGATAAATAAGATGTGTTCTCTTCCCTTAAAATCTTAATGCCAAATGAATAGTTAAGTTTGATGAGGTATAGTGGCAGAATGATAAACAGATGTGAATGATCTGTAGTAGAAGGATGATGAAAGGAATGATTAATTTTAACTTGCTTTGGATCTGTGAGGAATAATTTAAATCAATAATTAAAGGAAATAGAACCTTAAGAGCATTTAAAACTTAGGACAAATAATCCAATTTTAAAGTAGACAAATAAATATTTTTCCAAGGACGATAGATGGCCAACAGACACATACTAAAAAAAAATACTAAACATCATTGCCCATGAGAGGAGTGTTAATTAAAACCACATTGAGATGCCACTTTACAGCTATTAGGGTGAATATAATAAAAAAGACATAACAACAAGTGTTGTTGAAGATGTAGAGAAACTTAAACCTATATATGTTGTTTGTGGGAATGTAAAATAAGATATATGTTTCAGTAAACAATCTGGTAATTCTTTCAAAAGTTGAACATAGTAATCATAACCACTCCTAGGTATTACCAAGAGATTTCATATATGCACAGCTATAAACTTGTATGTGAATATTCATGGCAGCATTATTCATAACAACTACAACCTGGAAACAACTCAAATATGTATCACTTGATGAATGGATAAACAAATTATGGTATATACCTACACTACAGCCATACAAAGGAATTTAATACTGATTTGTACTTCAATATGAATGAACCCTGAAAACTTTAAGTAAAATTAGCCAGTCAAAAAGGAACATAGATTGTATGATTCCATTTATATGAAATGTCTACAACAGGCAGTTCTATAGAGGCAGTTCTATACACAATAGCTTTAGTAACTAGGGGCTGAGAGGAGGAGAGAATAATTCCAAGTAGGTGGGTTTCTTTTGGGGGTGATGAAAATATTTTGAAATTAATGGTGATGGTATATAATTTTGTTACCATTCTAAAAATTACTGAATTATGTACTTTTTAAAAAAATATATTTTTTAGTTGTTGATGGACCTTTATTTTATTTATATATATGCGGTGCTGAAAATTGAACCCAGGGCTTCACATATGCTAGGCAAGTGCTATTCTACTGAGCCCCAACCCCAGCCCCAAATTATATACTTTTAAAGGGTAAATTTTACAGTATTTGAATATTAAGTCATTAAAAATTTTTACCTGGAAAGAAGTAAAAGAACAATAACTACTAAGTTACTTTAAATAAATACCCCTTTATTTCACAGTGAATTCCTGTTAGTGAAGTTTCTGTTAGACAATGAACCCCTGAGACTGGAACATTGTCTAACACCTGGAACAAAACCCAGCATATAGAAGGTGCTTTATTCACATTTTTTTTTTCCTAGCATGACAAATTTCAAATATACAGAAAAACTGAGTTATTGTACAGTGGACACTTATGTACTCACTATCTAGCTTCCACCATTTATTTTTGTTACATTTGCTACCACAGAGGTCTTAATATCCCTTTTTTTTAATACAACCAATAGTTTTACTGCCTTTCAAAGTAAGTTACAGCTAGTGCACTTAACTCCAAGACTTTATTGACTATTGTCGACCAGAGTTTGTTTATTAATGGGTCTTTGTATTATTTGGAAGGTTAAACTTATAAAGTGAATGTGTAAATCTTAAGTATACTATTCACTAATTAAAAAAAAAATTTATAGTTGTAGATGGACAGCATGCCTTTATTTTATTTGTGTATATTTTTACGAGGTGCTGAGGATCGAACCACGTGCCTCCCACGTGCAAGGCAAGCACTCTGCCACTGAGCTAGAGCCCCAGTCCTATTCATTGAGTTTTGAGAAATACATATATCTGTGTTTTGCAAAACACTCACTAAGATATAGATTCTTAACATTTCAAAGAGATCCTTATGTTCCTTTCCAGTCATCGCCCCTATACCTGACTGCCTCTACTCAGGAAACTACTGTTCTAACTTTTTTTAACATTATAAATTAGTTGATTGATTCTAGGGTTTAATATAAATGGAATCATACAGTATGTACTTTTTTGTGAAAGACTTTTGTTTTATTCTTAGCCCATTTACACCAGGGCTTTGTATGGCTGGAATTAAATTATACATGCTTCAATATGAACATACTCTGAAAGCTTAAGTGAAAATAGCCAGTCACTATTAATGGTAGGTTGCAGAAAGACCAAAGGAAGTTCCTCAAGACAATGTGTGAAACATATGATTTATTGGGGAAAGCTTGCAAGAGATTAGTGACTGCTTCAAGAAGAGTACAGGGGTGGTAGGCTGAACAGATAGCACCTCCACCTCTCAAGATGCTTCACCAAGCAGTACCTTTGTTCCCTGGTGGCTGGTTGTATGAGTAACGAGTTTCCTTTCCTCAGTGCCCTGAGTTATTCACTCATTTTGTCTCAGAGAGGGGTTTCATAGGGCTGCAGAGGCAGTGACATCATCAGGGTTAGTGTGCTTGCATAACCAACATCATAAGAAGGAATTATTCTTATATGCAACAAAATAGCTTTCTTTAGTTAACAATAACTTGCCCTAATTCCTAGGGTGCACAAGAGAAAGCTGGATTTTCCTTTTCAGGCTTGTTCTCACTGTTCCCTTTATTTGGCTTTTTTTTTTTTTTTTTTTTTTTAAACACAGAGGGGGCAGTCAGGGGCATTTAGGGAGTTGTTATTTTCTTGTTCTCCTTTTTATTTAGGGATGATACAGCTTTTTTTTTTTTTTAGTAAGCATAATGTTTTTGGAATTTTTCTGGGTGTTGCATGTATCGGTCATTTCCCCCCTTCTTATTACAAGAAACATTGTCTGAATAAACCATCTAACTATACCACAGTTTCTTTCCCCCACCCCATTTCCCTGTTGATTAACAGAGGTTTTATAGTTTTGAATTATTTCTAGGTTTTGGCTACTGTAAATTAGGTTTCCAGGAACTTTCTTGCAAAAGTTTCATGTAGAGTTGTGTTGTTCTTTCTTTTTGGTAAATACCTAAGAGTTAGAATTATATGTTTTAGGTTTTTAAAAAACTACCTGGATTAGACACGTTTCCATCACTACTAATAATACCTAGATAAGGTATATTTTGGCTCATACTTTTGAAGCTTTTATTCCTTGATGGACTGATCCCATTTGCTTTGGGCTTGTCATAAAGCAGCACTTCCTGATGGGAGCAAGTGTTGAAGCAAAATGGCTCACTTGGTGGACAAGAAGCAAAAGAGAAAGGAAGGGATGAGGCCCCACTATCCCCTTGCAAGGCATGCATTCAGTTACCCAGAATCTTTCTACCAGACCCTACCTAAAGATTCCTCCACCTCCCAATAGAGCCTCTCAGGATAGCTATCCTTTAACAACATGTGGATCTCTGGGGGACACTTACCTAAACCATAGCACTACCTCACCTTTTTTCCAAAGTAGTTGTACCATTTTACATTCTTGTCAACAATGAGTGTTTCTAGTTGCTTTCTATCTTTATAACATATGGTGGGGTCAGCATATTTTTCCTTCTTGCCATTCTGATCTGTGTGTTGTGATATCTCATGGTTTTAATTGCTATATCTTTCATAAGTAAATATTTTGAATTTTTTCATGTTCGTGTTGACCTTTAATAAATCTACCTTTGTGAAATGTATGTTAAATAAATTTAAGAACTTTTAAAAACTATTTTTGGGCTTCTTTAGTGGTTTGTAAGAGTTCTTTGTTTATTCTGAATTCAAATTATTTTCTTTGCCAGTTTGTGATTTGCGGAATAATATTTTTTTTCCTCATCCTGGGGATCAAACCCAAGGCCTTTCACACGCTAGACAAGTACTTCATTGCTGAGACATGTCCCCAGCTCATTGCCTCTTCATTTATTAGTAGGTGTCTCTTGAATAGAAGTTTTAAATTTTGATAAAATGTAATTTTCAAATTTCTTTTATAACTTGCTTTTTGTGACCTAAGAAAATGACTAGGTTTTTCTTGTTTATTAAGAGAGAAAGAAAGCAACTCCACTGTTTGATTTCAGGGACATTTGACTTAGTTTTCTTGTATTATTTAAAGCATGGACTCTTAACCTTTTTTCGGGGTGTGTGCCAGGGATTCCTTTGACATTTTGGTAAAACCTGTGAACTTTTTCTCAGAAAGTTTTAAGCATCTTCATTATGATGTTCCTTAGGATTATATCTTTATGTTATTTGTGGTTGCAGGTTTTATATCTGCGGGTTTACAGTTTATATGTATCTATATGTGTAAAAATTTTGGCCATTATGTCTTCAAAAATTTTTTATTTCCTGGTCTATTTTTTTAGGGACTCCATTTCTATGTATGTTATTCTGCTTAATGTTTGAGAGTTGCTATTTATGTTCTTTTTTCCATTTTATTTTTCTGTTTCATTTTGGATAGTTTCTATTTCAATTAAAATTTAGTAATCTTTGTTGTGTCTAATCTGTTGGTCACATCTAGTATATATTTTATATATATGAAATTTTTATAAATGTATAAACATACATATATTTTATTTTTATCTTTAGAAGTTCAATTTGGGTTTCATTTTATACTTCATGTCTCTCCTTAACATGTTTACACTTTCTTGAACATATGCATTTATTTGTATAGTTGTTTTAATGTTTCTGTTTGCTTATGCTATGATCTTTGTGAATTCTGGATACATTTCTGTTGATTGACATTTCCCCTCAGTATGGAATATATTTTCCTTCTTTTTCGCTTGTCTAGTATTTTTCCTTCTTTGTGGTACTAGAGATTGCATTCAGGAGCTCTCTATTTCTGAGTGCTTTGGGTGTATCCCGAGCCCTTTAGAATTTGAATTTTTTTTTTTTGAGACAGGGTTTACTAAGTTTCCTAGGCTTGGCTAGAACTTCTGATTCTCCTTCTGCTTCAACCTCCTGAGTATCTTGTATTACAGGCATGAGCCACCATGCCTGGCTTTTTTTTTTTTTTTTTTTTGGGTGAGTCAGGGTCTTGCTAGTTGTCCAGGTTCATTTTAAACTCTTGGGCTGAAGTGATCCTCCTGCCTCATTTTCCTGAATAGCTGGGACTGTGGGTACTTACTAGTCTGTATCTAACTCCCCAATAATTTTTAATTAGATGTCAGACATTATAAATGTTGCCTTGTTGGGTGCTGGATTTTTTTTGTTCCAACAATTATTTCAGTTCCCTGGAAACAGTTAAAGTCTTTAAGGCTTGTTTGTAGGTTTGTTAGATGGGATCAGAATAGCCATTTGCTTAGACCCAGTTTTTGTTTGTTTGTTTTAGTTGTGATGGACACAATATCTTTATTTTATTTATTTATTTTTATGTGATGCTGAGGATCAAACCCAGGGCCTCACACATGTGAGGCGAGCACTCCACCGCTGAGCCATAACCCCAGCCCCCTGCTTAGGCCCATTTTATTCTCATTACTAAGATAGTAACTCTTCTACTTCATGAATTAAGAGCGCTTGCCTAGCATGTGTGAGGCACGGAAATTCTCAGCACTGCATATAAATAAATTTTAAAGAAAGGTCCATCAACAATTAAAAAAATATTCAACAAACAAACCTGAATCAGTGATTACCACTTCAGTTTTAATGGGTTAGACAAGAGGCGTCTAGAGACTAGTTCTATATACCCAAGCTGGTCATTGTTTTCCCGAGTTGAAGTGACCTGATTTCTTGTTTTATAACTGATAATCAGTTTAAAATTGATGATTTCCAATTTGACATTTTACTAGGAATAAACTAATGAGTGGTTGGAATCTATATCTTTAGTCTGCCAATTCATGACTGATAGAATTTCTTTTCTGAAATTTTTTTATCTTTAGAATAGGAAAAGTATGAATATATCTTAGCCACTAATAAGAGTCACCAAAATCATTATTTTTCTTAACTGCCTATAAAAGTTACTTCTTTGTAACATTTAGTTTTATTCTTTTGGATAATTTTTGTTTTGGTGGATATGTTTTGTCTAGAAGTACTTGTCATTTTCTCAGTTGGATGCATTAGGAAATGAGGAACTTGGATCATTCTGGTATTAGGTTTCAGTCTTTCAACACATTATTCTTATTTTTGAGAAGCAAGTGTTTGTGGATGGGACTTTAAGTTATCTTATTCTTTTATTTATTAAAAACACTTAAAATTATGTGTAGTTGATAAAGTGTTATCCATATTACATTAACCCTAACTTATAAAGACTGACACAGTACAACATAAAACCTTGAGAGTGACATTGTTTTCAAATGATAATATTAATGCATGATTTTTAAATGAGATTTAGATTTCTTTTTTAAAATTGTTTTCTTAATTTATTTAAATCAGCTTTATTTTGATTCCTAGGTGCTGAAGATGAAACAAGAATAGATATGCAGTATCCTGCTCAGTACAAAGGCCAAGAGTTGTATTCACAACAAGATGAAGAGCAGCCACAGGGATGGGTATCCTGGGCTTGGTCATTTGTGCCTGCAATTGTGAGTTATGATGATGGTGAGGAAGACTATACTGGGAATGATTCTACATTAACCATACATCAGCAGAAAGTACAGACTTTGAAGGATCCTATTGTTTCTGTAGGATTTTACTGCACAAAGGCAACTGTGACTTTCAAAGTAGGTGTATTTTCTTTTGCTGCTAATATCTCTTTCAACTTTAATGCTTAAATTTTTATTGCTAGTAAGATTCTTGATTAACAAAATGTTTTTTTGTGCTCAGTAGACATAATTAAAAAATGTTTTTTACTGTTTTTCAATTGGGGTATTATAGTAACACGTAAAAGTAGAATTCATTTTGATATATATGCATGTAGCATAATTTGGCCAATTATAATCCACAGTGCCTCCCTCCCCTTTCCCATCCCTCTAGCATCTACCTTGATCCCCTTCCTCTATCTCATTGTGGTCCCTTCTATTTTCATGGGATACTCCTTTTAATAATTTCTCATTTCTCTCCAGTTTCCACATATCTGAGAAAATATTTGACATGCTAAGTGAAATAAGCATGAAGGTTTCTGCATCTGCTTATTTCACTTAGCATGTTGTTCTCTATTTCTGTCATTGACTAGCAAATGTCATAATTTCATTCTTCTTTATGGAGTAAAACTCCATTATGTATATACACCAGATTTTCTTATCCATTTTTCTGTTAATAGGCAACAAGCCTGGTTCCTTAACTTTAGTATTGTGAATTACGCTGTATAAACATTGATTTGTATGTGTCGCTATAGTGAACTGACTTTATTTCTTTTAAACAGATACCCAGGGTGGGAGAGTGAGAGATATGGTTGTTCCATTCTTGGTCTTTTGAGAAATCTCCATATTGCTTTCCAGAGTGGTTGTGCCAATTTGCAGTTCCACCAACAATGTGTGAGGGTACCTTTTCGCCCCACATTCTCATCAGCATGTATTATTATTTGTATTCTTGATGATTGTCATTCTAACTGGAGTGAAATGAAATCTCAGTGTAGTTTGCAGCATACCTGTGTGGATATGTTGGAGTGTTGACCCTATGTTTTCTTCTAGTAGTTATGCTGTTCCCAAATTAACTCCTAGTTCTCTGATCCTTTCTGAGTTGACTTTTTTTGCAGGGTGAGAGCATATGTTTTTCTAGAATATGTTTTTGGCACCTTGTCAAGGGTCGGATGATTGTATGTATGTGGATTTGTCTGTGTCTTGTATTCCATTTGTCTTTGTGTCTGTTTTAAAGCCAAGACCATGCAGTTTTTGTTAATATAGCCCTGTAGTAGTATAATTTGAGGTCCAATAGTAGTGTGATGCCTGCAGCATTGCTCTTCTTGCTTAGGATTGCTTTGGCTATTCTGGGTCTCAATTGTTTTTTTTTTTTAATTTTTAAAATTTTTTGGTGGTAGATGGACTTTTCTTTTATAATTTATTTATATGTGGTGCTGAGCATTGAACCCAGTGCCTCACACATGCTAAGTAAGCGCTCTACCACTGAGCCACAACCCCAGCCCTTGGGTTTCTATTCTTCCAAATGAAATTTAGGACTATTTTTTTCTAGTCCTGTGAAGAATGTCATTGGTATTTTAATGAGGATTGCATTAATTCTGTAGAATGCTTTTGGTAATTTGGCCATTTTTACAGTATTAATTCTGTCTATCAAAAAATGTGGTAGATCTTTCCATCTTCTGAGATCTTTAATCTTTAAATTTCTTATTCTATGATTTTTATTATCATGATCTTTCACTTCATTGATTAGATTAATTACCAAGTATTTTATTCTGTTTGAGGCTTCATAAATGGAATTATTTTCTTTATTTTTTCTCAGCTCATTAGTGGAGTATAAGAAAGCTATTCATTTCTGTATGTTGCTATTGTATCCTGCTACTTTGATGAATTTGTTTTTCAGCTCTAAAAGTCTTTGATTTTTTGGGGGTTTTCTAAGTATAGGATTCATGTTATCAGCAAGTAGAGGTACTTTGCTGATTTAGTTTTCTATTTGTATCCCTTTAATTTTTTTTCTTGCCTGATTGCTTTGGTGAGAGTTTTTATGAACTATGTTGAATAGGAGTGATGAGGGTGGACATCCTTACCTTGTTCTTGATTTTAGAGGAAACACTTTGACTTTTTCCTCCATTGTATATGATGTCATCTTTATGTTTATCATATATATCCTTTATGATATTAGATAAGTTCATTCTATCCTTACTGTCTTCAGTGTTTTTAATATGAATGAGTGCATTATTTTGTTGGAAGATTTTTCTGCCTGTTTTGAAATGATCATGTGATGTTTATCCTTAACTCTCTATGTAGTGAATTTTCTTTGTTGGAAGACTTAAAATTAGTCTTGTTGCTTGATATTTGTTTGTTTAGATTTCCATAACATCTTAGTTCAGTGTTGGTAGGTCATATGTGTCTCGAAATTTTGTCAACATTATCTAGATTCTCCATTTTATTATAAGTTTTGAAAAATAGTTGCTAATGACCCTGGATTTCAGAAATATCTGTGGTGATGTCTTATTTTGCACCTCTAATGTTGACTTTTTTTTTTTCTTTTGATTGGTTTGGCTAAGGGAATTAACAATCTTGTTTATCTTTTCACAGAAGCAACTCTGTTGTGTTGATCATTTGTATCTTTTTTATTATCAATTTTGACTTTGAGAATTGTTCTGTCTTCTACTGATTTAGGAATTAGTTCTTGCTTTTCTAGCATGTTGAGATTTAACATTAAAATATTTATTTGCTATCTTTATTTTTTATGTAGACACTCAATACTATAAACTTTCTTCTTAGAACTGCTTTTATATAATCCTAGAGATTTTAATATATTGTTTCTCTTTTCTCACTTGTTTAAGAACATTTTCTCCCTCTATTTTTTTTGTGACCCATTCCTTGATTAAAAGCATATTATGCAATCTCCACGTTAAATTGATTTTTTTGTTATTAATTTTTCATTTCATTCTATTATAGTCTAATAAGATGCAAGAAATTAACTTGTTATTTTATGTGTATGTGTATTTCATAAGAGTTTTTGTGTGTCCTAAAATATGGTCTGTTTTTGAGAATGTTTCATGTTCAACTGAGAAGTGATTTCAGTTGTTGCTATAGATGTCTGTTTGGTCCATTTGATTAATAGTATTTTTTTTTTTTTTTTAATTTTTGAAGAATCTTTACTTAGTTTGTCTGGATGATCTATCTTTTGGTGAGAGTGGTCAATTGAAATTACACACTATTTTTGTATTGGGGGTCTCTGTGAGCCTTTTGTCAAGTGGAGCTTATTTTATGTAATTACTAGCATTGATATTTGGGACATAAATATTTAAAATCTTTATATCTTGTTGGATAGTTCCCTTAACCAGTATAAAATCTTTATATCTTGTTGGATAGTTCCCTTAACCAGTATAAACTGATCGTCTTTGTCTCTTTTGATGAATTTTGGCTTGAAGTCTATGTTGTCAGGTATGAGAGTAGCTACTCCTGCTTGCTTTCAGTCTCGTTTGCATGAAATATCTTTTTCTAATTTTTTACCTTTAGCCTGTGAATGTCTTTGCCTGTAGATAAGTCTCTTATAAACAACATATGTTTGGGTCATGTTTTTAAATCTACTGTGCCAGTTCACTTCTTTTACTTGGAGAGCTGAGACCATTTACATTCAGTGTTATAGAGAGATGGTTTTTATTTAATTTCTTCTGCATGTAATATTTCACTAAGTATTTTCTGTTGAGCTGGCTTAGAAGTTATGAATTTGTTTAGTTTCTGCTTATCTAGGGAGGTTTATATTTCATCTTTAATTCTGAAGGATAATTTTGCTGAATATAGCAACCTTGGTGGCAACCATTATCAGTCAATCATTGGTATATATTTTCTATGGCCTCCTGGATTTTAGAGTCTGAACGGAGAGGTTAGCAGAAAGTCTAATTGAATCATCTCTGAGTATTACCCATGTTGTTTCTCCTGTGGCTTTTAGAATTCTATCCTTCTGTATCTGTATATTAGACATTTTAATTACATTTTGTCTTAGGGTATTTTTTGATCTTGTCTATTTGGAGTTCTAAATACCTCTTTTATTTGGATTTTCATATCATCCACAAGGTTTAGAAAATTTTCTGATAGTATGTCACTGAAAAGTTTCTGTATTTCTTTACTTTATATCTTGCTGCCTTTTTCTAAGCCAATGATTGTAGATTATCTCAGTTGTTTTCAATATTCTGATCATGGTCTGTTTACATATTTTCTTTATTGATGACTCTGTTTTCAAGATTATATGCCTTCTCTTTGAGGCCTGAAAATGGGTCTTCTGTGTGGTCTAATCTGTGGATGATGCTTTTAATTGAAGTTTTAGTTTGACTGATTGAGTCTTTCATTTCTAGGATTTATGTTTGGTTTTTTTTCAGAGTCTCTCTCTTTATTGAAATGTTCTTTCATTTCCTGAATTTTCTCATAGTTTGTTTTTTTAGATATTCTTTTAGTTTATTGATCATTTTAAGTATCAACTTTCTAAACTCCTTATTTGAAATTTCCTCCATCATAGTGTCAGTGGGGTCAGTTGTTGAATTCTTGTGAGCTACTTGGGGTGATTTATTTCTTTGCACTTTGATATTTAGTATTTCTACCCATCTGCTGGGATGATTATTTTACTTTTATAGAAGAAACTTTTTCGTGAGTGGTTTCTCTTTACTAAGTGTCCTAGTCTGAGTGAATCCAAGTGTCAGTATTCCTACTCAGTGTGCACCTGCTGCTGAGTTCAGTATCAAGCTCCACTTTGAGAGACAGTTAGTAATCTCTATTATCTGCAATTACTTCAGAATGAAGCCTTATACTAATTAGCTTTAAAAAGAAGTTTTTTTTTTTAAGAGAGAGAGAGAGATAGAGAGAGAGAGAGAGAGAATTTTTTTTAATATTTATTTTTTTATTTTTTGGCGGACACAACATCTTTATTTGTACTTGGTGCTGAGGATCGAACCCAGGCCGCTCGCATGCTAGGCGAGCACGCTACCGCTTGAGCCACATTCCCAGCCCCTAAAAAGAAGTTTTGAAAATGTTCTCCATAATTTCTTTTAATCCAAGTATAAAATGAGAGAGATGTTTTTGAGTAGTTTGGGAAATTAGATACTAAATACAGTAAATGTACTATTATACAGGGAAAAGGAAGGAAATGAACAGACCAAAAAAAGAGAAAAGAAAAAAGAAAAAAACAAAGATTAAAAGTAGGAATTATGAGAGGGAGTTTGAGACAGGAGCAGGTAAATGCAACAGGCACAAGAAAGACTAGAGAGGAGTATTTTAGTCAGCTCTTGTGTTGCTGTGACTGACTGGAATTCCTGAAAAGAACAACTTAGAAGAGGGAAATTTTATTTTGGCTTACAGTTCCAGAGGTTTAGTCCATGGTTGGTTGAATCCATTGCTCTGGGCCCAAGGTGAGGTTGTAAGCCATTACAGAAGGGTGTGGAGGAATGCTGCACCTTTCATGGTACCCACGAGGGTGAGGGCAAGGGCAAGGGTGCAGGGAAGAATAATTCTTTTAGGGCACAATGCACAGTGTCCCACTTCCTGTGTCTATGCCTTACCTGTCTACAATGATCACCCAGTCAATCCTTTCATACTGGTTGGACTGATTGGGTTACACCTTTCACAATCATTTGACTTCTGAATAATCCTGCATTAGCATGGGTGCTTTTGGAGGAGATCTCATATCCAAACCATAACATAGCACTTTTAAAACTGAGCTAGCAGAAGAAAGATAAAATGATTCCATTTAAAGCTTTAAAACATTTGAAGAAAGGAGGGGAGGGGAGGGGAGAGGTGGGGAGGGGGGAGGGTGNGAGAGAGAGAGAGAGAGAGAGAGAGCTAGAATTTTAATATTTATTTTTTAGTTATTGGCGGACACAACATCTTTGTTTGTACGTGGTGCTGAGGATCGAACCCAGGCCGCACGCATGCCAGGCGAGCGTGCTACCGCTTGAGCCACATCCCCAGCCCCCACAATAAAAAATTAAAAAAAAAAAAAAAAACATTTGAAGAAATATACTTAATTGGATTTAGGACTATAATATTGAATAATTAGGGAACCCCTGTAGATTCAATATGAAAAATAATTTCTGCCTGACCAAAACTGACATTTGAAATATTTATGATATTCCATGTTGAGCTTTTTTGAGGTGATGAGATTTCTTATTAGGTCTTCCTGATTTGATTTTATCAGGATTGGAACTTTCAGTGGATGCCTAGGGCTTTTGACTTTGCCTCTGAGTTTCTTTGGGTGTGGAGATAGTGATCTAAAGATAGTGATCTAAGTTTTAGAAATCCCCCTCCATCACTTCTTGGCCTTTTGGCTAAGATCAAGTGTAGAAATCCCCCTCCATTCTTTGTTGTGTTCAGGCACCTGCTAGCTTCCTGGTGGTTCAGAGGAGATAGTCCCTAATTTTTTTGTTACTTAGCAGCCAGGTTTCTCCCTGTTAGGGGTACAGGTTTTTGTACCTTCCTGAAGAGAAGTTATAGGAACCCAGAGCTATAAAATCTGGTGCCTGTGTATTTTTCAAAGCAGTAAAAGACAGGTGCTAGCTGATGTGGTGCTGGGTGGCCCATGGGAGGTGTAGTGCTGCTGTACCCCTCTGGTGTATGTGCAGGTCAGTGGGCTTGTATCTGGACACATTCGGAAGTGGCTTGTGTCTGTGGGACAGTACTGTGTTACATATGTATGAGTAGTTGCCTCCAGGAAATGCCTAGCATGAGCCCCCAAGACTGAATGAGCTTGGTGTCTCCTGGTAGCTCTTGGATTCCTGGTTATGTACCCTCTGAGTGGTATAATACCTTTCTGGGACACAGGATCTTCTGCTCTGATGGGTGTGGTTCTGGAGCCAGATGCTCTGTTTGTTAGCTCAAATGCCCAAATATGCATTCTCAATGGCCGTGACATCTACTGGTTGTTTCTGTTGGGTGCAGGGGTGCAAGGATCAGGGCTATTGCTGGCTGCTGTGGATTGAAAGTACCTGTTTTGCTGTGTTGGTGATTGTGGGTAGTGGCTCTTGTCTAAATGCGTGGTAGCTGTCTGTGACCATGAGACCTGTAC
Organism: Marmota marmota marmota; assembly: GCF_001458135.2. Lineage (NCBI taxonomy): Eukaryota > Metazoa > Chordata > Mammalia > Rodentia > Sciuridae > Marmota > Marmota marmota. Next base: position 1,335,127 of record NW_025999949.1, read on the forward strand.
AGACAGGTCCTCTTTGGGGTGTTTGAGCTCTGCTCTATCATGGAATTCTCTGCCCTATTGCATAGCATAGGAATTTTACCTGCCATTGGAGAAGGGTGTCAGTTGGCCTATCTTTGCCTGTGTTATGGCAGCTAGCACTATTGGGTACATTTCTAGTGTAGCAACCACTGAGAGTGACTGGCTCTCAGATCAGCTTCACCCGACTCCCCTTGTCTACTGAGGGGGGAGGGTGTTTCTATAATCTTTTGCTAGCAGCTATCTCTCTGCAAGATCCTTCTACACCAATTACTGGGACACCCAGTTTCAAAGGTGTTCCTTATGGTTTTATGTGTTTTTATCTACAGATATGGAGAGAAAACTGTATAGAGTTTATTTCTTCTAGGATGAGTAGCTATGTGTGGTCTCTACAAAATGCCTGCCCTGCCTGGCATAGCTTTCTACCAGCAGTTTGAGCTGAATTGTGCAGTCTCCTTCACTATCTTTGTTGTTCCTGTCCTGTTTGTTTATTTATTTTTTGGTACTGGGGATTGAACCCATGGGCACTTAACCACTGAGCCACATCCTCAGCATGTTTTTATTTTTTATTTTGAGGCAGGACCTCATGTGTTGCTGAGGCTGGCTTTGAATATAAGATCCTTCCTGCCTCAGCTTCCTGAGCCACTGAGATTATAGGTGTGTGCCACTGTGCCAGCTTTCTCTACATTCTTGCCGATAGTTTTTTTTTTTTAAATATATTTTTTATTTTATGTGGTGCTGAGGATTGAACCCAGTGCCTCACACATGGTAGGCAAGCTCTCTACCTCTGAGCCAGCCCTCTTGCTGGCATTTTATTACAAAATTTCTTTGCAGGGCTATTTATATACAGTTTCTCTTTTTTACTTTTCACTTTTTAAGACAGTCTCAATTTCTTAAATTTATCTTCTAACTCAATTTCTAGCAACATTTAACATACCTTGACCATTTCTTCCATTAAAAATGTGAGTAAAACTATATATTCATAATAGTATATAATGATGAAGTTCATAAAGAACAGTAAAATGAATACCCGTTCATTTATAAAATATAGAGTTCTTATACTTTTGCTATCTTTTATTGTTCTTTGGTTATATTTTGCCTTCTTTTGTGCCCCTGGGTTTAATTTGAAGGAAGGAAGACTTGTTGGAAAGAAGGAAGATTGGTTCATTCAAATAGAAAGCCCTACCTGGAGAAACTAACACATATATATATGCTAAAATATCTACCAAATATAACCTAACCTGAGTTTCAGGTTATTTGTTTCTTACTTTTTATAATACAGTTACCATACATGTATTATCCCTGAACAATATATTAATTCATGCAGTAGATATTTATTACTGCCAGCTTTGTGTCAGGCACTGTTTTGTCTGTAGGGATAAGTAGTGAATAGATGTAAACCTCTGCCTCTTAAAACTTGTTATTGTTATAAATTGGTAAATGAAATACATAGTTTGTCTATTGATGGTGAGAGTTACAAAGAAGAACCAGGGAAGAAGAATAGAGTGTTTGACTAAAAGAAAGAGGATTATGTAACTTAAAATTGAATGATCAGGAAAGGTTTTTATTGTGAAAGGGATATTGAAGCAAGGATTTGTGATGATCATGAATTTGTAGAGGCACCAGGCATTGTGGTTGTGCTTTTCTCTGGTCATATTCCACTACTTGAGTAAAGGTGAATGAATGATGAAGGTAAGGTAGAGGACAAGATCTTTGTAGGAGTGGAGGTAAAGAAACTGAGAGATCAGACTTTAAGATGACCATCTCCATGAATATTGAAATCACCAGGAATCATGACAATGATAATGTAATGTGAGAGAGAATCCAAACCAAAATCTTCATAGAATGAACAGAATAACTTGGAAATTGCTTTGACTGCAACAAGGAAGGGTGGAGAGTCATACCACTTGTTTAATATTTTTGCTGTATGTTTTAAAATGCTGCTGTTAATAACACTGTGTTACATATGTTTTAGCACGTATATATATATATATGTTAAGAATTTCTCCAGGTAGGGTCTTTCTGTTTGAATGAACCAGTCTTCCTTCTTTCCAACAAGCCTACTTACTAACTTCCTTCCTTCCAATTGAATCCAGGGGCACTTAAACCACTGAGCCACATCCTCCTACCTTTTTATTTTATTTTATTTTATTTTGGGGGACAGGGTCTCACTGCATTGCTTAGGGCCTCACTAAGTTGCCAAGGCTGGCCTTGAATTTGTGATCCTCCTGCTTTAGCCTCTTGAGTTCCTGGGATTATAGGCCTATACTGCTTTGTCTGGCTCCTCTTTAATTTTTTTTTTTTTTTTTCTGGGGCTTTCTTTGTTTACCATGTACTTTTTAAATCTTCTTTCTTGCTGCTTCTCTTTGGTCTGACTTTAAAATGTTGGCATATGGGATTTGGTCTTTAGCCTTATTGTATTTGGTTCTTAAGGTGGTATAATTTGATCATATGTAGATGATGACAGAGTGCCAGATTTTTGCCTCCAGTCTTTACTTTGAGCTTTAGAATTTAGTTCCCTATTTTGTACTATTTTTGAACTATTTTGTCATTACTTGCATATCTAATAGTCATTAATTCCAGTCAAAAACAGAACACTTGATATTTTTCCTTTACTCCTGATTTCCCCTTACTGTTTTACATTTCATTGAATTGCAACATTATTCACTCACTTGCTTAGACTTCAACAATTATAAATATCTTTTTTTCTTCTATCACATCCAGTTCATCAGCATATTCTGCCATCTGTATTTCTAGATTACATCCATTTCTGATAAACTTTAATGCTACTTGTAGACCTGAAGTTTTAAAACTTTTTGGTTTTAGGAGTCCAGCATGGTTTATTTTTAAAATGAGTTTGCTAGGGAAGTCCAGATCTTTAAGTGCAATCTTTTCTGGAGAGTTTTGCCTGTTTACTGTTAAATTTGAAATTATTCTGGTACATTTCTATTATTGAAAATAATTTTTTTTCAGCTGAGTCAGAATCAGCATTTATATACAAAACTTTTATGGATTTTTTTGGGCAGTATTTTTTATTAAATATATCTTTTTTAAAATTTTAAAATATTTGTTTCTCAAGGATTTCTTTAAGGAAAATATATAGATATTTTGAAGGAATACATTAGAATTCATGGATCAGCTTGGGTTTGAAGAATGTATGGAATTAATTTGTGGTTCATATTTTGGTCAGAAAATAAGGTCATGTTTCCGTATTAGCATTTTGAACAGTTGATATCAGTCCAACAAAAATCATGCCAAATTAAATGTAGCATTTTTCTAATAATGTTTAAAATTGTTCTTGTAATGTTTGAGTCCTTTTAATCAATTAATTGCTTTTTTCTCTGCAGTAATTGTAGACAGCTGAAGGGTGATCAAGTTTAAAAATTCAATTTTATTTAAGCGTTTTAGCTTACAGAATTGTACTTTAAAATAGCAATGAATATACCAGTAGTAGGAATATCCAGGAATTAAGGACTTACTTGAAAAATATAGTACATAAAAACTTTCTTATAAAAATGAGAATAATTAGTTGGTTTTCAATAAAAAGTAGTTAGACTAAAATTGTAATCTTTTAATTAAATAAGTTTTATTTACTTAAATAGTTTTTTAAAATATGATCTTTGACTTTTTGTTTATATTTGAAGAATACTATGTAATCCTTTTAATGGGAATAATGGTAACTAAAAATCTTCATCAAATCCAGGCAGTATCTTAATTTTTTAAAAATTGATTTTTTATTTTGTAGTTTTAGATATGGAAAAGTTTTAAAAATGGGACAGAGTTCACTTACATTGCTTACCCAGTCTCTCCTATTGTTGTGCCATCTTAGGCTATCACAGTGTATTTGTCAAAACTAAGACACCAAAATTGTTGCATGACTATTAAATTGCAGACTTTAACTGAGTTTTATAATGTTCTTTTTTCCATACCATGATCGTACTGGGATACCACATTCTATTTAGAGAAAAATTTTAAAAATGACTTAAATGATCTAATTTTGATAATATAGGTCCTACTTTTGTAAACCAATTTTTTGCTTTTGTCAGCATTTTATTTAGTCCTTGTTATCTACGAGGCCACTCAAAAAGTATTTGTCACATAACTGAATGAGTCTATGAGATATAGTATGAGACTGATAGAGAGTACCGAGGATCCTACCTTCCTCATGGGAACCAGAAAGTTTTGTTGACCTATTTGTTTCTTCATAGCTTTCTTTGTTCTTTTTTAAAAAATTACAGATAGTGAGAAAACTTAAAATTGGTTGAAATTAAACATGGCTGAATATATTAGTGAAAATAAATGAATTAAGTTTATAATATGTAAATTTTGGCAGAATATATGAATTGTTTTATAAGTGAGACTGTTATTTCTCATAGCTTTAACTTTTTAAAGCAGTATTAAGAAAGAGTTTTAAAAAAATGGTAAATAAGTTTAGACTAGTATGCTCAATTTTAATTCCATGAGTAATGTGTTACAGCTGTTTTTGCAGCACCTGTTTTCCTGCTTAATAATTAAATTTCCTGAGTCTAAAATTGACCATGTTTTCATCAGGTCATCATAATAATGACAGCATATTACCATTAAATACTTGTTTTGATTTACTTAATATTCTTATTTTTTAGCTCACTGAAATGCAAGCTGAGAGTAGTTACTATAGCCCACAGAAAGTAAAATCTAAGGAAGTATTGTGTTGGGAACAAGAAGGAACTACCATTGAGGTAATCTCTCAATAGTGAATATATTTAAAAAAAATCTTTGAATGTTTTTAAAGTTAATATTTACGGTTAACAAGTTAATGATAGTTAATAATAGTAGTATATTTAAAATATTATACTTAGTTGTATATTTCTTTTTTAGTATTCATTAGTATTGGTTGGAATAATTATTTCTTTTCTTTTCTAGATTTCTTTTTTGTAGTTGTAGATGGACAGAATGCCTTTATTTTATTTGTGTGTTTTTATGTGGTGCTGAGGATCGAACCCAGTGCCTCATGCATGCTAGGCAAGCGTTCTGTTACTGAGATACAGCCCCAGCCCAGAATAATTATTTCTTTAACAAATACTTTAATATGCAACATGAATTTATTCCTTCATTTAGTTTATTTCTTTGTTTATCTTATATGTATGTGTGGATGTGTATGTGCATATTATCGGTCATGAAGTATAAATCATTGATGATACAGAGGATTGAGAGTACAGAAAAAACATAACATAAATGTTTCTTACTTTCATACAGTTTATGATCTAAGGAGAATACATTTGGGTGTCTAAAGATGTCTAGCTAATTTAGAAATTTTATGAAGAAAGCATGTAATATTTTCATTGAATGTGTTTTTAATTCTAATGTTTCCCTTCCTCTTATAGGCCCTTATGATGGGAGATCCTTTCTTTGACTGCCAGATTGGGTTTGTAGGCTGCAGAGCCATGTGTCTTAAAGGAATTATGGGTGTTAAAGATTTTGAAGAAAATATGAATAGAAGTGAAACTGTAAGTTAAAATTTCCTTTTCTCCATCCTTTTTTGAATTTGATGCAGGGACAGTGAAGTTCTTAACCTTATAAAATCTGCTAGACTGCATATATCATTGGCTTGAGAGAGAAGCTTTACTGTTTTCCTGTACATTTCCCCTGCAAGAAATTATAGAACCCAGGGGAATTTAAAAAGTTGGTAGCACTTAACACCTAGATATGAGTTCTAAATATTTCCAATTCATAAATATTTCTTCTTTCTTTTTGTGGCATCTACTTAAGAGTTCCTACTTGGTTTGTAAAAATGTTCTTTGCCAAAAATACGCGTTGAAAGTGGAGACAGCATTCCTTATCTTTTTACAGTTCCTCAAATATTAATAATACTGAATGGATGTTATAAAGTTAAGGTTTTATTTTCTTTAACAGATTTTACCTCCTGTTTAGAAATTTTACATTTGTTTTCAGGAAGCCAGTTTCTTCATTTGTGGTGAAAATTTAAGCACAAAAGGTTTGACATACCTTACAAATTCATTGTTTGATTATCGAAGCCCAGAAAATAATGGTACTCGTGCAGAATTTATCTTGGATGCAGCTCATCATAAGGTCAGACAGTATATTTGAGCCAAATTCTGTGCTGTTGTTTGGGTGGACACTCTGTGTGAATACTTGTGTTTGCCATATTTTTTCTCAGATAATATCTTCTGAATGCAAATTCATTTACTGAAACATTTAGAATGTTTTTGCCCAGCTTCTACATCTAGATAGGCTTAAGGAATGCACAGAGATGTTTAGTTTTATGTAATAATAACCATAGTTTATTTGTCCATGTACTGCTGAAATAGTCCTGGAGGAAATGTATAGAATTTTCTTTATTAATTTTTGTTACCTCTAGCATGTGAGGTTGATGAGAAGACATGAATTTCCCTTTTCACTATATATACTTTTTAGTACTATGTAAGAGTATGTGAATATGTTTGTGGAATATTAATTTATAAAATAAATTTTAAAGTTCAAAAAAATTATCTGAAGATTAACATAATAAATAATTTATATTTTAACTTTTTCATTAAGATTTATTTTTTGCTGGGGTTATGGCTCAGTGGTAGAGCCCTTGCCTAGCATGTGTGAAGCACTGAGTTTGAGCCTCAGCACCACATAAAATAAATAAATAAATAAATAAAATAAAGGTGTTTTGTTTATCTACAACTAAAAAAAATTTTAAAAAAGATTTATTTTCATTGTTAATAGTAAAGAATTTAATGTTGACATGCACAATTAAGATTCATTTAGAATATTTTAGTATATCTTTAGTCTTTAAAATGTTTTAAGACCCATTTGAGAGTATACATTATTAGGCAGTTTTGTGATAGTGAAAAAGGTCAAAAATATAATATCTATTCCATTATAGGTACTCATTAACTAGAAATTGTTGATAAAGTGGCCAAAATATCTGTAGAATTATGAAAGTCCTTTTGTGTGGTCTGCAGTAGAGGAAACATTATCTTTCTCAGAAGTGAATTCTTTGGGTACCAATCTGTTCTTTTGTTTAGATAATCATTTGAGTTGATATAATCTATGTAAGGATATATATCTGACTATCAGGTTTTAAACTCAACTTTCTTTTATACAATGTATGTTTGCATTGCTTTGTTTGCAGGAGACATATACTGAGATAGCTGGAATGCAAAGGTTTGGGGCTTTTTACATGGATTACCTGTACACAATGGAGAGCACCAGTGGCAAAGGTATTGGCTTCTTTTCTTTATGTTTGGTTTTCTTTGGGCAATAGAAACAAAGGCATCTTTAGAGTCAATTGGCATTTAACTGGTTGTATTCTGTTATGTTATATTTACATTCTGATACTTTGGGGAATGGTTTAATTTTAATGTTATGTTAGAAATTTCTTGGAATCTTGTCATTTTGTCCATTTTTTTTTGTATAGCTGATTGAAAAGACATTTTGTATTACCGATGGTTCTCATATATGTACTAAATATTAAAAATTTAAGCATTAGATTTTATATTGCATTAACTTGTCCAAAAGAAACAGTTTATTTTCTGAACTGAATTCATTTAGAAGATTATATAGGTCTTTTTATTAAAAAGAGGGTTTGTTTCAAAGCAAAAAAGTAGAAACAAATTATTCCAGAGTTGAAAAACCTGTGTTTATCATTTTATTATGTAATTATTATTTTGCTATAGGAAGTAAATGATGTTTTAAAATATTTCACCATTTGATATTTTATGTGCTCATATGATGTGCTTATTATGATTTTGGTCTTTTTTATATTGAAAAATAGGGTCTCTTTTTATTTTTTCACATTATTGTATTAAAAATTATCTGTTTGTATTATTGTATCTTAGCCTTTTAACTAAGATCCAGCATAATATATGTTAGGTAATAGGTACTGTGGATAAATAGAAGATCAAAATGTTTTTTAAGAAGCCAACAAGTAGTGCAGAATTAGGCATTTAAATTAATGGTCATTATATTATTTGTTAAGAATAGTCATATAAATAGGAAAGAGAGGTCCAAGTAAGAAATTGACAGCTTTTGTTTGAGGGATTGAAGACCTCACCACAGAGTTGATCTTGATGAAAATTTTATCTAATGAGGAGAGACAATAGAGTAGTAATTTTCTGCCTCTCCTTTTTGTAATGTTTTCTGAATGTTGTTTTCATCAGTCAGTCCCTGGATTCGTTTTTTTACCCCTGAACTGTCTGTTGAAATAATCTCATTCTTTTCTTGCACTGAAGTGCTTTATGTTGTTGATGCACATATCTGAATTTCTAGTATAGACTTCTTAAAGATTCAGAATTAAATATCCAGTGTATCCTTGATATTTTCACTTTTGTGTCTCACAAATATCTCAAAACTGAGTATGTAAAAAAATGAATTGTTGACATCCCCATGACCACCTACTACCTGTATCCCTTCTTTATTTTCAGTCACCTTTTCTTGGAAAATTTTACCATTATTTTTTAGTTGCTCAAACCAGAACTCTGGTTATAATCATGATTTCTTTTTCAGCATTAAAGCCATTGCCTTTTTTTGGGGGGGAGGGGGTGGAGTGTCAAATTTCATCTCTGAAATCTGTCTTGAATCATCCTTTTTTTGTGTGTGTGTGTGGGGTGTACCGAGGATTGTGCTCAGAAGCACTTGACCACTGAGCCACATTCCCATTTTATTTAGAGACAGGGTCTCACTGAATTGCTTAGTGCCTTGCTTTTGCTGAGTTTAGCTTTGAACTCGCTGAGATTATAGGTGTGCACCACTGTGCCTGGCAACATCTCTTTATTTTGCAGCTGAACTTTTTTTTTTTTTAAAGAAAATAACAAAATTCCACTGTTCACTTGTGATTATCAACGTACTTTAAATATGTGTTCATATTTCTTTACTCAGTAATCTTTTTATTTCCTTGCTTTTATGTAGCTATGTTTAAATGTTCATATTTATTATTGTGAACCTGTATTCACTTATGTGTGGATGATGATGCTTATAATAATTAATATTTATTGGATTTAAATGCAGAGTTCTAAGTGTCTTACATGTGTTAGTTTATTTAATTCCCATAACCATTTATGGGAGATCTGAATAGTGTTATTTATACCTAACTTCTATGCATCAATATTAATTATGCATATCTTCTGTGAGTCAGTGTTAATTTTGCATGTCAGAAATATGTGTCAGATGAACTTTGTATGTTTTAATTGACATGTAAGTCTGTGTATGGATTTTGTATTTGTATTACATAGTCACCTTAAAAAATTTATGCCTACTGAGTCATCTTAGTAAGTATATAAATAATAAATTTAATTTTGTTCATGCTACTGACACTAAATATTAACTGTACTCCCTTGTATATTTTTGTAAAGTTATTAGAAGGTACAGATACAGACTTTTTGTATTTTATTAAATTCTAAAATTTTATTAATGCTGGAAAGTCTTATTTTCCTCTTCGTTTGAATAAACAAAACGGCTTAAGATTTAAAAAATATTTTATATTGTCACATGTAATAATGGGTTTGTATATTATTTTTTATACCTTATTTATTTATATATTTTTTGTGGTGCTGAGGATTGAACCCAGTGCCTTGCATGTGCTAGGTGAGTGTTCTACCGCTGAGCCACAATCCCGGCCCCTATATATTCCTATATATTTTTTATATATTATTTCTAATATATATTAGAATTTGTATATTCTAATAAGAATTTGTATTAGTTAATAAGAAATGTCTGTTGCTAGAACCAAGATTTCTTTAGAAAAGCTTTTGTTCCTATTCAGTATATGGGCGATGAAGGATCTAGGGATAGAAGGACTGTATCATAGAGCAAAGTCATAATAGTTTTATTCTGGCATATTTCAAAGCAGGTAACAATGTTCATTTTGATGGTCTTTAGATAACCCTCAAAGTCCTTGTGCACATATATTTTTAAACTAATTTTCTATGAAACTTGAAGATAAATTGTAGTAAAGTGAAATTTCCTTCAAAGTTTCTCTAGATAAAAAACAATGGATCTAAGATCTTTAGGTTTTACAGAACGTTTTCTAAGAATGACCATTTTGATTTTGTAGTGCTTGTAGCATTAGATAATGGGAATCTGTACGGACATAAAGATAAATAATGTGGGCTCTCTGTATCTAGCTGATGAGAATTGCTTTGTAGGCATTTAGTTATTAGAAGCTAAAAAGATAAAAGTGAAATATTAAAATATATACTTGGTATATCTAATTGATGCTTAAAATACTAATGTAAAATTAAACTTCTTATAGGTTCTGCAAATCAACAAGACTTTTCTACAGGGAAAAATGAAGATTTGGGAACAGTTCAAGAGAAGTCTACTAAAACCCTTGTTGTAGGTCCCCTTGATTTTCGCTTGGATAGCAGTGCAGTACATAGGATTTTGAAAATGATTGTTTGTGCCTTGGAACATGAATATGAACCATATAGCAGGCTAAAACCAGGTTTGTTTTTGGCTTAATTCTGAATCTATTTTAGTTGATTTGAATGATTATATACTCCATTTTGTCCTATTTGCTAACTTTCCATCTTTACTACATTTTGTCTGTCAGCAAGGACTTTTATGTATTCTGTCAGTTTAGAGAATGAACTTATGTGTGCAAGTTCTAGGAGAGGTAAAAAATTGGAATTCATTTGCATTAGTACTTAATTTTCCAGTATTTAATTGTCATTTTCTTTTGAGTGTGTACTTGTTAATTATGACCATTTTTTCCCACACTAATGGATTCTAAGAGCCAGATCTGAAGATGTCCTCTAAAAATACATATTTAACATTTAAGAAAGTGTTGGTACTACTAGTAGAAAGAAATTTTTTTGTATTACTAATTTTTTTTGTACATGGTATAAATGTATAGTTATCAGTTTCATAAAAAGACGAATTCTTTGTTAATGGAATAAAGGTCTTGAGTAGAGTAGAACAGAACATCATAATGAAGGAATCTAGAATAGTAGTTAAGAATTTTGCCTATGGAGTTAGACTGACTTGAAATCTGAACCCTACTTCTTATTGACCTTAGAAAATTTAATTAATGTTTCTGGTCTTCCATTTCTTTATCTCTGTACTGCGTTCAGTTACTATGATAGAGGAGACTAATTGTCTTCCCAATATCTATTTTTCTCTTATTTTTATAATAGAAATTTCTGTAATGGAAATAAAGATTTTACATTCTAGGTATACTCATATGACCACGTTCTGGCTACTACAACTGGAAATGAACTTCATATGTTTGGATTTTTGGGTCCTGACTTTAAATGGGAAAGAACATACCCTTTTTCCTTCTCCCTTTCTTTCTTTTGGAAAATAAATATAATGGCAGGAATTGGAGCTGCCATCCTACACTCTGAGCTGAAAGCTGCAGGGCTAAGGATGACAGAGCAGCAAGATAAAAAGAACCTAGGTCCTCAGTACTGTGGTATCGCTATGTCCTTTAGACTCTTGTTGTTGAGTAAAAAGAAATAAGCTTGTGTTTTTTGTTGTTGTTGTTGAAACTTCTATTTTAGTTTTTACACAGCCACCTTACTGTTATACTAAATAATGAAAAATAATTGGATGTAGGTCCAAATATTTTTGTGAGCACTAAATGTGATAGTGCGTGTAAAAGCACTTAGCATAGTGCCTAGTGCAGGGTGTTTGACATGTTCATGCTTTGTGGATTGTACCTTACCTGAATACCTATATTATGCCAGACTTTATTCTGTGTACTAGCGTAGTGAGGCAGATAAGATATATGAAATTTCTGCCCTTATATCCTTATGGATTGGACAGAGTAGACAAGTAAACCTATTATTTTTTGGACATTGGTAAGAGTTTTGAGAATAAAATAAAAGAAGTAGGAAAGAGAGCTAAAGACAGGAGGAGAGGAAAGCTGTTTATCTAAAACAAGAAAGTCATTTCTGAAGTGTTTATATATGAGCTGACCCATGACTGTGTAAGGGAGTTAGTCTTGCAGTTTCCTGAGAAAAGAGAGTTTAAGTAAACTTTAAGATAGGGACATCTTAGCTTCTTATAAAAGGAGAAAAGCAGACTGCATAGATGGAGCATAATAAATACTGGTAAGTCAGAGAGGTAGACATCACTCTGTTAGGTCTTGGGGTCAAAGGAATTTGGATTTTATTCTACAAATGTCTGTTCAGTCTACCAGCTGAGTATTAAAAGGTGCCCTTGAATTTTATTCTAAATGTGATGAAAATCATTGGAAGGTCTTGAGTAAGGAAGATATTAACTTATTACTTTAATAGTAATTACCAAAGTTAATCTATTAGAAGAAATAATCCAATTAAAATTGGAAAAGACATGAAAAAATATTTTAGTGAGTGAAGAAAAAATTGTAATGGCAAATAAGGACATGAGGAGGTGTTCAGCATCATCAATCAATGAAGAAATGCTACTTAAAACTATAATGAGATTGCAGGTTGTTAATAAAAACTTTATTATATCTATCAGAATGGGTAAAATAAAAAGAGTGGCTAAATGGCTAAAATAAAAGTAGACACAATACCTTTATTTTATTTATTTTTATGTGGTGCTGAGGATTGAACCCAGGGCCTCACATATGCTAGGCAAGTGCACCACCAATCATTAATTAAAAAAAAAAAGATCTTCCTAGTTTTACTTGTACTCGTGTGTGTGTGTGTGTGTGTGTGTATGTGTGTGTGTATGTATGTGAAAGAATGTGTGTGTATTGTGTACAATATTATCAGCCATGTAGGTTTGTCCCTGACCACATTCAGAAAGAACAATTCCAACACTATAAAGGTCTCATATCTCTATCTTGGCCCTCTCTATTCTGTTATCCCTAACCCCTAAAACTATTAATGTGTTCAATTTCTGAAATTTTATTGTTTCATAAGTATTATATAAGTGGAATCAGTTAGTATATAAATCTCTGGGATTGATTTATTTTGCTAAGCAAAATTCTCTGGAGATTTATCTAAACTGTTGCATGTATCAGTAGTGGTTTCTTTGTATTCCTGAGTAGTGTTACATTGTATGTATTTACTAAAGTTTGTAAAATCATTGAAGGATATTTGGAATGAGTCTGTTCTTGGGCTATTATAAATACAGCTGCTCGAGTAATTATGCACTTGTTTTTTGAGAACATCAGATTTCATTTCTTTGGGATAAATGCCTACCTATGTAATTTATAGGTCATATGGTAGTTGTATATTTAATTTTTTGAAAGAAATTACCACATTCTTTTTAGGAGCAGCTGTACCATTTTACTTTTCCATCCATAAAGAATGAATGATTCAGTTTCTTTACATGTTTTCACTATTTGGTATTGTCACTCTTTTTATTTTAGCCATTCTGATAGATATGTAGTTTTAATTAACAGTCTGCAATCTCATTGTAGTTTTAAGTAGCATTTCTTCATTGATTGATGTTGAACACCTCCTCATGTGCTTATTTGCCATTACAATTTTTCTTTTTTACTTACTAAAATATCTGTTCATGTCTTTTGTCCATTTTTAATTGGATTATTAGTTTGAAAACATTGATCATTTTTCATTTTATATGTAAATTTGATCTATTTTGAATTCTTTTTTTTTTCATAAGGAGTATATTTTAGGTAGTTAATTTATTTATTTGCTCTTGAATTTCCAGTTGCTCCAGCAAACACCATTTGTTCTTATGGTGGTCTTTCTTCTATTCAATTGGTTATGCACCAAAGTGAAAAATCAGAACAGGCAGTATTTGTCTTTCTGTATCTGGCTTATGATATATATATGTGTATATATATATATATGTACATGTATGTATGTATATATATTTCCCCCAAATCTTTTTTAGTTGTAGATAGACATAATAACTTAATTTTATTTATTTTATGTGGTGCTGAGGATTGAACCCAGTGCCTTACACATGCTAGGCAAGGGCTTTACCATTGAGCTACAGCCCTAGCCCCTGGCTTATGATATTTTAACACATGTATACAGCATGCACTTATATAATTAGGGTTATTTTAGTGTTTCCCTCTCCTTATCATTTCTTTATGTGTAAAGACTTCAAACTCATTTCTTCTAGATCATCATTAAATACATAATAGGTTATTGTGAACTATAGCCATCGCTCTGTGTGTGGAACATTGGAACTTATTCCTTGTATCTAACTGTGTTTTTGTACCTGCTGTCTAACTTTGTTTTATCCACCCTCTCCTCCACACTTCCCAGCCTCTACTAATAACTCTTTTATTTTTATCTTAGAACTAGTGATATAGAGTAGTGATCAGTGTTGGCTCACCATTACAGTATTAATTTTAATCAAAACATGTTGTCAAAACATTTAAAACTCTTATTTTTGGTTATAAATGTACAGAAAAGTGAAAAATCTAAAAGGAATAGTAAAGAATTATAAAAATAAACTTTAAAGTTTGTGGGAAAAATTTAATGAGTTGTGTGACTAGTGTTTGTCTTCTGGTATAACTTACAATATGAAATAGCCTTGATAAATTGTCATAACTCCTTTCTAAGTTTGGATAAGATTCTGTCATTTTGTCCTATATACTTCTAGTTTCTTTAAAACCTGTGAGAGTTTATGTCTTCCTTTAATGAGAACGAGTGATATTCCTTGTGTCACTTTTTTCTGGGGACATCCTCAGTCTTTTTAACACCTTGTTGTCATAAGTTTGTTTTCACTAAGTTCTCTTGAGTCTTTAGAAAAGGTGCAGTGTTGATACTTCAAAGTTATCTCTTTCTTCCATTTCTCCATTCATGTTCAATTAGAATTTTACTTCCAGTGTTACCAATTTTTGTTTCCTTCTCCGCACTTTTATCTTTCTCTGTTTGGATTATTCATTTTTGTAAAATGTCATGTAGGTTTATCAGTGGCACATGAGGCAACCAACTACTTGCTTTGCTATCTTAGCCTGAGTTCAGTAGCAGATGTACTGTAACCACTGTCTAAGCCTGACACAATTGAGAGAAATGATGTGATTGTTTTTTGATCATGATGCTCATCTATTATTTACCTATGATTTGTGAAGAACTAAAAGTTCATAATTTATGTAATTGTTCAGTTAATATAAATTGGCAATTGATATTTGAACCATAAGTGTGATATGTCATCATAGATTCTTTCACAGAATCAAATATAACAGATTCTTTCACAGCAACTAAGCAAAGTGAGAGCTTCCTGTACATTTGTATACATATGTTTTTGAGTGCATACATATTAAAATTTAAGTTATTAGCACTTCTGCTTATTCCTTTTTTTTCTTAGCTTTTTACTGAAGTATATATACTTATTGGAAAGTATATAAAAGTTAAGGATAGAGCACTATGAAATTTTTATACTAATCACATCTATTTAAGTAATTGGTCAGAAAATTGGTCAGGAAATAAAAGCTTAGCATCAGTTCAAAAATCTTCTTCTTGTTACTAAATATTCTGTCTTAAAGAATAACCACTATTCTTATTTACTTACATCATAGATTTAGTTATGTTTATTTTGAATTCATAAATGGAATTACACAATATGTGCTCTTTTGTCTCTGGGCTAACCCACTTTATGTTTATGAGATTTGTTGTGTAAGTTTCTATTGGGTATTATAACGTATTTATTCACATTAATGTTGATGAGTATTTGGTTAGTTTTTAGTTCTGGCTATTTTTATAGTGAAGCTACAATCATTGTAGTGCATGTTATTTGGTAAATATATGTATACATTGCTGTTGAGCTACTAAAAGTGAAATCACTAGGTCAAATGATTGCATATATCACCTTTAGTAGAGATTTCCAAACTGTGTTCTTAAGTGGTTGAACCACTTTACACTCTTACCAGCTCAATGTGGGACTTTCACTTTCACTTGTCAAATTATGACTTGTTGCCAGTTTTCATATAGGTATGAGCAGAATTTTTTTTATACTTTAAATGGTTAAAAATAAATTTAATTCTGATTTATTTGAAAATTATATTAAACTTAATTTTGGGTATCCTTAAATAAAATTTTATTGGAGCATAGCCATGTTCCTCTGGTTCTTGTATTGTCCACAGCTGCTTTTGTGCTGTAATGACAGATTTGAGTAAATGTGACAAACGTATGGCTCAGAACTAAAATACGTTTTGTATGACTCCTCACAAAAAAAGTTTGCTGACTTTTGCTTTACAGGCTTGGCAACACGTAGTATTCTCTCTTTTTCATTTTAGCCTCTCTGGATGGATGTGTAGTTCTATCACATTGTGACTTTATTTGCAGTCCTCTGATGCCAAATGATGTTCTCTAGCTTTTGATGTAAACTTTATCTATTTTTATATATGACTTTTTGCTTATCAAGCCTTGTTTTGCCCTTTTATCTATGAATTCTTTCTTTCTTTTTAAAAATTTTTTTTAATTGTAGCTGGACACAATATCTTTATTTATTTTTATGTGGTGCTGAGGATTGAACCCAGTTCCTCACACGTGCAAATTTTCAGTTGTTTAAGAAAATTAGTTATTTAAAAATATTCTTCATTAAAGTTCCATTTTTCATTTTAGAAATTAAGGATGAAAATGAAACAATATTGAATCCTGAAGAAGTGGCTTCTTTGGAGGAGTATATTCCTACTCGACATACAAGTGTAACTCTTCTCAAATGTACCTGTACAATTTTCATGGCTGAGTTCAACTTGCTGGATTGTTTGCTTCCTGTCATTATAGGAGGAAAGGTATAATAGGAGTTTACTTTTTTCCCCTTGTGTATGTATATGTGTGATTATTAAATAAAATAATATCTGCTTATATCTTTATCTATGATGGAATAAAAGCAATGTAACTGTGATTGATAATTCTCGGAAAGTGATTTTATACCTGGCTGCAATGGGGCAGGACTCAGGAGGCTGAGGCAGGAGGATAGCAAATTCCAGTGAAACTTAGCAACTTAGCAAGGCCCTAAGCAACTTAGTGAGATCATGTCTCAAATAAAGGGTGTGTGGGGGGTGCTGAGGATGTGATTCTGTGGTTAAGCATCCCTTGGTTTAATCCCTGGTTAAAAAAAGGAAAGAGTAACTTATGGCAGAAGTGACTATGAGGCAGTAGTTTCATTTCGTATATTTGCTCTATATATTCTGCTAAATGAGTATTGCATTTGAAGAGAATTTCAATGGAGAAAATTAAAATGTCACTATTTCCTGTTATTTCAATTTTTATTATCTTCCAACTTTTGAAAAATAGACTTTATAGAAAATTTTTTTTTTTTGTAGTTGTAGATGGACAGAATGCCTTTATTTGTTTTATTTTCATGTGGTGCTGAGGATCGAACCCAGTGCCTCACTCATGCTAGGCAAGCGTTCTGCCACCACTGAGCTCCAGCTCCAGCTGCAGACTTCAGTTTTTTTTTTTTTTTTTTAAAGAGAGAGAGAGAGAGAGAGAGAGAGAGAGAGAGAGAATTTTTTAAAAAAATATTTATTTGTCAGTTTTTGGTGGACACAACATCTTCTATTTTATGTGTTGCTGAGGATCGAACCCAGCGCCCTGCGCATGCCAGGCTAGCGCGTTACCATTTGAGCCACATCCCCAGCCCTAGACTTCATTTTTTAGAGTAGTTTAGGATCACATCAAAATTTAGTGGAAGGTACAGACATTTTCCATATACTTTCTGCCCATATATTTGGATGGCCTCCCTCATGATCAAAGTTCTCCACAGGAGTGGTAAATTTATTATAATTGTTGAACCTCTCTCGGAACATCATTATCACCCAAAGTCCCAAGTTGACATTAGGGTTTACTTTTGTTGTTTATGTTCTATGGGTTTTGATAACTACATAATGCATTTGTCTCCCCTAATGGTATCACATTGAGTAGTTTCACTAACCTAAAAATCTGTACTCCTGTTCATCCTTTGCTCTCCCTCATCACTGATAATCACTGATCCTTTTCCTTGTTTTTTTTTTTTTTTCCAGAATGCTGTATAGTTAGAATACCAAATAATTAGAATGCCTTATAGTAGAGTCTTAAAATATGTGGCATTTCAGATTCTCTTCTTTCACTCTGCGCAATTAGATATCTTCCATGTCTTTTCATGATTTTAAAGCTCATTTCTATTTTTAAAAACGTTTTTTAGTTTTTGATGAATCTTTATTTTATTTATTTATTTATATGTGGTGCTGAGAATCAAATCCAGTACCTCACACATGCTAGGCAAGTGTTAAAGCTCATTTCTTTTTGGTGGAAGTAATATTCCATTGTTTAGATTTATCATAGTTTATTTGTCCACTTATTTACTGAAAGATATCCTGATTGCTTCCAAGTTTTGACAGTTATTAATACAGCTGTTATTAAACATGTCTGGGCAAATTTTTGTGTACTCAAAAAATTTTAACTCAAAGTGGCAGTTTCTGGATTGTATAGTAGGAGTATGTTCAGTTTTTAAAGAAACTGCTGAACTGTCTCTTGATGTGATGGTATGATTTTGCATTTTCATTAGCAGTGAATGAGCATTCCCATTTCTCTATATCCCTGTCAACATTTGGTGTTGTAAATTTCCTGGTATTTTGTCATTGTAATAGGTGTGGAATTATAATGTTGTTATAATTTGCATTTCCCTGATGACATATGATATGGAGCATTTTTTTCATATTTTTTTTTTTGTTTATCTTCTTTGGTGAGGTGACTCTTTAAATCTGTTGCATATTTAATAGGGTGTGTTTTCTTAATATTAACATGTAAGAGTTTCCTGTATATTTTGGTAAGAGTCCTTTACAAACATGT
Organism: Marmota marmota marmota; assembly: GCF_001458135.2. Taxonomy (NCBI): domain Eukaryota; kingdom Metazoa; phylum Chordata; class Mammalia; order Rodentia; family Sciuridae; genus Marmota; species Marmota marmota. The sequence continues at coordinate 1,353,816 of NW_025999949.1, forward strand.
CATTTGCAAATATTTACCCCAAGTCTGTGGCTTATCTTATTCTCCTGAATATCTTCACAGGTCAGAAAATTTTAATTTTAGTTAGGTTCAGTTTACTAATTTTCCATTTTATAGAATATGTTTTTAATGTCATATCTAGAAGTTATCACTATACCCAAGGTAATCAGTTTGTGTCTTTTAAGGAATTGGCACATTTTATGTAGATATTAAATTGGTAGGCATAGAGTTGTGTATAGTATTCCTTTGTTAACCTTTTAAATGTTCATGGTTTTTTAATGATGTATCGCTTTCAATTCTGGCATTAAGAACTCATTTGTTTATTTTGGTACAAGGTTTGAACCTGTGGTGCTTTACTACTCAGCTATATCCCCAATCCTTTTTTCATTTTGAGACAGTGTCTCGCTAAGTTGCTGAGGCTTCCTCAAACTGTGATTGTCCTGTTTTTGCTTCTCGAGTTGCTGGAATTAGAGGCACAAGGCTCTGATATTAATAAATTATGTCCTCTTTGTTTTTTTCTTAGTCTGGCTAAAAGCTTGTCAATTTTTATTGATCTTTTAAAAAAAGCAACCAGCTTTTGATTTCATTAATTTTCTCTTTTCAATTTCATTGGTTTCTGTTCTTTCTTTTATTTTTTATGCTTGCTTTGGATTTAATTTCTTCTTTTGGTTCTAGTTTCCTAAAATGGAAATGTAGGTGACTGATTTTATATTTTCTTCTTTTCTAATATATGCATTCAGTGCTACAGATTTCCTTCTAAGGAATGCTTTTACTATATCCCACAAATATTGATAAATTGTTTTCATTTTCATTTAATTCAAGTTGTTTTTTTCAAAAATTTTTCTTGTGATTTTTTTTGACCCATGTGTTACTTAATCTCCAAGAACTTTGAGATTTTCCAGTTATGTTTTTGTTATTGTTTAATTATATTGAATTTTGAAAGCAGATATTTTTATCTCTTCTTTTAAATTTGTTAAGTGCCTGAAATTGTAGCTGAGCTGTAGAGCACTTACCTAGCACAAAGTATATCCCAAACTTTTTTTGTTTTGTTTTGTTTTGTTATTTCCATATAACACTATGCCACCTCACTGGTTTCTCATAATAACAAGTAACCCTGTTTTCACTGTCCTGGCTCTTGTATTACTGCGTCATTAATTTTACTTATAGATAAGCAAACTTAAGCCTATAAACACATTTATACACACACACAACTGAATTCATCATTTCTATTATTTTGAACAACTTTATGATTTATTAAATGAATTAAGAATAAGACAAATAAGCCGGGTATGGTGGTGCACGCCTGCAATCCCAGCAGCTCAGGAGGCTGAGGCATGATAATCGCGAGTTGAAAGCCAGCCTCAGCAACTTAGTGAGACCTGAAGCAACTCAGTGAGACCCTGTCTCTAAATAAAATACAAAATAGGGCTGGGAATATGACTCAGTGGTTGAGTGCCCCTGAGTTCAATCCTTGATACTAAAAATAAATAAACAATCAAATAAATAAATAAATAAATAAATAAAATAAGACAAATAAAAGCTTTTAATGTAAACTTCATTTATTTTTTCTCTGATGCTTTTAAAGTAGATATGAATTCTGAAAAGTGAGTTTCTAACCTGTATCATTTTTCTTCTCCCACAGATTTCCTTTAATACTTCTTAAAAGACAGGTGTACAGGCAATAAATTCTCTCAATTTTTGTTTGTCTGAGAAAGTCTTTTTCTCCTTTACTTTTTTCCACATTTTTTAAATTGTTGCATCATAATCATACATAATAATGGGGTTTGTTGTTACATATTCTTACATGCACGTGATATAACACTATAATTTGCTATCTATATATATTTTATAGATAAACATGAATTATACTTAAAGGTAGGTGAAAAAATTAAGGACAAAGAAAAGATGGGTATTGGAAAGCAGTACAATTCTTCACACAATAATTTATCTTAATTTTAAAATGTGAAATCATTTTAAATGTGCATAGGTAAGTTTCATTTTGGAAAAACTTTGTCAATTAGAAACGAATCTTTGATTTGAATGAGGTTAAGCATATGGAAGCTTGGAATTCTGTGATCAAGTTGAAGAGTGATAGGAGAGCTGAAAATTATGACCTGCATTTACAGAGTACTCTGCACTGGAAAGCTGCCTCTCCTGCTGGAGTCTTGTTGCAATGTCAGAGTAGGGACCCTATGTCAAGGGGTTCTGAGCTAGTGGCCTATACCCATTTTTCAGAGTGGAAGCAGGAGGCAAGAGGGTGGAGCAAACCTTTGAAGGCACCCCCAGTGGTGCTAGTGTGACTTGTGCACCTGTGGAAGGGTCTTCTGAGGGCAGTGGACATAGGAGTGAGGGGCTTCTCAGAGCATAGGCACAGGCACTGGGCGCTCAGCCTCATGCTCACAGTGGTTGCACCTGCCAAGCGAGTGGCTCTCAGAAACCCATGGCCAACTATGGATTCCAAGTCATCTTCCAATAACTTGATCAATTTTGTTTTCCATTATTTTTCCTTTCCCTCTCCTCCTCTCTTCCCATGGTCTCTTTCCTCTACTCTTCTTGTTTCCCTTTCATTTTCATTAGCTTCACACCACCACCTTTCTTTTCCTTTTTCCTCTCTAGCTTTCGCGTCAGAGAGAAAGCATGGACCCTTTACTTTTTAAGCTTTGCTTATTTCACTTAACATAAAGCTCATAGATTCTTTCCTCAGCCATGTCTGATCTTCAAAGGGAAAAATGCTAATAAGGAGGCCTCACTGAGGTGTCAACCTCAAATCGCACAAAACGCCCTTCAGATTTTTGGCTAACTCTAAGCTTCTCAGTGCAATGCAAAACTTTAGAGAAACTTTAGAAAATGTAGAGGAAAATAAAGTGGAAAGCACAAAAGAGAAATTTCACTATCTGCTTGGTGCTGGGCATGAATGGGTAGAATTTAAGCCCTGTCAAGTGAGAGCCTCTTGCTCTTCTCTCATACCTTACAAGAGTCACAGTCTATTAGTAAGTACTAATTGAAGCAGATTAGCCTTAAAAAAGCCTAATTCCATTCATGAACAGGACCATGTTGATCTGCTTTTATTCTACATGTTTGCTAAAGAATAGTTGCCTCATTTTGAAGGAAGATAACACTATAAAGAGCCTCTGTAATTTATTCCATGACATGAATTGCCTTTAAAAAAATAAGCATACTAAAAGAATCGAACAAAATGAATTGAGTGTCAAAATAAATAATTACAGAAATAGTGTTAGAAGTGATTAGGATATCGGAGGACTGGGGATTAGCTCAGTGGTAGAGTACTTGTCTTAATCTGGGTTCAATCCCCAATAGTACATATAGAAAAACAATGGAGGTTATTACACATTGATTTTTAAGTAACTTCAGTAACTTGAAGGAAAAAGAGAAAAATGTAAAAGTTTTCATAAGACAATCCATGAAACAAATGAAATTAAAAATCTGGAATTGGAATGTATAAGGGGGCATAGGTAAGAAGAAAAGGGGTCGAAATATGTACCTTTTCAGTACTAATCAAAAGAAAATAGCCTATTTTAATACCATAAAGGTAATTTTTGAAGTAAGAAATATTATCCGAAATAGTCACTTCGTGTTGCTTAAAGTGTCAGTTCAAAGAACGAGTAGCATAGTTAATTCCCACAGATGTTATGTTGAGTGAAAGATGTACACTGTGATTCCAATTTTCTTAAGTTCAAGAAGGAACTAAATGTGGTGTTTAAAGTGAGAATATTGGCTTCCTCAGGAGTGTATTCAGTATTGCTACGAAACAGACATTGGAAACGTTTCAAGGTGCTTCAAATGGGTGGTAATTATAAGTGTAAGAATTTATTGAGTTCCATGGTCCAGATTTATATGCTTTACTCTTTTTTTTTCAGTAATCAAAAATACTTAAATAAAGTAAACAATTACTAAATAAGTGTTGGTTTTAAAATTATCAATAATTAATAAACAATCTGGATTGTATGTTCAGTTTATTCAATTTTAGGCATATTCTCAGTAATGACTTATTTGTTTTTGGATTGGTGTCATGTATTGTCACGTAGCGTTTAGCATCTTCAGCCGCAGCCTGTTGAATGGAAATGTTACTATGACAGTGAAAGCCAGACAAAACAAAAAAGGAAAATATTATTGTCATATATTTTCAGATTCTCTTGGGTAGAAGGTCATGGCATTCCTCATTGAGCACCATGTGGAAGATATTTTAAGGGAGTTAGTTTTACCTATAGGAAGAGATTACTTACTAATTAGGGCACATTCTCTGTATATCTTGAAACTTACACATATTTATTTAGATGCTCTAGATGGTTCTGTAACACTGAGACCACCAAGCCTTCCTCAAGATTCCTATGACTTTATGTGCTGTTAATATAAATATTGTTAGTATGATTGGGATCAGTTATTTTTTCCTTTCTGCATACTTTCTTATTGTGAATGTCTTTTACACTGTATGATATAGTCCTTTATTTTCTGTAGTCATCTAAATGTGAGTAAAGGGAAAGAAAACAAAAGATTGCTAGTTCTTGAATATTTAGACAAATTTTTAGAATGATTAAGCTTAATTTAAGAAAGTGTTTTCATCATTCTGAGGCATGTAGTACGTACTGTGAAGTTGATTGAAAAAATAAAAAGCTTTAGCTAAAATGTTATGAACCTTTAGAAAAAATATGCATTCTTTAAAATATGGGGCATACTTAAAGTAGATATTCATATTTAGTTATAGCAAGAGAATTCTATATAAAGGCATCATTTCTAGATTGACCTACTATAACTGCAAAATGTGCAAGTCTGAAGCTTGTATAGAAGGAATTGTATATTAGTTGACTGCTGTACTCCTAAAATATAAAGTGAATACTCTTATTTTCTAGAACTCAAGTAATTTCATGAATACTGCAAACTTCCAGTCTCTTCGTCCTTTGCCATCCATTCAGATACTGGTGGATAAAATCAATCTGGAACATTCTGTCCCAATGTATGCTGAGCATTTGGTGCATGTGGTCAGCAGCCTTACTCAGCCTTCTGATAATCTGCTTCATTATTGCTATGTTCACTGCTATCTTAAGGTATGAAAAATGAATTTTCTTGTTTATTATTATGTGTTTCACTTTGGGAATGTCAAATAAGTTTCTTTTTTCCTGGAGTTATAATTTCATAGAACTAGTAGTGCATAAAGTAAAATGAAAATAAGATCTAAGATAGATTTATTCATTGTTACAAAGTAATTCAGTAAAATAAAAAGAATTTTTTAAGCTATTTGGAATTAGTTGTCTGATGCTTGCTTAATATAATTTTTGAAGATTTTATATATTGATAATTATTTTTATATGCAGTTTAATATGGGTGCTTTAAAAGACTTATGATTTCTTTGAAGGGAACATTTATTTATGTTCAGCATAAGGTTTCATAAAAATAGTTTCACATGCTAGGTTTTTGGCCACTTTTTTTTAGTTGAAATGATGTTAATTCTTGATGCAAAGAGACAAATCTTTTTTATTATTACAAATATAGTTAAGTAAAGTGATTTTTGGAAGCTGTGACCAGCCCAGCTCTGTTTTTTTTTTTTAAATAAGTAATGTATTCCAGTACAAATATGTACACAGAAAAATAATAAATTCAAATGTTGAATTATAAATATTTTTAGAAGTAAATACAGATATATATTCCTAAGTAGACTTATCATCTGCCTAATCAAATTTTCTTTTATCAATAAAAGGAAACCCTACAATGTCCAATTCAAGAATAAGTATTATAAAAACACTAAATTCCATGAAAAATACCAAAAGATTAAAGGACTTCATGAAAAAATCTCTGGCCAATGGTTTATAGTGTTTTAAAATTCTTATATATTTTATATTAGTCAAATAAAAAGGAATCAATTTAAAAATGATAGTTTTACATCACCTGTAGATTAAATAAGATGTTAAAATACAACTATTTTCTAATCACATAGAGCAGACGGACATGTGTTTTAGATGACCTTGGAAAAAATCCATTTTCAAGAGGCGGGTCTCCTTTGATGGAGGATCATCATATAACATTGCAAAGGGATTTGAACATAGGGATGTGTGATTCATTGGGGGCTATTATTATGATGATCTATCATAGTGTCTCATGTCATACAAAAAGTAGCAGAAGATAGTTTTGAATCTGGATATCTTGAGCATATTATCCTTGAGCTTTTTAATTCATTCCCATGTTGATATAATCTGAATATTAGAATAATGTTGAGAGTACATGTCTTTTTTCTTTAAGCCGGTTTAGTTTTTGGCATTTCCCTATATTTTCTAACATATTCTGCTTATGTTCATTTTTTGAATATTTTCTTTCCATATTGCAGACATTCTGCATTAATAAACAAAGTATTTCGTCATCCTCTAGGAAAATGGTCACCAAATTTTTGATCACCAATATGGTTACCATCCATACTGACATGAAAGTTAATGGAATAGTTGTTCATCATTTCTATTTGTTAATGTGTTAAAGCTCACTTGAATTTCCAGTGTAATGTAAAAGTTATAGTCTAGTCTGTGAGCAATTATGTTTCAAGAAAGGGACTTTTGCTACATATACCTTCCAGTTGTCTTTTCTATTGTGGTTAGTTTAAATACAGCTATAATGGATAAGTTTAATGTTTTAGGAGAAGTAAGTTATTGAGCAGAATAGGAATTGGTATAACATAGGCAAGAAAACCATTTATTGATATTTGGAGTATTAAATACTTTATGAAATAAAACCTCAAGTCCTGCTTGTCTTAAATATTTTGTTTCATTTTTTAGCCTGGTGTGGTGCCGCTCAGCTGTAATCCGAGTGGCTTGGGAGGCTGAGACAGGAGAATCCCAGGTTCAAAGCCAGCCTCAGCAACTGTGAGGCACTAAGCAACTCAGTGAGCTATCCCCTCTCTAAATAAAATACAAAGTAGGGCTAGGAATGTGGCTCAGTGGTCGAGTACCCCGGAGTTCAATCCTTGGTCCCTCCCCAAATTTTTTTGTTTCATTTTTTTATACTTATGTGACCTAGTACATTTTAATACTTTCAGAATTTGCTAGAGAGCTGTTGTTTATTTGACTATTTCAAATTGACTCAAAATGCAATTTTGTTCATAAGTATAAAGCAGTGTATATTTCTTGTGATTTCAGTGACCTTTGAGGAAGTTTTCAAAATTTTATATTTAGTGTTTTAGTGTTATAATAATAGAGGATTTGTGTGTGTTCTATGTTTGGCCTATTTTGTAATTTTCCATTAAAAACAGACAAATGCTTGAGTTTTAATTTTCTATACTTTGTTTTTATTGTACTAGCTATACGATGAATTCTTTTAACTTCCATTCTTTTAATGAATTTATTAATTGGGAGAGTTGGCATGAATTTGTAGAAAATAAGAAGATAAAACTCTTATTTTCATTGACAGTGAATGGATTCATCACATACTACATGCTACATACTTTGAAAAATGTACACATTGTGGAAAGGCTTAATCTGGCTAACACATGCAATACCTTTTTTGTGGTAAAAACACAATCTCTCATTAATTTTCAAAGTTCAGAATTTATAACCTACCTATCATCATTATATTATACAACAGAGCTCATGAACTTTCCTCTCATTTAACTGAAGTTTCATATCCTTTTACCAACATCTTCCCAAACCCTTCTTATCAGAAATAAAACTTGCCTGTACCTTACAAGTTCATTTTATTTATCTTGTAAATCCATGCTTTATGTATGGCATTGAGTAGCTAAGACCTTTCAAGGCATCTCATATTTGAAATGTACAAAATTATGTGAATTTACCCTAAGCTGTTAAATAATATATAAGTTTAAGGCTTTGTTATGCATAAGGATCAAGTAAAACAGATGCTTTAAGAGAGATCAAGTAGGTTTGTTAAGATAGAATCAGAACACCTAGGGATTTTGGAGGAAATGGTGCTTTCATATACAACTGATTGATAGGCAAGTAATTTTGCAAATTACTTTAGTAGGATCTAATGAATTTGAAAGTAGTTCTATGCTAATACTCATTTGTTTCAATTTTCAATGTATACTCCATAGCAAGAGTGAAGCAAGCTTTTGTTTAAAGGGTCAGAGAGTAAATATTATAAGCTTTGTAGGCTAGTAGGCAAAATTAAGGATTATGGTAGGTACTTAAAAGAACAAGAAGAAAAACGTTTCCAAAGTTTCAAGTTGACATAATTTGAAATGTAATAATTGAATTTTTTTTTGTAATACAGGTTTAAAAATTTTTTAAAATTCTAATTAGTTATACATAACAGTAGAATGAATTTTGACACATTGTACACAGATGAAGAAGCATAACTTCTCATTCCTTTGGCTGTACATGGTTCTGAGTCACACCAGTAGTATAATCATACATGTATATAGGGTGATAATGTCTGTCTGGTTCTGTCATTCTTCCCATACCCACTGCCCTATCCCTCTCTTCACTCCCCTCTGCACAATTCAAAGTTAATTTGTCCCCCTCTCTCCCCCGCCCTTTATGGATCAGCATCTATTTATTAGAGAAAACATTCAGCCTTTGTTTTTTGGGAATTGGCTTATTTCACTTAGCATGATATTCTCCAGCTCCATCCATTTATCTGCAAATGCCATAATTTCATTCTTCCTTATGGCTGAGCAATATTCCATTACATGTATATGTATCACATTTTCTTTATCCATTCATCTGTTGAAGGGTGAATCTATTTGGTTCCATAGTTTAGCTGTTGTGTGAACTGAGCTCCTTATAAACATTGATGTGGTTGCATCAATGTAGTATACTGATTTTAAGTCCTTTGGTTATATGCTGATAAGTGGGATAACTGGGTCAAATGGTGGTTCCATTCCAAGTTTTCTATACTTTGTTTTTATTGTACTAGCTATATGATGAATTTTTTTAACTTCCATTCATTTAATGAATTTATTAATTGGGAGAGTTGACATGAATTCTGAGACATCTCCATACTGCTTTCCAGAGTGGTTGTACCAATTTGCATGCCCACCAGCAAATATGAGAGTGTACCTTTTTCTCCACATCCTCATTAACTATTGCTTGTATTCTTGATAATTGCCATTCTGATTGGAGTGAGATGAAATCTTAGTTTTGATTTGCATTTCTTTAATTGCTGGAGATGATGAACACTTTTTTCATGCTTCTTGAAAGGTTATATTTCTTCTTCTGTTAACTTTTCGGTTCCATAGCCCATTTATTGATAAGGTTTTTTTTTTTTTTTTAATTTTTAAGTTTTTTGAGTTCTTTATATATCCTGGAGATTATTGCTCTATCTGATATGCGTGTGGTAAAGATTTTTTTTTTTCCATTCTGTAGGGTTTCTCATAATGTTATTGATTTTTTTTTTTTAGTTCTATGAAGAATGTCATTGGGATTTTAATATGAATTTGCATTAAATCTGTATAACAGTTTTGGTAGTATGGCCATTTTGACAATATTAATTCTGCCTATTCAAGAGCGTGGGAAATCTTTCTATCTTCTAAGGTCTTCTTTAATTTCTTTCTTTAGTGTTCTGTAGTTTTCATTGTACAGGTCTTTTACCTCTTTTGTAAGATTGATTCTCAAGTATTTTATTTTGGAGGGCTACTATGAATAGGTGGTTTTTCTAATTTCTCTAACAGTGGATCCATCACTTATATATAGAAATGCATTTCATTTATGGGTATTTTTAAAATTATGTTTTCCCACCTGATTATTTACTTATTTATTTTTGTAAGTGGTGCTGAGGATCGAACCCAGGGTCTCACAAGTGTGAGGCGAGTGCTCTACCGCTGAGCTACAACCCCAGCCCCTCGTTTATGGGTATTGATTTTATATATTGCTACTTTGCTGAATTCATTTATAAAAATTTACTCTATTGTCATGTATATCTAAAAAGAACAAATAAAAAATTTAAAATATATAGTTGTCATGTTACCAAACAATTCCATTCCTAGATATTGTATGCCAAAGAGAAATAAAAACCTAGATATGAATGCACATACCTAAATAATACAAACAGTTCAAATGGACAAATAAAATGTAGTACATCCATACAATGGACTATTACAATTCCAAGTTTTCTAAGGAATCTCCTTAATGCTTCCAGAGTAGTTGCAGCAATTTGCAGTACCACCAGCACTGCATGAGTTAACCTTTTCCCCGACATCCTCATCAACATTTATTGTTACTTGAATTCTTGATAATTGTCATTCTGACTGGAGTGAGATGAAATCTTAGTATAGTTTTAATTTGTATTTCTATAATTGCTAGAGATGATGAACATTTTTTCATGTTTATTGATTGATTTTATTTCTTCCTCTGTGAAGTGTCTGTTCAGTTCCTTTGCCCATTTATTAAATGAGTTATTATTATTATTTGGTGTTAATTTTTTTAAAAGTTTTTAAAAAATATATCCTGGAGATTAATGTTTTGAGGTACAGATAGCAAAGATATTCTCGTATTCTCTAGGATCTCTGTTTACATACTTGATTGTTTCCTTTACTGTGAAGAGTAAAGGATTGAACCCAGGGTCTCGCATGTGTTGTCATTCATTTTATTGATTCTTGATTTTATTTCTTGTGCTTCAGGAGTCTTTTTGAGGAAGTCGATTCCTAAACTGATATTATGCAGAATTGGGCCTGTATTTTTTTCTCATAGGCACGGGGTCTGTGTTCTAATGCTGAAGTCCTTGATCCACGTTGAGTTGAGTTTTGTGCAGGGGTAGAAGTGTTCAATTTCATTCTACTACATATGGATTTCTAGTTTTCCCAGCACTATTTGTTGAAGAGGCTATTTTTCTCCAATATGTTTATGGTGCCTTTGTCTAATATGAGATAACTGTAACCAAAGACACATCAAGGAAAGAAAAGTTCAGACCAACATCCCTGATTCTCATAGAAGCAAAATTATTAATCAAATACTGGCAAATCCTGTACAAAAACATATTAAAAAGATAGTGCACCATGATTATGTGCAGTTCATCCTAAGGATGAAAGGTTGGTTTTAGTATATGGAGATAAATGAATGTAATTCATCACATCAATAAACTTTGAGAGAAGAATCACATGATATTCTCAATATATTCAGAAAAACCACTTGACAAAATTCAGCATCCATTCATGCTCAAAACACTAGACAAACTAGTATTTGTAGGAACATACCTCAACATTGTGAAAGCAATATATGTAACCCAAGGCCAACATCATTTTAAATTGAGAAAAATCAAAGCATTCCCTCTCAAAACAGGAACAAGAAAGGGCTGCCCTTTCACCCCTTTTTTTTTCAAACATAGTTTTGAAACCTTACCCAGAGCAATTAGACAAAAGAAAGAAATTAAAGGCTTATGAATAGAAAAGAAGAGCTCAAACTATCCATATTTGCCATATGACATGATTCCTTATTTAGAACATGCAAAAATCTCTACCAAAAAGCTTCTACAACTCATAAACTAATTCAGCAAAATAGCAGGTTATAAAATTAACACATGTAAGTTAACTGCATTCCTATACATCTGTGATGAATAAACTGAAACAGAATTAGAAGAACTATCCCATTCACAATAGCCTTAAAAATATAAAATATTAGTGATCAGTCTAATAAAAGAGGTGCTAGACCTCTATAATGAAAAGTATAGAACACTAAAGAAAGAAATTGAAGAAGGCCTTAGAGGAAGGAAACATCTCCTATGCTCTTGGATAGGCAGAATTAATATTGTCAAAATGGCCATACTATAAAAACTGTTATACAGATTTAAGGCCATTTCTATTAAAATCCAGTGACACTCTTCATAGAAATAGAAGAAACACTCATGAAATTCATTTGGATAAATGAGAGGCCCAGAATAGCCAAAGTAATTCTTAGAGAAATGAAGCGGTAGACATCACAATACCAGACCTCAAGTTATACTACAGAACTATAGTAACAAAAATTGCATGGTATTAGTACTAAAACAGACATGGACACCAGTGGAACTTAACAGAAGACACTGAGACAAACCCACATAAATATAGTTATCTCATACTTATTTTTTCTTTTTATTTTATTTTATTTTTTTTATTTTATTTTTTTTATTGTTGGTTGTTCAAAACATTACATAGTTCTTGATATATCATATTTCACACTTTGCTTCAAGTGGGTTATGAACTCCCATTTTTAGCCCATATACAGATTGCAGAATCACATCAATTACACATCCATTGATTTAAATATTGCCATACTAGTGTCTGTTGTGTTCTGCTACCTTTCCTATCCTCTACTATCCCCCCTCCCCTCCCCTCCCCTCCCCTCTTCTCTCTCTACCCCCTCTACTGTCCTTCATTTCTCCCCCTTGTATTATTTTTCCCTTTCCCCTCATTTCCTCTTGTATGTTCTTTTGTATAACCCTGAGGGTCTCCTTCCATTTCCATGCAATTTCCCTTTTCTCTCCCTTTCCCTCCCACCTCTCATCCCTGTTTAATGTTAATCTTCTTCTCATGCTCTTCGTCCCTACTCTGTTCTTAGTTACTCTCCTTATATCAAAGAAGACATTTGGCATTTGTTTTTTAGGGATTGGCTAGCTTCACTTAGCATAATCTGCTCTAATGCCATCCATTTCCCTGCAAATTCTATGATTTTGTCATTTTTTAATGCAGCGTAATACTCCATTGTGTATAAATGCCACATTTTTTTAATTCATTCGTCTATTGAAGGGCATCTGGGTTGGTTCCACAATCTTGCTATTGTGAATTGAGCTGCTATGAACATCGATGTAGCAGTGTCCCTGTAGCATGCTCTTTTTAGGTCTTTAGGGAATAGACCAAGAAGGGGAATAGCTGGGTCAAATGGTGGCTCCATTCCCAGCTTTCCAAGAAATCTCCATACTGCTTTCCAATATTTTTTCTTTTTAATATTACAATGTTATATGTTTAATTTTTCTTCTTGAAGTTATTTTATTGGTATTTCCAAGTTTATTTTAGTTTCTTGTATTTGATGTGTTATTTTAAGAACAATTGTTATAAAATGTTAAAATATCAATGATATATTTTTATAGTTTGCCAAATGAGGTTTTTTTTTGTTGTTGTTGTTATGTGGCATTCTATTTATCTTTTAATTTAATACAATGTTTAACTCATTCAGTTTTTTTTAAATTTAATTTTTTTTTAACTCATTCAATTTTGTATTTAGGTAAAACTTATATTGGTTGTTAACTTTCTTTGCTTGATAGCATTTTTACTACTTCAAATAATTAGTTTTTAGAATTCTGCACTTTAATTGCTTTCTGAATCTGTGAACTATTGTTTGTGACAGCAACTTTAGTTCACCGTGGGCTTGTTTTCCTTTTCCCATATGAGCTATTTATAACTTTAGTCAAAGGTTATCAACAAATTATTAGATTATGTAAGTCTTTCCAATGTATCTAAATGCTGTACTTTGAAAGAGAGAGTTGACGATTTATTTTATAATATTTTGCCATAGTGAATTATAGGAAGCACAATATCACTATTGTAAATATAATCATTTGAGACTATATAGAAGGTAATTTCATTGTCCAGCAGTCCTCTCTTCATTATAATTTTTATCTGCTTGAATATTTTCTTAGGAGCATCTCAGAACAACACATAAGCATAATATTTTTTTTTTTTAAATTAATAGAATAATTTAGTTTCCCCAGAGTCCCTTGTAATTCTGCAAATAACCAGCAGGGGATCTCCTCTACATCCAATTTCCTCTGAATACTATATTAATAGTGTCTATAATTATACTGCGGGGGCTTAAAGAAAAATTGGTGACTTTGAGAGAGTTACTAGTTTAGCATAGTTGTTATGTGATACAGTATTACCTTTGTTCAGCTTTATTCATAACTCTAGAAATATTTGGAGGTTAGAGGTTAGACTTTTTTATTTTTTGTAACTGTGGATTAAACCCATGGGTGCTTTATCACTAAGCTACATCCTCCAGTTTTTATTTTTTATTTTGAGACAGTGTCTTGCTAAGTTGCTAAGGCTGGCCTCAAACTTGGAATCCTTCTCCTCAGCCTCCTGAATAGACATTGTTTTAATAATTTTGCTTTGTGTTGTCCTATACGTGTAAATTTCAGAACCTTTTAAATATTGGGCCTTTTGGAGGAAATGCCGAAATTATACAGTTCCCAGCATAGTAGTTTGCAAACTTTGTTGCCCTGAAAAGGTTTTCAAAATGAATGAATATGAAATAGTTTAATTTTTAAGTTAAAACGTAAAGCAATCATTTAGTATTAGAAACATGTTTTTTAAATAATTCTTGCCAGTTAAGAGTAGGAACTGTAGGAATTAATATATACCATTATGAATTTTTCTTGATAGTATTTAGATGGGTACGTCCATTAAAAAGCAGTTTTCTCTGATAATGTAATTCTTTCTGATGTCTTATTCTCTAAACTCTGTTTTTTGGTTATTGAAAACTAATTTCAGAAGAATGAATTTTGACACTGTGAATTTGATAAATGTTAGGGGCATAATAGGTTTTTGAAACCATTTGAAAATAGGTAAATTTTTTTTTTAAATTTTTATTATTATGATGCTGGAGAGCAAATCCAAGGGCTTCCCTTATGGTAGGGAAGTGCTCTCTACCACTGAGCTATACCTCCTGCCCTCTTTTTAAGAAATTGATCATTGTTGTATGCTAACGGAATAAATTTGTTTTTGAAAATTGGTTATGAGGAAATTCTAAATATGTTTTAATGTATTTGGTATAAATGTTAAAGTGGCTTAATATCCATGAAGTCATTATAAATCCAAGAATAAATATAATGACTGAAGATAAATATTGAGGTTAAGTTGCTTTTGTATTTTATTCGTAAACAATAACCCTTTATTTTGCAGTGCTGTCAGTTGGCCTTTCCAGTTTGACATGTTTCTATTATGAGAAATTCAGTGTCCAGGAATTTCAGGCATTGCTCTTGAGATTTTTAAAAATTGTGATCTGCTCCTTTTAAGTGTATACCTAATATAAAGATTAATTTATGTCATGAACCAAATTTCCTGGAGCATGAACCTCAAATTTACTATCATTTTTATAGAATAAAGGAGAAAGAATTAATATTTTAGGATATTTTTGGATATACTTGTTGTGTGTGCCTAATCCAATTTGAAGGCAAAAGACACTTTAAACATTGTTCTTGTAGTTAATACTCTTTTTGTCAGATAATACTAATTTATAATTTATAATGTGGAACATGCAGTCAGCCTTTTATAGAAAAAGATGTATATTTCAGTGGATCACAGAACAACACAGAAAGAATACATATAGAAATAAAATATGAAGCCTAAAAAATTAGTCCAAAAGATGGTGATCTTTTAGGGATATCAATGAAATATATCTTGTAGTTTTCAGTTTTCTTTTATCAACAAAAGAAAATGTTGATAATTTTGGAAATAGAGAAAGAGATTGAAGCATATTATACATCTGTTTTACAGGAAATTGAAACTGACATTGGTGAACATTTGGATCTTTTCTTTTTTCCAGATATTTGGTTTTCAGGCAGGACTGACATCTTTGGATGTTAGTGGATCTTACTGCTTACCTGTACCAATTATTCCCTCCTTCAGCACTGCTCTTTATGGTAAATTTCTGAAATTCCCCACTTGCTGGTAAGCATTTATGTTAAAATGTGTTTTATGTTAATTTTCATTTTATAATTTTAGGGAGGAAAAAGAAAATATTTCTGTCTTACGTCCATATGTTAGTACTATCAACTATATTATAGTGTAAATGTCTAAATGTGTTTGTTTATCGTGTCTTTTTTTGTAAATAGTAATTGTTGATATATCATTGAAGTTTAAGAAGGTGTTGTAGCTTCAGATTGTAATAGATACTGCAAGAGCAAGTGTACCCCCCCTTTTAAAAGTTTTAGAAAAGAGGTGCTTTTAATATGAAGGCCTGAGTATTCATGTATTAAATAATTTCAAATGTATTCACAGCCACTGAGCAAAGCATATGCATTACATATAAAGTTATAATGTTTGTCATCATAGCTACATTTTGGAAGAAACTGATTTTTTAGTTCTTATTTTTATTCAGTGTGGGTTGCTTTAGTTGGAGGTCATTTTTACTTAAATTCAAAGAGATTTATAGAAAAGTCATATTTTCTAGTAATATTGTCTAGTCATATCACTTTAGTTAAAAATAATGCTTTTAATATATTAAAGAAATTAAAGTATTTTTGCACTTGAAAATGTGAAATATTTCAATTGTTTGTAAAGTATTTTTTTGCTTTCTCATTCTAATTAGCAATCTTATTATCTTTTAAAGAGTTTTTTTTAGTTGTTGATAGACCTTTATTTTATTTATTTACATGCTGTACTGAGAATTGAACCCAGTGCCTCATTCATGGCAGGCAAGTGTGCTACTGCTGAGCCCAAAGCCCCAGTAATCTTATTTTTACAGAGTATTTTGTTGATTTTTTTAATTATTATTAAAAGAAAAAAATAGGTATTTTTAAAAATCCAAAATGCTTTAAATTCTTTAATAGTATTTAACTTTTAAATTAGTAAGGTAAATTCTCACATTTTAATGAAAGTTGCCTATTGATCCAGGTAATTAAAAAAAGAAGTTGTTCTATAGTCTTGGTATGAATTCCTTTATAAAATTGTTCCACTTTAATGTTATTATTCTTATTCTTGGTAAAGTTCATTTTGCCTTTATTTATCCATAGTCCTCATATATCCTTTATTACGTTTTATAGTGATAGATAGTATATTTATTTCTATGTATATAACATGTTGTATTTCAGCCACATTTTATATTCTAATGTATTAAGAAAGAGTACACATTTGTCACAGTTGATGTGTGAGTACCAATTTTAATAATCATTTCTGAAAATGGATATCTCAATTATGTGCTAATATATTTATCAATTACAGGACCAAAATAATTTTTTTGTGTACAGTGGTGTTTATTACACCCTAGTTTCCAAAATGAATTGTAACCTTTACATGAAAAGAATTGAGTATTTAAATATGTTCATTTTAAGGATATCTAAGGTTTATATAAAGTCAAATGTTAAAGAAAATGTGGTATAGGTACACAATGGAATGTTACTCACCCTTAAAGACGAATGAAATTATGGCATTTGCAAGTAAATGGATGGGGCTGGAGAATATCATGATAAGTGAAATAAGCCAATACCTTGCAAAGCCAGAGGCTGAATGTTTTCTCTGAAGTGGATGCCAGTCCTTAATGTAGGGGGATAGACAAGAATGAAGGAACTTTGGATTGGGCAGAGAGGAGTGAGGGGAGTGGAGAGGGTATGGGTGTGGGAAGAACATTGGAATGCGATGGGTGTTACCATGTATACATGTATGACTACAGTACCTGTGTGATTCTGCACCATGTATAGCTGAACGAGTGAGAAGTTGTGCTCCATTTGTGCACAGTGTGTCAAAATGCATTCTATTCTTATGTCATGTATAACTAATTATAAATTTAAAAAAATTTTGCTGTGACTTAAAATGTCTGTGCCTATCTAAAAATATTCCAGTAAATACTGAAGACATAGATCACAGAATGTTAAGTTTTATTTGGGTGTGTTCTGTTGTTTTTCTAGACATGACCCCTTCTATGTTATTTCAGTGAGTTTTCTTTTGCCTTATTTTACAGAAGTATGTTGCTATTAAATAGTTTGTTGAAATTAGTTTTCTTAAATAGAAAAATTATCTTCAACATAACTTTAGCAAGTGTAAATTGAAAGTAATACATACAAAATTCAATCAATTGAGATGCTGCTTACTAAGAGCAATTTATTTATTTCATATTTTTAAATTTTTCTTTTTAGTTATACATGACTAATAGAATGTATTTTGCCATATAGAATGAATGTATTTTGACATACATATATAGAGTATAACTTCCCATTGTTTTGATTGTATACTATGTGGAGTTACACTGTTGTGTCTTCATATATAAACAGAGGAAAGTTATGTCTCATTCATTCTACTGTCTTTCCCATTCCCTTCTCCCCTCCTTTGCCCCCCCGCCTTACCCCTGTCCCAATTAAATGAACTTTCATTCCTCCCTCCACTCTCTCCACCTATTGTGAGTCAGCATCTGCCTATCAGAGAGACTGTTTGGTATTTGGGTTTTGGGGATTGGCTTATTTCACTTAGCATGATATCCTCCAGTTCCATCCATTTACTGGCAAATGCCATAATTTCATTCTTCTTTACGGCTGAGTAGCATTCATTTGTGTATATGTACCACATTTTCTTTATCTATTCATCTATTGAATGGCACCTAGATTGGTTCCATAATTGTGAATTGAGCTGCTATGAACATTGATGTGGCTGTATCACTATAATATGCTGATTTTAAGTCCTTTGGGTATATGCCGAGGAGTTGGATAACTCCATCAAATGGTGGTTCCATTCCAAGTTTTCTAAGGAATCTCCAAACTGCTTTCCAGAGTGGTTGCACCAATTTGTAGTCCCACCAGCAGTGTATGAGTGTACCTTTTTCTCCACATCCTTACCAACATTTATTGTTACTTGAATTCTTGATAATTGCCATTCAGACTAGCGTGAGAGAGAATCTCAGTGTAGTTTTAGTTGAACACTTTTTCATATTTGTTGACCATTTGTATTTTTTCTGTGAAGTCCCTGTTTAGTTCCTTTGCCCACTTATAGATTAGGTTATTTAGTTTATTGTTTTTAAGTTTTTTGAATTCTCTATATATTCTGGAGATTAATGCTTTGTCTGAGGTGCAGGTGTCAAAGATTTTGTCCCATTGTCTAGGATCTCTGTTTACATTCTTGATTGTTTCCTTTGCTTGGTTTTAGTTTGTTGCCATCCCATTTATTGATTCTTTATTTTATTTCTTGTGCTTTGGGAGTCTTGTTTAGGAAGGTCGTTCCTAAGATGACACGATGGAGATTTGGGCCTACATTTTCTTCTAGTAGGTGCAGGGTCTTCATTTTAGTGCCTAGGTCCTTGATTCACATTGAACTGAGTTTTGTGTGGGGTGAGAGACATAGTCTAATTTCATTTTGTTCATATGGATTTCTAGTTTTCCCAGCACCATTTATTGAAGAGGCTATCTTTTCTCCAGTATAGGTTCATGGTGCCTGTGTCCACTGTGAGAGAACATGATTTATGTCGGTTGTCCCAGTGCAGTGTCTTCTATTCTGTACTGTTGGTCTTCATGCTTGTTTATTTATTTATTTTGGTGCCAATACCTTGCCATTTTTGTAATTTAAGATCTGATATTGTAAAGTCTTCTGTTTCACTGTTCTTGCTCACAATTGCTTTGGCTATTCTGGGCCTCTTATTTTTTCAAGTGTATTTCATGACTGCTTTTTCTATTTCTGTGAAGAACATCATCAGAATCTTGGTAGGAATTTCATCAAATCTATGTAGTGCTTTTGGTTGTATGGCCATTTTGACAGTATTAATTCTGCCTATCCAAGAGCATGGGAGATCTTTCCATCTTCTAAGGTCTTTGTCAGTTTCCTTCTTTAGTATTCTGTAGTTTTCATTGTTCAGGTCTTTCCCTTCTTTTGTTAGATTGATTCCAGAACGTTTTATTTTATTTTTTTTTTAGGCTACTGTAAATGGGATAGTTTTCCTGGTTTCAGTTTATTTATCACTGATGCATGGGAATGCAGTTGATTTACGTGTGTTAATGATACTTTACTGAATTCATTTATTAGTTCTAGAAGTTTCCTGGTGGAGATTTTTGTGTCTTCTACATATAGAATAATGGGAAGTAGGGATAGTTTGAGTTTTTATTTTCCTATTTATATCCCTTTAATTTCTTACTTTTGTCTAAAAAATTGCTCTGACTAGAGTTTCAAGGATGGGTTTGAGTGAAAGTGGTGAAAGAGTCATGTTCCAGTTCTTGGTGGGAATGCTTTCAATCTTTCTCCAATTAGAATAATGTGGCCTTGGTTTTAGCATTGGTAGTTTTTACAGTGTTGAGGTACATTCCTACTATCCCTAGCTTTGCTAGTAGTGTTCTTTCACTTCTTACTTGTCTCTCTGTTTTCTCTCCTTTTACTGTCTTTTATTTTGCAGATTACTTTATGTATATTTTAAATTATTTTTCTGGCATTTCTTCCTCTGTGGTGTTGGTGGATTCTATTACCGGAGTAACATGGATTGTGTGAGGCAATCTGTTCTGCTTTTTTATTATTTTGTGTGTCCTTCCATGTAATATTGTAAATAGAGGCAGTAGAATTTCTACCTGTTGGACTTATAGTGTCTCTGAATGTTTCTTACTATGATGTCTATAATTTTAATTATCACAGTAAACAGAAAGGATATGATCAGCTTTTGTCTACATTAAAAACAGCAAGTTTGCAAAAGGAATTACAATTTCAAATGGTAGGCAGGGAAAAAAACAGTGATATTGGATGTGATGATAATGAGGGAGGAGGAGTGAATATAGGAGTAAAAAGGAAGAGTGAAAGAGAGAACAATAGAAATTGGCTGTTTTTGGAGTAAGAGAGAAAAAAATCAAGGGATAGAGAAAACTATATGTGAAGAAAAATTTTTTTAAGTTAAAAATAAATGTAAAAGTAAAAGAATGCAAAAGAAAACTAGAATATTACTAATCTAACACCCTAGACTTCAAAAAACTGATCTTTGAAAAATAAGTGGCTTCAAAAATCATAGAAATGAGAAAAAAATATGGGTATGTATAAGGTTTAGAAAATTTTGTGATTTTTTTCCATTCTTCTTTATGCCCGAGTAATATTCCATTGTGTATATACAGCACATTTTCTTTATCCATTCATCTGTTGAAAGGCATCTAGATTGGTTCCATAGGTTAGTTATTGTGAATAGAGCTCTTGTAAATATTGATGTAGTTGTGTTGCTGAACTATGTTGATTTTAAGTCTTTTGGGTATACACCAAGGAGTGGGATAACTGGGTCAAATGGTGATTTCATTACCAGTTTTCTAAGGAATCTCCATAATCTCTATATTTCCATAGTGGTTGCACCAATTTGCAACCCCACCAGCAATGTATGACAGTACCTTTCTCCCCACATCCTCGCCAACATTTTTTGTTATGTGAATTCTTGATAATTGCCATTATGACTAGAGTGAGATGGAATCTAAGTATAGTTTTATTTTGCATTTCTGTAAGTTCTAGAAATATTGAATTTTTTAAATATTTGTTGACCATTCATATTTCTTCTGTGAAGTCCGTGTTTAGTTCTTTGTCCATTTATCAATTGAGTTATTGGTTTTTTTGTTTTTGAGTTTTTCGAGTTCTCTATATATCCCGGAGATTCGTGCTCTATCTGAAGTGTAAGTGGCAAAGATTTTCTCCATTCGCTAGGATCTCTGTTTACATTCTTGAATGTTTCCTTTACTGTTGAAGAAGCTTTTCAGTTTGTTGTCATCCCTTTTATTGATTCTTGATTTTATTTCTTGTGCTTTCGGAATCTTGTTGAGATAGTTGGTTCCTAAGGTGACATGATGGAGAATTGGGACTGCATTTTCTTCTAATAGGTGTGGGAGCTCTGTTCAGATGCCTATGACCTTGATCCACTTTGAGTGATGGGGGCTAAATTTCCTTGTAGTACATATGCATTTCCAGTTTTCCCAGCACTAGTTGTTGAAGAGGCTATCTTTTCTCCAGTGTAGGGTTTTGGTCACTTTGTCTAAGATGAGATAAGTGTATTTATGTGAGTTTGTCTCTGTGTTTTCTATTCTATCCCATTGGACTACATGTCTGTTTTAGTGCCAATACTATGCTGTTCTGTTAGTAGAGATTTGTAGTATAATGTAGGGTCTGATATTGTGATGCTTCCTGTTTCCCTTTTCTCACTAAGATTGCTTTGGCAATTCTTCTTTGTCTGTTGAGAGCAACTGTAAGGTTAAGATGGTGCCTGGCAGGCACAAATCACGAGCCACTTGAAAATTCAAGCAGGACCGAACTTTATTTTTAGAACTCACGGGCACACTTCCCACGCAAACTCCACCAGAACTTGGGGAACTTTGAGAGCACTCAACTGGAACTCAACCGTGAACTCCACCCACGTGAACTCTCTAGGAACTCCACTAGAGCCCAACCAGAACTCAACCAACCCATGCGAACTCTCTAGGAACTTGCAAGAGCTCAAAGATAGCGGGCACTGAAGGCAGCAGGAACCACTCCTTCTGCCAAAATGCCAGGCACCATCTTGATCTGGCCGTGGCTCTCAACATTTGTCCCTTCTTTTTAATGTGGGCTTTAAGCTCACTTCATCTGATAGGATAGAAACCCTTGTTTTTAACAAGATATATGTGAATGACATTTTTTTCCTGTTCTTTATTCTGTGGATATCTTTGCCTATGAGGTGAGTCTCTTGGAGACAGCACATTTTGAGGTCTTATTTTATTATCTAATCTGCTAGTCTATGTCTTGATTGATGAGTTTAGGCCATTTATAGTCATTGCTGTTATTGAGTGATGACCTTTGTTCTACCCCGTTTTTTTTTCATTTCTAGTTTTTAATTTGTATTAATTTCTACTTAGATTGATTATTGTAGTGTAGTTCCTCCTTCTGTTAGTTTTTATTTAATTTTAATTTCTTCTTTATGAAATATTTTATTGAGTAATGTTTGTAGTGCAGGCTTTTTAGTTGTGAATTCTGTTAACTTTTTTTTATGATGGGAGGTTTTTATTTCTTCTTCAAATATGAAGGTTAATTTTGCTGGGTATACTGTTCTTGGTTGACATCCATTTTCTTTCAGAGCTTGGTATATATTATTCCAAGACATCCTAGTTTTAATTAGCATCTGGGTGACAAATCATCTGAAATCAATTGTTTTCTCTCTAAATGTGACCTGTCATTTGTCTCTAGGCACCTTTAAATATCCTTTTTCTGTATGTTAGGCATTTTCATAATAACGTGCCTTGATGTGGGTCTGTTGTATTTTTGTATGTTTTGAATCCTTTATACCTCCCGTATTTTATCTTGCATTTCATTTTTTAAGATTTGGGAAGTTTCAGATATTATTTCATCGACAAAAATGTGCATTCCTTTAGTTTGTGTTTCTGAGCCTTCATGTATCCCAGTAAATCTTAAATTTGATCTTTTCATGTTTTCCCATATTTCTTGAAAATTCTCTTCATGGTTTCTTAACATTTTTCTCTGTAGTTTATGGACTTTATGTTCAAGATTATATATTTTGTCTTCATTGTCTGAAATCTGCCTTCCAAGTGGTCTCATCTGCTAATGATGTTTTCCTTTTTTTTTTTTTTTTTTTTTGCATACCGGTGATTAAACTCAGGGGCACTCAACCATTGAGCCATACCCCCAGCCTTATTATTCGTATTTTATTTGGATACAGCGTTTCAGTGAATTGCTTTGTGCCTTGCTGTTGCTGAGGTTGGTAATCCTCCTGCTTTGCTTCCTGAGCCGTTGGGATTATAGGAGTACATCACTGCACCCAGCTCCTTTGAATTTTTAATTTGGTCATTGATTTCTTCATTTTGAAGATTTTTGCTTGTTTTCTTTCAGAATCTCTATCTCTTTATTCAACTTATCTTTCACTTACTCTTTTTTCTGTCTGATTTCACTCCTAATGTCTTCTTTTGTTTTGAAGATCAGTGTAAATATAAACCTTCAAAAATCCTTCTCTGACATTTAGTCCACTGGGTATTAGTGGATTCTGTTATTGATGTATTTTGATTTGTTTGGAATGGTTCATTCCGTTTTTCATATTGTTTCAGTATGAGTTTTAGCCAGCTGAGCTTCTACTCTGTGAACTTATAATATCCTGAATGTTTCTACTACGTCATGTTTTCGGGGTAGACAAATAATGACAACAACCAATACAAACAGTATATGGCAGTAAATGAAAGACTTTGTTCTTATTATCACATATATGGATATTAATTTCTGTGTAGAAAGAAATGGTATGATAAGCAATTGGAACAGTAAAAACAGGAAGATTGCAAAAGGTTTGCTATTTCAAAAGTTGAAATGGGAAAATGTCAAAGAAATGTAGGCTCTCATGATTGTGAGGTAGGAGGAGAGAAAGTAGAAGTAAAAAAAATAAAAGAAGAGTTAAAGAGAGAGCTCTTAGAAAAAGAAAAGAGAGAAAGAGAATCGAGAAATAGACAAGTCGAAAACAACAACAAAAAGCAACAAAATATATTCTAATCAAAATCCCTAGCCCTTACAGGTCAGAGTCATGAAAAATAACTTCCTTCAATAAATGCTAGAAATGAGAAAAGTTAGACAAGTATGTATATGTACAAATATCCACAAACCATTAAGCACATGATTAAAAAAATAAAATAATATAAATAATTCAAAAACAAAAATTAGCCAGGCACTGTGGCTCACGCCTGTAATCCTTGCAGTTCAAGAGGCTGAGACAGGAAGATTGAGATTTCAAAGCCAGCTTTAGCAAAAGTCAGTCACTGACCATCTCAGTGAGACCCTGTTTCTAAATAAAATACAAATAATAGGGTAGGGGATATGTCTCAGTTTTCAAAGTGTCCCTGAGGTCAATCCCTAGTACTCAAAATAAATAAAAATGAAAAGGTTTTTGATGAAAAATTAAGGAGTTTTTTCAAATGCCATGGTCAAAAATTGTCAGTGATAATATATATTGGTTGTCTGTTCCCAAGTTTCTTTCTTTCTGTTTTTTCTTGAGGTACATGAGAGTAGTACCTGCAGCCTGTCTAGACCTTCTTCGTTTTGTGTTGCTCTTCAGGTTGGTGGTTGGAGTTCAAAAATTGTGGTTTCTTACGATGTGGGGCACCTTAGAGAGTCTACAGTGACCCCATCCTGCTCCACTCTCAGGATGGGGTCACTGTAGAATTCTTTGAGAATATTTCCTAGATGGGAGCTCCTGGAGGCAGTGTTTAGGTTCAGTTAGTCCCCTAGCGCTTCTTTCAATGGCAAGTGGTGCCTCAGTCTGGCTGGGCACAAAATAACCAGGAGGTCACGAGCCGCTTGTAGGTTCAAACAGGAACTACTTTACTGCCCAAACCCCACGGGAACTTTCCAGAACTCCACGGAAACTCCGCGAGAACCAACAGGAACTCAATGGGAACTCCTCGAGAACCAACGGGAACTCAAAGGGAACTCAAAAGTAGCGGGCACCCGAGGTAGCAGGAGCCGCCTTATTGCCAGACAGCAGAGGTTTATATACACAACTGAATACACAGCTTGTTTCAATTTAGCATCATCCAATTACAGCAATCAGTCATTATCTTAATACACAGCTTAACTTAATTATCATCATCTTAATGGCTTGCTGGCGTTGCTTCTCAACCACTCCTTCTGGCAAAACGCCAGGCGCCATCTTGACTTGGTTGTGACTCTCAACAAAGTGGTCTGAAGATTTTCAATCAGCACAGATCCAGAGCCAGGCAGCTGCTTATCCACGACTAAAGTCTGAACTGCCATGATGTATTCTCAGTTTCGCTTGCACAGCAGAGAACTCATTCCTTCATTCCCTTCTGCCACATGTAAATCCAGTTTTTCTTGGCTTCCTGGGCTATGTCCAAAGTGCACACTCAACCCCACACACTGGTCTTGAGAACTGCCAGACTCAAAAGGTGAGGGGAATCCAGTGTCTCTTGGATCTGAGTGTTTGGTATTCCTCTGGGTAAAACTGTATTTGAATTTCTTCTGGTTTTCAAGGCACACTCTGCGTCATATGGTGGGCCTCTCTCTCTTCTGTTTTTTGGGGCCTAGCTTGTATTACAAAGGTCTAGGGATCAGGGTTTGGTCCCACAGCCACCAGCTGCCATAGCGTTGGAGGGGGTATGGCGTCTGTCTTGACTGTCCTTGAACAGCTCAGAGATGTGCAGCTTCTTTTCTACACAAGAACATAATGTAGCTCATCCACTGAGTTAGTCAGGGATGTCCTTGATCTCTGATTTCTCTGCATCAACACATGCCACAGTGCTGCTTGAAATCTGGGCTTTCATAGTTCCCCTCAGTGGTTTGCCTGCATTGAATTGGCCCTGGTGGTTGCCAGCACTGGTGGTGTTATTTTTTTCTTTTGAAATTTTATTATCCAAGCCTCTGAGTCCCTAAACTGTTTTGAAAGTTCAGTATTAAGTCCCCATAAAGTTTTTTTTTTTTTTTACCCACCTCACTGAGAATGTTTATCCGTCTTCCTGGTCTCATGCCATGAATCTGCTTAGAAAACATCATCCCAAGCTGTTCAATTTGTCTCACTTACTGATTCTTGGTTTCATTTCTTGTGCTTTTGGGTTCTTTTAACTTTGTACTATGCCAGTATATTGGAGCTTTGACCCTGTGTTTTCTTCTAGCAGTTGCAAAATTTTTGGTCTAATTCTTGTCTTTGATCCATTTTGATTTGACTTTTGTGAGGGGCGAAAGATACTAATCTAGTTTCTTTTTTTTTCCACATGGTTATCCAGTTTTTCTAGTACTGTATGTTAAAAGGCTATCTTTTTGCCTTTTTGATACTTGGCATCTTTGTCAACTATCAGATGATCATAATTTATGTGGGTTTGTCTGTCTTCTATTATGTTCTATTGTTCTTCATGTCTCTTTTGATGCTAATACTATGCTGTTTGTGTTATTATACTTCTGTAGTGTAACTTGAGATTTGGTGTTGTGATACCTCCAGTATCACTCCTCTTAAGATTACTTTGGCTAGGGCTGGGGATGTGGCTTAAGCGGTAACGCACTCACCTGGCATGCGCGGGGTGCTGGGTTCGATCCTTAGCACCACATAAAAATGAAATAAAGATGTTGTGTCCACTGATAATTCTCTCTCTTTGTCTTCTCTATCAAAAAAAAAAAAAAAAAAGATGACTTTTGCTATTCTGGGTCTTTTTGTTTTACTAATGAATTTTAGGACTGCTTTTCCTAGTTTTGTGAAGAATGTCATTGGTATTTGGTTGGGCATTGCATTGAATATGGATAATGATTTTTGTAGTATTGCTACTTTGATAATTTTAACTCTTCCTCATCCAATAGCATGGGATGTCTTTCCATCTTCATAGGTTTTGAATTTTATTCTTCGGTGTTCTATTGTTTTCATTGTAGAGATCTTTCTCCTCCTTTGTTAGATTAATTTCCGTGCATTTTATTTTTTGATGTTATTGTAAATGGGATAGTTTTCCTGATTTCTTTCTCAGTAGAATTGTTACTGAAGTATAGGAAAGCTATTGGTTTGTGAATATTGATCATGTATCGCGCTACTTTGTTGAATTTATCAGCTCTAGAAGTCAGCTGGTGGAGTTTTTTTTTTTTGTCTTTTATATATAGTATTATATTATCAGCAAACAGATAATTTGACTTTTTAAAAATTTGTATTACTTTACTTCCTTCTTTTGCCTGATTGCTTGGGGGTAGAGTTTAAAGACTATAATAAATAGAAATATTGAGTGGACATTCATGCCTGTTCCAGATTTTAGACGAATTGTTTTCTGTTTTTCTCCATTCAGTTTGATATATTAGGTTTGTTATATTTAGGCTTTATAATGTTGAGGTAAGTTCCTTCTATCCTTAGTTTCTCCAGTATTTTGAACATGAATGGGTACTGGATTTTATTAAATACTTTTTCTGCATCTATTGACATAATCATATGATTTTTGTCTGTAATTCTATTTGGTGAATTATATATATTGATTTGAACATGTTGAATTAGCCTTGCATCCCTTGGATGTAATCCACTCGATCATAGTGTACTATCTTTTTGAACACTTTTTTGAATGTGATTTGCTAATATTTTATTAAGGATTTTTGCATCTGTGTTCATCAGGGATATTGGTTTGTACTTTTCTTTGCTGTGTCTTTGTCTGGTTTTGGTATCAATGATAGAATGAATTTGGTAGTGTTCCCTCTTTTTCTATTTAATGAAATAATTTGAGGAGGATGGGCCTTAGTTCTTGTTTAAAGGTCTGATGGATTGTGGCTAAGAATTCATTTGGTTTTGAAGTTCTTTGGAAGACTTTTAATTGCTGTTTCAATTTTTTTGATATTGGTCTGTTTAGATTTTCTATATCTTTCTGGTTCACTTTTGACAAGTCAGATATGTCTAGAAATTTATCAGTGTCTTCTGGGTTTTCTACCTTTGGAGAGTACATTTCTGAAATAATTACTAATGATCATCTGGATTTCAGAAGTGTCTTCTTGAATTTTCCTTTTTTTTTTAAAAATCTCTAATTTTGTTAATTTTGGCCTGATCTTTTTTTTAGTTAGTTTGGTTAATGCTTTACCAATCTTATTTATCTTTTCAAAGAACCGACTCTTTATTGCACTGATTCACTGTATTTTTTTTAATTCTCAATTTTATTAATTTTGGTTCTTATTGTAATTATGTCCTGACTACTATTTGTCTTGGCATTAAGTTGTTCTTCCTTTTCTGAGGCCTTGAGATATAGCATTAGATTATTTATTTGGAATCTTTCTATTTCTTAAATGAAGGCACTTAATGCTGTAAACTTCCTTTTATAATTGCCTTCATGCTGTCCCAGGGATTTTGATACGTTGTGTCTCTGTTCTCACATCTTTCTGTGAATTTCTTCTCTCATCCTTTTTTCTTCATTAGAGTATTGTTCAATCACCATGTTTACGTAGTTTTTATAAATTTTTTTGCTCTTTCTTTCTAGTTTTATTTCATTATGACCTGATAGAATACACGGATTATATCACTTTTTTGGTATTTGCTAAGACTTGAATTGTGATGTAAAATATGGTTTATTTTTGAAAAGGCTCCATGAACTGCTGAGAATAAAATGAATTCATCTGCTTTGGGGTGAAATATTCTGTAGGTATCTGTTAGGTCTATTTGATTTATAATATTATTTAGGTCAGAAATATATTTATTTTTATGTTTGGATGATCTGTCTGTTAGTGATATTGTTGTGTTGAAATCAGCCAGTGTTCCTGTAATCAAGCACTGACATTTGGGGAATAAATATTTACCATTCTTATGTATTCTTGTTAGAATGTTCCCTTTATCAATATGTAGTGACCTTCTTTGTCTCTTCTGATTAATTTTCACTTGAAATTTGTTTTGTCAAATAGGAGACTATTTATTTTAGGAGACTGCTTATTTTCACACTGTTTGCATGTAATATTTTTTTCCATCATTGAACTTTCATCTTATGAATGTCTGCCTAAGACATGAGTCTCTTACAAACAGCATGTAGTTGAGTCTTATATTCTATACATTTGCCAATCTGTCTTTTAATTGAGCAGTTTGAAACCCTTTGCATTCAGTGGTATTATGGATAGATGATGATTATTTGCTGTCATTTTGGTCAGTTTCCCCGTATGTATTTCTATCTTGTTTTTCTTTTAATACAGTTCCTCTTCTAACGAGCTTCATCTATTTCAGAGATTTGGGGTTTGATTTTGGGTTTTTCTGTGTGCAGTTTATCTTAAAGTATTCTTTGTAGTGCTGGGTTAGTGGTCATGATTTCTCTAAGTTTATCCTTATTATGGAACTTTTAATTCTAGAAGATAGCTTTGCTGGATACGGCAATATTGAATGCCAATTTTTTCCTTTTAGAGTGTCTTCTATCTTTCTAGTTCCTCCTTGATCTTAGGGTCTGAATTAAGAAGTCAGAAATGAGCCTTATTGGTTCGTTTCCATATGTGTCCTGACAAATTTCTCTTGCAGCTTTTAATAAAATTTCCTTTTTTTTATGTTAGACAATTTGATTATGTGTGTCTTGGGGACATTCTTTTTTTGATATTATCTGTTTATGGTCCTACGTGCATCCTATATGTAGATGTCTATCTCATTTCTAAGGTGGTGAAAATTTTTTGCTACTATCTCACACATGAGGTTTTTACGGCCTTTAGCCTCTATCTCCATGTTTTCTTCTATCCCAATGACTCTTAGGATTTGTCTCTTGATGAATCCCAGAGTTCTCATATATTCTGATCGTGTTTTTTCATTATTTTTTCCCTTTATTGCATTCTGACTATTTCAGTTTATATCTTGTGTTAAAGGCCTGAAGTTCTGTCTTCAAGTTTTGAAGTTCTGTCTTCAAGGTTTGAAGTTCTGTTTCCTTCCTTCCTTCCTTCCTTCCTTCCTTCCTTCCTTCCTTCCTTCCTCCCTCCCTCCCTCCCTCCCTTCCTT
>NW_025999949.1:1384198-1386114 GCF_001458135.2 Marmota marmota marmota
TCCTTCCCTTCCCTCCTTCCCCTCCCTCCTTCCCTCTCCCCACCCCTCTTATTTCCCTTTCCTTTCTTTCCTTTCTTTTACCAGAGATTGAACACAGGGGTGCTTAACCACTGAGCCACATCCCCAGCCTATTTTTATGTTTTATTTAGAGAGGGTCTTACTGAGTTGCTTGGGGTCTTGTTAAATTGCTGAGGCTGGCTTTGAACCTTCGATCCTCCTGTCTCAGCTTCCTAAGCCACTGGGATGACAGGTGTACACCACTGTGCTCAGCTCTTGAAATTCTATTTTCCATGTGGTCTGTTATCTTGGTGGTATTTTCAAGTGTGTTTTAAATTTGATATATTGAGTATTTCATTTCCAGGAGTTTTGATTTTTTTTTTCACCAGTATATTTATTCCCTTAACAGTATTTCATTTCCTGTATGAGCTTTTAAAATTCATTCCTTTAATCTTCTTTTAGTTCATTGAATATTTTTTATGTTGATTTTAAAAAATAATTTATTTATTTATTTATTTGTGGTCCTGAGGATTGAACCCAGTACCTCACAGACACTAGGCATGCACTCTATCAGTAAGCTACATTCATTGAATATTTTAATAATGAGTTTTTTTTTATACCTTTTTTTGAAATTTCATCTACTTTCACATTTGTGGGTTTCTTTGTTGGGGAGTTTTGAATTTTGGTTGGAAGTATGTTTGTCTGTTTCTTCATGTTTTCAGAGGTCTTGGGCTTTCTTATTATGTTGTATATTTTTATACATGTATCCTTTGGTATATAGTTATCTTTTTGGTTTTAGGGTCTTTTGACGTCTCCAAGAGGAACCTGAACTCCCCTCTAATTGTTCCTACTTTGGGTTGAGCTCTCAGCTCCTTGACTTACTTAATTTTAGTTGCTTTTTCTTCAAGAGCTTTCTGCATTGTATCTGGGTTAGTTAAAATCAGCCACCCTCTCTATTCTTCAGGTTTCCCCAAGCCAATTTTATTAGCTGTGTTTTCTTCTCTCTGGCTCTGCTTCTCTGCTCCTCTGCAGTGGAGTGGTACTTCTCTAATTATTATTTCTTACATTGTGTTCAAAGTTTCTGACTTTCTGTGTCTATATGATTATTTTGCTCTTCATTGTTGAGTTTTGGTAAATTCTCTGTTACCCATTTCACTTAAGGAACCATTTTCCTGCTTTTTAATCTCAAACTGAAGACCTACTGGGAAGTGTTTCTTTGCTCTATTCTACCATCTGCTTCTTTCTTGAAGCCTTCATATTTTTATAAAATCCCTGGAGGAATTTTAAATTTCTAGAAGTACCAGAGGAATTACTTACACCTGGGAATATATGTAACTT
The DNA here is from genome assembly GCF_001458135.2 of Marmota marmota marmota. Taxonomy (NCBI): domain Eukaryota; kingdom Metazoa; phylum Chordata; class Mammalia; order Rodentia; family Sciuridae; genus Marmota; species Marmota marmota. The sequence goes on from NW_025999949.1 coordinate 1,385,534, forward strand.
TAGAAAGATTTTCAAAGTGCTCCAGAGTTGTGTAGAATGTGGTTTATAAAGTAATCTATAATAGTTTATTGCGTGGTTATGCCAGTTTTTGCAGTAACATAGTTTTCATTTTAAAATTAGAGTTCAACTAGAGGTGTAGCACAGTAGTAAAGTGCTTATCAGCATTAAAATATTTAGGGTATAATTTGAATATGGTGAAGGTCTACAATTTTAAGTGTGCATTTCAGTGAGTTTTACAATTTCACAGTTTTGTAACTGCCACCCAAATCAAGATAGAGAACATTTTTGTAATTTCCAAAATTCTGTTCTATCCCATTTCATCCAGTCCTTCCTCTGCTTGTTCGAGTATTTCATCTCAATCCAATCCTATGATCTATGAGTGTGATTGGCTGTTGGATAGGTAGCGATTCACTGTCCCTTGCTTTAATATTTATTTTTCTCCAAAACTCAAGGAGGCGATGAATTCCCTTTACTAGGGCTTCTGGGATTGCTGTAGCCCATTGGCGTCAAAGACTAAGGCACAAGCATTTTCAGTTGCATAAAAAAAGATTCTGAGTGTTTTTTTTTTTTTTTTTTTTATA
>NW_025999949.1:1386507-1412605 GCF_001458135.2 Marmota marmota marmota
TTTTTTTTTTTTTTTTTTTTTGGAGGGGGGACCACCAGGGATTGAACCTAGGGCATCTAACCACTGAGCCACATTTCTAGCCGGGGAGTCCCCCACTTTTATTGGTACTGGGGAGTGAATCCAGGGGCACTTAACCACAGAGCCACATCTCCAGCCCTTTTTTGTATTTCTTTTAGAGACAGAGTCTCACTGAGTTACTTAGGGCTTCGTTAAGTTTCTGAGGCTGGCTTTGAACTTATCATTCTCCTGCTTCAGCCTCCTGAGCCGCTGAGATTACAGACATGCAACACCACACCTCGCTCCAGCCTTTTTATTTATTTTTATTTTGAGACAGGTCTTGCTGAGTTGCTTTGGGCCTGGCTTAGTTGCTGAGGCAGGCTTTGAACTTTCGATCCTCCTGCCTCAACCTCCCAAGCTGCTGGGATTACACACGTGCACCCCTATGCCTGACTATAAGTTTACACACACACACACACACACACACACACACACGTACACACACACGCTCACATGCTTTCATTTCATAAGCATCTTTTGCTTAGGTAATACTTTAGAAAGTTATTAATACTTTAGAAAGAGATAAAAATAGGAAAATAGAAACAATTTTTATATGTGAGGTATGAGGTGGTAATATATTTTGTGACAAGAAACATATGACTGTAATTCTTGAACAAGATTAACTTAAAATTTTTTGAAAACTTATTTTACTACCGTTCTATTGTATTTTATTTTATTTGATGAATTTATTCTTACCCTGGATTTGTATCAAGGTGACAAGTTTTACCTAAATTACAACTGTGGTCTCAAATATCTTTTTTGTTCGTAGCGGAAATAATGATTTTATTACAAGAATCTGTGTGTGTGTGTGTGTGTGTGTGTATTTATGTATATATGTGGTTTTTCCCTTCAAGCGTTCCAAAAGAAATGGTTGTAGGCTTTATTTTGGTTTAGAATATTCTTCCTAAAAATTATGTCATTCAATTTTCTGTGAATTTGTCTTGACTGAGTGATCCTTATTAATTATACTTTATGTGTTAAAATTTTATAGAAATAATGCCTTCTAAGTCATCTTTTATAAAAAGTATTCCAGAACTAAATTTAACATTTGGTTTCAAATATGATTTTTTCTTTTTTTATTGAATTATTTGTTTAGTCTAATTTGTTATACAGGATGGCAGAATGTAATTTATTTCATTTTACACACATAGAGCACAATTTTTCAAGTCACTGATGTACACAAAGTATTTTCACACCATTCATGTCTTATTCATGTACTTATGGTAATGATGTCTAATTCATTCTATCATCATTCTTACCTCACTGCCCCCTCCCATCCCCTGCCTCCTCTTTGCCCTATCTAAAGTTCTACCATTCCTCCCATGCTCTCACCCCCCCCCGCCCCCACCCATCACCATTATGATTCAGCATCCTCATATATCAAATAAAACATTTGACCTTTGGTTTTTGGGGATTGGCTTACTTCACTTAGCATAATATTCTCCAACTCCATCCATTTACCTGCAAATGCCATGATTTTATTCTCTTTTAATGCTGTATAATGTTCCATTGTGTATATATACCAAAATTTCCCTATCCATTCATCTATTGAAGGGCATCTAGGTTGGTTCCACAATTTAGCTATTGTGAATTGTGCTGTTATAAACATTGATATGACTGTGTCCCTGTAGTATGTTGTTTTTAAGTCCTTTGGATATAAGCCCAGGAGTGGGATACATGGGTCAAATGGTGGTTTCATTCCAGATTTTCCAAGGAATCTTCATATTGCTTTCCAGATTGCTGCACCAATGTGCAGTCCTAGCAGCAATGTATGAATGTTCCTTTTCCCCCACATCCTTGTTAACGCTTATTGTTGTTTGTGTTCTTGATAGTTGCCATTCTTGCATTTCTCTAATAGCTGGAATTGTTGATCATTTTTTGTATGTTTGTTGATTGATGTATATCCTTTTCTGAGAAGTGTCATTTCAGTTTTCCTTGGCCCATTTATTAATTGGGTGTTTTTTTTTTGGGGGGGGGAGGTGTTAAAGTTTTTGAGTGCTTTATATATCCTAGAGATTAGTGCTCTATCTAATGTGCTTTTGTGGTAAAGATTTGCTCCCATTCTGTAGGCTCTCTATGCATCTCACTGATTGTTTCTTTTGCTGAGAAGAAGCTTTTTAATTTGAATCCATCCCATTTATTGATTCTTGGTTTTAATTCTTGTACTATAGGAGTCTTATTAAGGAAGTTGGGGCCTAATCTGACATGATGGAGATTTGGGCCTACTTTTACTTCTATTAGGCGCAAGGTCTCCATTTTATTCCTAGGTCCTTGATCCACTCTGAGTTGAGTTTTGTGCATATTGAGAGAGAGAGAGTTTTAATTTCATTTTGTTACATGTGGATTGCAAGTTTTCCCAGTACTGTTTGTTGAAGAGGCTATCTTTTCTCCAATATATATTTTTGATTACTTTGTCTAATATGAGATGACTGTATTTATGTGGGTTAATCTCTGTGTCCTCCGTTGGTCTACAGGTCTATTTTGATGCCAGTACCATGCTGTTTTTGTTACTCTTGCTCTGTAGTATAGTTTAAGGTCTGGAATAGTAATGCCACCAGTTTCACTCTTCTTGCTATTCAAGATGAATTTCCTGATTGCTTTTTCTATTTCTATGAGGAATGTTATTGGGAGTTTGATTGGAATTGTATTGAATCTGTGTAGTCCTTTTGGTAGTACAGTCATTTTGACAATATTAATTCTGCATATACAAGAACAGTGGAGATATTTCTATCTTCTAAGGTCTTCTTTAATTTCTTTCTTTAGCATGTTGTAGTTTTCATTTTAGAGGTCTTTTACCTCTTAAGTTTATTTCCCAGTATTTAATTTTTTTGAGGCTATTGTAAATGGGGTGGTTTTCCTAGTTTTTCTCTTTGAGGATTTGTTACTCATGTACAGAATTGCCTTTGATTTATGGGTGTTGATTTTATATGGAGCTACTTTGCTGAATTTATATATTACTTCTAGGAGATTTCTGGTGGAATGTTTTGGCTCTTCTAGTAAGACTGGAACAAGACAGGGATGCCCTCATTCACCACTTCTGTTTAGCATAGTTCTTGAAACTCGAGCCAGAGCAATCAGACAGACAAAAGAAATTATGGGGATACAGATAGGAAAAGAAGAACTCAAATGTGTTTTTTTCAGGTATTCTATTTGTGTTTTTCTTAATACCAAATTTTAAAGTCAATGGTTATACTGGTTTGAGGCTTATGTTAGTTATTTTCAATACTTTGCCACATTGTAGCTATAAATATTATAATCTTTTGTATTAGTAATGTTTTTTAATTATTTAGAATACTGATGTGTACCATTAGTGGAAAAATCTCCCCTAGAAACTCTGACAAATCCTTAATATATGTTAATGGTCCTACCAATTTTTTCACATTGTGTCTCATTTGATAATATATTTAAAGAAATGACTAATTAAAAAGTATATACTTATGTAATTTTAAAAAGAAAATTTATGTATATAGAATTAAAAGGATATTAAAAGCATAAATATAGATAATTAGCACCTATCTTTATCAGGCAGATTTTTCCCTTTAATTTTTTCTAGTGAGGGTTCAAAGAATACTTGATATATAAAGAAACAAGGGGGTGTTCATGCATTGAGAATTCAGAGTCTCCTTTGATTTTTATTTTTAGCAAATTTGATGTTTTCTGCATGTAATTTTCTAAGTTGTGTGTGAAATTGAATAGGAAGTTAGTATCCATTTTTAGTTCCTTTGTTTAAAGTTTCAAACTTTGTAAAATTTTTAGTTCAGTGGAACCTCAATGAGAATTTAGAACCCAAGAATGTTTAGGTTATTCCCTAAAAGTTTGATTTTTGAATACTTGTATCTCTTTCTATGAGACTGTTATTTGCTATTTATCAGGGTTCGGTTTTGTCTGTGTGCAGCAGTGGTATTATGTTATCCTGTGTCAACATTCTATTCTAGTGACAGTGTCTTTTAAAGTCTGTTTCATTAGTTTTAGGGAACAAAAATTTAACGGTATATTAAAAAATCTCAGTATTATTTATTAAAGGAAAAGTGGTTATTAATGGCTTAAATTTAGCTTTTTTTTTTTTTTTAGAAAAATCACTGCCTTTAAACTTTATTGGTGATTTAATCTCCTTTAAAATATTGACTTGAAATTTAGGAACACATAATCATAGGAGTTTCCCATATTCACAAGATCGTACAATGTATAGTTATGGAAGAAATTCCTAAGGGTAGCTTCCTAATATTCTTGTATAGAATTTGTAGTTAACTGAGTTTTCATTGCATATAGGGAATTATTTGAATGTTACAATCAACTTTTGTAATATATAGATATTATTTTTGTTTTTTGGATGTATAATTGGGTGATTAGAAAAATTGATATGATTAACCTAGAGAAAGTCACTTGTTCCAGATAGGTTATTTAAAAATATTTTTTTAGTTATCATGCACTTTTGTTTTATTTGTTTTCATGTGGTGCTGATAATTGAACGCAGTGCTTTGTACATGCTAAGCAAGCCAGTTTACCAGTGAGCTACAACCCCAGCTCCCATTTAGCTTTTAATTAGTGATAGAGCCATTAGTAGTAAGTTGGTAACTATTACCAACTTACTTAAAAATTTAATTTATTTTTTAGTGCATATTAATTATGAAGAATAATAGGTTTCATTCTGGTATATTTATATATGCATACAACACACTTTGGTCATATGCACCCCTCATAACTCTCCCTTAATCCCGTTCTATACCCTTTCCTTGATTCTTTCTCTCTATTAGTCTCCCTTCTACTTTCATGTTGTCTTTTTAATATTATTTTTCTAGATTCCAAAAATGACAGAAAACTCACGAGATACTTTTCTGCATTTGGCTTCTTTTGTTTAAAATGATGATATACAGTTCCATGTGTTTTATTGCCGATGATAGGATTTCCTTCTTCTTTGTGATTGGATAATACGCCATTGTATGTCTGTTAATATTTTTTTTGTGTGTGCATACCACATTTTCTTCTATTCATCCATTGGTGTTCACCTACTCTGATCCTGTGTCTTGGTTGTCGTGAATTGTGCCATGATAACCATGGAGATGCAATTATCTCTGTTGTATTCTTTTGGGTATAAACTGAGGAGTGGTATAGTTAGATCATGTGTTAGTTCAACTTTTAGTCATTTGTGGTACCTTTATACTGATTTCCATAGTGACTATTCTAATTTACATTCTTACCAACAGTGTGTCCGTATTCCTTTCCCCCCATATCTTATTGGCATCTTTTCGTATTCTTGATGATAGACATTTTGACTGGAGTAAGATGGAATCTCATTGTGTTCCCAGATGGCTAAAGATGTTGAATATCTTTTCGGATAATTATTGGCCTTTTGCAGTTCTCCTTTGAGAAGTGTGTATTCAGTTTGTTTTCCCATTTATTTATTGGGTTGTTTTGTGTTAAATTTTATTTTTTTTATATTCTGATATTAATCCACAGTCAAATGAGTAGCTAGCACAGATTTTCTCCCATTCTGTTGACTGTTTCTGAACTCTGTTAATTGTTTCCTTTGATGTGCAATCTCATTTGTTGATTATTGCTGTTATTTCTCAGAGTTATTGGAGTCACATTCAGGAAACTGTTGCTTGTATCTTGTATCTTGAAGTGTTTCCCCAGTGGGTTTTTTTTTTTTTTTTCCCAGCTTGAAAGTTTCAGGTCTTACTTTTATATCTTTGATGAATTTTGAGTTGATATTATACAGGGAAGAGATAGGAATATAACTATAAGTGTCTTATACATATGGATATCCAGTTCTTCCACCACCACTTGTTATAAAGACTGTCTTTTTTCCATTGTTTGTTTTCTGTAACTTTTTCAAGAATTAGATGGCTGCAGCTGCATGGTTTTACTTCTCTGCCTTCTATTTCATCAGTCTATGTGTCAGTATTTATGCTAGTGATATGTTGTTTTTGTTATTATGGCTCTTCAACATACTTTGAAATTGGGTAGAGTGAAACCTGTTTCATTGCTCTTTGCTCAGTATTGTTTGGCTTTTTTAAATCTATGCTTCCATAGTGTATTATATGCCTTTTTTTTTCTAGTTCTTTGAAGAATGTCAGTGGTATTTTGATGGTGACTGCATTGGATCTGTGTATGCTTTTGGTAGTATGATTATTTTATCAATATTAGTTCTGCTAATCATGAATATGGGAAGGCTTTCCATAGTGTCTTCTTAAATTTTGTTCTTTAATGTTCTGTAATTTTTATTGTAGTGGTCTTTCACTTTAGTTAGGTGTATTCCTAGGCATTTTATTTTATTTTTTTTGATGCAATTGTGAATTAAATAGCAGAGTCTTGATAATAATTCTGACTCTGTTCTTTGTTATTATTTATGACTTAAAATATATTGCTACTTTTGTATAAGAATCTGTTAATACTTAATATTTTTTATGTTTCAACTGACTAATGAGTGTTTTATTGTATAAAATATGTTTGGTTGGTTTGTTTTTGGTGCCAGAAATGTCAAAACTAATATTTTGGAAGTGGTAAAGGCTATTAAATAATCAGAAAGCAGTGTATAATTCCTTCTATGAAAAATACAGCAATAAACAAAAACATTGTCTATGAAGGTATATATTTATATGTGTGTGTGTGTATATATGTATATATACACATACATATATATTAAGGGAATATGACCTAGTCAGACATATCCGATGGGTGAATAACCAAGGTATGTGTAATAATTGTTTAGGCTATTGACAAGTGGAAAAATATAGTGAAAGATTGGCTAAAAGGTGAGAAACTGAAAGACGAGGAGATAGGTAGGAGTTTTTGGTGAATCTAGACATTTAAGCAGGTATATACTATGGAGAGTATCACAGAATATTTTAAAGATTTTAATCTATGTGGATAAAACAGTGAGAAGCAAAATATTTTAGTAAGGGAAGGACATAATTAGAGTTTTCCAAAACCAAGTCAAACAAGCCTGGCTGCTGGTGTATGAATTAACCACTGCTTATGGAGAACTTATGTATACATTTTTGGAGGAGCAAGGAAGAAAATGCACATACCGTTGTCTTAATCATATTGGCTTTCCAAAGCCTATATTGTTATAGAAATCTATTTATGGAAAAATATTTCATGATGTATAGTGAGAAGAAAAAAGGTTACAGAATATATTATGTAAAATTTTACTACTTATGTTAACAAAAAATATATATGCATAGATGTAAGGTCCCGAAGTTTACTAATTTTTTTTTTTTTTTTTTTTTGTGGATGGTTTTATGTGAATGGTGGGTAGTATCTGATTTATGTAGTATAGTGGTTTGAGATCATGGACCTCAAAACTAGATTAAAATCATATCCCCTCCATTTACTAGCCTTGCAAACTAAGGAAGGTATCTCTCTGTGCCTTAGTTTTCTCATTTGTAAAAGGGCAGAGTTTCTATTTCCTGTTTTAGCATTATTTTGAGGATCAAATAAGTCAATAAATATTAGCTGCTTTGAGCAGTGTGTGTCACTGATTTTTATGCATTTGTGACCTAGTCCGAAAAACTAGCCATTTTCTGCATGCTAACTGATATTCACATTTCCCCCCAACTTTTGAAAGTAAACATACATTGCAATATTTATGAAATTAATAGATTGTGAACAATTTTATTTGACCAAATGTCAAAAAAAGGAAGAATGTTTTTAGTCATATGTATTAATATAGTAGATATAACCAATGCATACCTTTTGAAACTTCTGGGAGACATGTGAAGAAAATTAGCAACAGACTCTGAAAATATTCACATACTATGAAATAAATCATAGTATGTTTGTGCAATGAAATACAACTCATCGATAAAAAAATGAACTGCTGGCATACAACAATTGTGTACCTTGAGTGAAAGTGAAAAACACTTGACACAAAAGAAATATAAACATTGGTCTATGATTCTATTTATGTGAATGTATCTGACAGAATTTTTGTATGTATATTATGTGAAGAACTCTAATAGCTTAATTAGAAAAAAAACTCCAATTATAAAAGAACTAAAGATCTCAACCAACATTTAATAAAAGGAAGATACACTAAACTCGTGAAAAAGTACCTGAGTCATAAGGGAAGTGCAAGTTAAAATCACAGTGAAAATGATCATAACAACTTTACTCGGAATATTCCCAATAGTCCCAAAGTGGAAGTAACCTTTGAGATAAAAGAAATCATAGTATGTTTATATAATGAAATACAACTCATTGATTAAAAAAAAAAAAGAACTGCTGGCATTCACCAATTGTGTATCTTGAGTGAAAAACACTGGACACAAAAGAAACATAAACAGTAGTTTATGATTCTATTTGTGTGAATTTCTACAAGAGTCAAAATTAATCTACAGTGAAAAAATGTGATACGTTTTCTTCTGAGAAGATGGAGGAAGGAGGATTATTGGGTAAGTATACAAGGGAACTTCCTGAATAGATGACAATTTCTGTATCTCAGTGGTGTGTGATTTATAATGTAGGTCTGAGTATTTGTCAAAATGCAACCATTTATATAATATAGATTTTTATATTGTACTGTTTATAAATATTACCTAACAAAAAATGGACTTCAAACTTTCAGTCTTGTTTGCTTTCTTCAATGGTATGAATTGGCAACTGGTAATATGAATTTCCAATTCTTAAAGCATGTTCTGTTTTTCTTGGCTTGACTAAATAAGTAGATTTGTTTAGGATAATTGAACCTTGTGTCTCATCCATGGAGAAGGAATACAAATATGTTTAAGAAGTATTACAGATATGTTGCACAGTATTAGAAATTGGAGATTTTAGAAGGAACTCATGAGTTTCTAATATACAGTACATGTTACATGTATACCTTTGTAAACAATGTAAACAATGTAGCCATTTTGTTTTTATTTAGCATTAGTACTTTGTTGAGTTTAGACCTTCTAGCAAACTGTTGTATCCCACTGTTGCTCCTAAGACATAGAATTTCTAATAGGAAACTTTGATTGTTGGGGGTATAATGAACTTTATGTAGTGGAATTTTTGTTTCTTTTTTTAAGGATCTTTTCTTTCTTGCTGTCTTTCTGTCTTTTTTATTTTTTTTCCATAATGGGGGATTGAACTCAGGGGCACTAAACCACTTAGTCACATCCCAGCCCCATTATATTTTATTTAGAGACAGGGTCTCACTAAGTTGCTTAGCACATTACTTTTGCTTAGATTGGTTTTGAACTTGTGAACCTCCTGACTCGCTGCCCAAGTGGCTGGGATTGCAGGCATGTGCCACCATGTCCTGCACAAGGATCCTTTCTTTAAATGAAAAAATTAAAAATATATATTTTTAGTTGTAAATTGCTGCAGTCCAGCTGGGCAAATAACCGGGAGGTGACAAGCAACTTGAAGGTTGAAGCGGGAACTACTTTATTGTGAGTGAACTCAGCGGGAACTGAGCGAAAACTCAAAGTAGCGGGCACCCAAGGTAGCAGGAGCCGCTTCTCTGCCTGACAGCAGAGGTATATATACCTAACTAATTACACACAGCTTGACTCAATTAACATCATCTAGGTACAGCAGTCAGCCAATAAAGAATCCTCATCATCTTAATGACTCGCTGGCATTGCTTCACAAACCACTCCTCCTGGCAAACTGCCAGGCACCATCTTGACTTGATTTGCATCCCCAACAGTAAATGTACACTTTATTTATTTTTTTATGTAGTTCTCAGGATCGAACCCAGTGCCTCACATGTGCTTGGCAAGTACTGTACCACTGAACTATACCCCCAGCCCCTCTTTAAATGAAATTTACCCTGAAACTTATTTAGTAAAAAGTTCATGGTGACAGTGGTCAGGTAGAGTTGGGGAGATATGCAGCTCAGTATCTTGCATTTGTTTTTGGCACAGCACATATTTTAATGAACAATGATATCTTTTGTTACATAGTACATGTTAAGTTCTCCATGAGTATAGATTTGCTGTTCAGTAGTATTACTGTGTGGGAGAGTCTAATGCTAAGTACTTGCTTAATAAATGTGGATTTAAATTGAGTATTCTTCCTGTGGAATCATTGTGTTTTGAGAGTGTTAAAAATCTTAGAAACTAATACATAGTCCTAGTACATTTATAATTATTTCATTTTTCAAAAAACAACTTCTTGAGGCCATATTGACCTGCTTTAAGAATACAGTTGAATGAATTTTAGTTAATTTACCAAAATGGGATTCATCACCCAACATCCCATCACCCAGTTAGATTCTTTTTTTTTTACACTTTTAGTGTTTGTTCCCATTCAAGCTTCAGGAAACTCCAGACTTACTTGCTATGTTTATACACTTCTCCTAGGTATTTTTTATAACTGGAATATATGATATGTGGTCTTTTGGTTCAGGGTTCCTCCATGTTGTAATGTATATTATACTTTATTCCTTTTTATTGTTAAATAGGATTTTGTTGTATGGATAGAGCACATTTTTCCCCATTCACCAGATAATGGATATTTAGGTTGTTTTTAGCTTTATAACTATTACCATAAATAATTGTTAAGATAACGTTATAAGATATAAAATAATAAAACTGGTGGTTTTGTGTTGACTTCCATTTTGATTTTCTTTGGTGGACACCAACTGTGGAATATTGAGTAATATAGTAAATTCACATTTTTAAGTGTTTTATGTTTTAAGAAACTTTGAATAAGTTTTGGCTAATGTCTCCATTTTATATTCTTTCCAACAATGGATAAGGGTTCCTGTTTTTCCAGTCTTGTCAACTCTTGTTATTCTCTTTTTATTATCTAATTCAGTGTATGTGAAATAGTATCTCATAATGGTTTTGTAAGAATTCATTTTTGTTTGCTTAGTACATAATAAGACACTGTATTTTATGTATTAGAATAACAAGACTTTTTTATATTTTTCCTTTAGTAGTGGGTAATCTTTACTTCCAATTTTCTCTTCTCATCTGGTATCTAACATTTGAATTCATATATTTATTTCAGAAATTTGAAAAACAGTGAAATATTTTTATGTTCTCAACATGATGTGATTTGTATAAAAATTTGTATAAAACAGTAATTTGAAGTGCTAAAATCATTGTAATAAAAATATAATAGCTAATATCAAGGTAATGTGATTATACTGCCGAACAGTAGAAACATCACATATGCATTTAAAATAAAACCACAGCAGAGCTGTTTGTATTCATGTGGAAAGATCTTGGTGATTTCTGAAATATGTAGCTTAGTCATAAAAGCAGATTGTGTACATATACATATTCCCATTAAATTTATAAGTGTTACATTCAAATGCATGAAATTAAGGTCTCTGTGTTTACACTTAATTCATAAAAAGTGGTTATCTGTGGGGAGTGAAGTGGGAATAAAGAATATCTTTAGCTTTTCATTTTACTTGCCAGTTAATTTTTTTACACTTTTAAAACTTTTTCCATTGACTATGATATGTAATATGAGTAGTCATTATGCAAAGAAATATACAAGTCTTTGGATTTTGAAATGTATTCATATGTTTTATGTGCATTTTATTTTGGAAACAGTGAACTAATATTATTTTACCATTCAGGATATGAGTAATAATAAAAATACATTTTTTGGGGGGGACCAATCTGTATGTTCAAACTTTGCATTTGGGGATTCTACATAAATCTTCAGATCTAGCTGTTGCTGAGAGTATTCTTTCAATTGCTATGTGGTGTTTTGATTTTAAGAGAATGGATGTCTGTTCCTCAGGTGTACATATGGCTAAAATTTTATGGTGTTCCTGTGAACCTGAATGGATTGCATCCAGTAGTAAGAACCACACTTACATTTTTTCTATTTAAAGTCTGGAAGGAAGAATTTTCTTTATAGGAATGACAGATTGGTCTAGAAATTTCATCAGTTCTGTATTACAGTTTGTCCGCAAGTGGTATAGTAAGAATCTATTAAAGTATTTCTTACTTAGGGCATATTCATTTTCAGTGTTTGCTACTATACAATCAAGACCTACTTGTTTCTATTTCCTTCAATTTATCCTGGAGTTTGTCCAAGTCCAGTTTTAATGAGTTGTTTATCTCTCTAGTTACACTAAAATTTATTTTCCCTTAGAGAGTAATATCTCAATTGATAGCTAGCTTTAAAACCTATTCTGTTAAGTGAACATATGTTCAGAGTAAGACTTCTGGGTATGAGAAATTGGTATTTGTTGAATAAATTAACTGTTAAAATGGAGCTTTAGTAATATCAAAAAAATTGAGTCCAGAATTTCTTAGTTTTAATATGAATTTTTATTGTGAGGTTTTATTTTAAATGAAGTTTAATAAATGTATAGTGGCATAAATTATAAAGAAAATCACACAATTTATTGAGTTTTCATTGACATTTTAAGGATTACCCCAAATAAATTAACAAAGTTATAGAAGTTATTCATCTTTTTATAAATTTCTGGAGCCAAAATGATGTTGTGCAATGATTTGGGTAATAGATATATGGGTGTTTGTTATTTTCCATACTTGTTAATCAACTGGATATATTTTCAAACTTTCAAAACTAAAAGACAAAAAAGTACTTTTAATTGATATTGTTATACAAACAGATAAATTGTGCAAGTTACCATTTATTGCCAAATCACTTAAAATTCATTTATTTTAAGTCTTACCAGGGTATTTAACAGAAGTATAATAAAATATGCTTTTATTTGTGGTTATTTATAGTTGAAAATGGAACGATGAAAACATTTCATGCATGTATGACATAATTACCTTGTTTATTATGAGATTTATACTTATGTATAAACTGTTATTTTCTTTTATGTTAATTCTGAATGAGAGAATTCTATGTTACCCTTAGGCATTATTAAAATTTAAAATAATCCTTTTGAATGTGCATATGGTTAAGTTTTTATTCAGACCTATGTTATTCACTTGGGAATCATTTTATGTGACATATGATGGCTTGAAAAGGTTATGATTCCATATACAGTAGCCAAATTTATTATGAAAAAGTAAAGACCTACTTGTAAAAATAATCCCATCTATAATTTTGTCTTAATTATTGCTATAGTTAAAAGAATGGCTCTTGGTATACCATGGAACCTCCTAAATGACTGAGTATCTGGAAATAGAGTTCTTAGGTTAGTCATACATTTCATATCTTAGCAGGTGTTCCAAATGTTTGTTGTTTTTAAATAGTATCAATAACAATACAGTGTGTGTTTGTTTACATTTTTGGTCAGGTATTTTGAATATAAATTTGAGAATGTAATAGAATCAATGTCCATTTTTTAAGTCTTAGAAAAAGGATAATAAGAAAGTTAAAAACAAGATTTAGAAAATATCCCAAATGTCAGAAAAACAAAAGAACACAATAATGATAATTAAATTCAAATATGTGAATTAGGTCCAAGTTGTTGCTATCTCTTTGTGATCTCTACTATTTTTGGTGTGAAGAATCTTTTATGTAGTGCATATTTTTCTCTGGTCCTCTCATTTTTATGCTTTGGGTTTTATGGTGAAATGTGATCTGAGTTCTGAAGGCTATGTTTACTTGGAGTCATATGTTGTAATTAAATATTTGAAAGTTGTATGGACAAGGTGGTGGCTGCCTCAATTTGCAAATGAATATTTACGTTATCTGACATGCCAATTAAAAGACACAGGCATTTTCATTTTATTTTTTTTTTAATTGTTGTTGCTGTTTTAAGTGAGAGAAGGCAGTGGTATCTTGTACTAATGTTCATAGGCACAGAGAGCTCTGAATACTACATGGAGCCTTTTGGTTTTAATTGAGTAAACATTTACGTTAGGTAATAGTCATCATTTTGACCATTTTAAAGGGTACATTTCATTGTTTTTTTAGTGTATTCATGGTGTTGCTCAGTTATTCCCCCTTTCTAATTCTGGAATAATTTCAAAACTTCTAAAAAAGAAACCCTGTGTCTGTGTTTCTGGACATTTTATACAGTAGAGTCATATAATATATGACATTTTCTTTTTTCTTTTTTTTATTTATATATGACAGCAGAATGCATTACAATTCTAATTACACATATAGAGCACAATTTTTCATATCTCTGGTTGTATACAAAGTATATTCACACCAACTCATGTCTTTATACATGTACTTTGATAATAATGATCATCATTATTTCCATTCTCATACCAAATAAAGTAGACGTCAAGCCAAAGTTAATCAAAGGGGATAAAGAAGGACACTACATACTGCTCAAGGGAATCGTACACCAACAAGACTATATAATTATGTGTCCCAAACAATGGACCATCTACATTCATCAAACAAACTCTTCTCAAGTTCAAGAGTCAAATAGACCACAACACAATAATTTTGGGTGACTTTAACACACCTCTTTCATCACTAGATAGACCTTCCAAACAAAAGCTGAACAAAGAAACTGTAGAACTCAATAATACAATCAATAACTTAGACTTAACTGATATATATAGAATATTTCATCCTTCAATGAGAGAATATGTTTTCTTCTCAGCAGCACATGGGTCCTTCTCTAAAATAGACTGTATGGCATTTTCTCTTTGGCTTCTTTTAGCATATATGCTATAATATGAATGAACCTTGAAAATTTTCTTCATGTTGTAGCATGTATCAATAAGTATTCGATTCCTGTTTGTGTCCCAGTAATATTCCATTGTGTGGACACACAATGTTTTGTTTATCTCTTCATCAGTTGGTATTTGCTTGGTTTGTTTTCAGTTTTTGGCCATTAAGAATATTGCTGTAAGCTCAATTCACAGTAGCTAAGCTATGGAACCAATCTAGGTACCCTTCAACAGACGAATAGATAAAGAAGATGTGATATGTAAACACAATGAAATATTACTCAGCCATAAAAAAGAATGATGTTATGACTGTTGCTGGTAAATACATGGACTTGGAGATTATCATGCTGTGTGAAATCAGCCAGTCCCCCAAAATCAAAGGCCAAATATTCTCTATGATATATGGATGCCAGCATATAATAGGGTTGGTCAAATGACATTTTGTAAGTGTGTCAAGACCAGTCTATGAGGAAAAAATAGTCTTTTCAACAAATTGTTTTATAAAAACTACATATACAAAAGAATAAAATTGGACTAAGACCTCAAATCATATATGAAAATTAACAACAGATCAAAGACAACCAAAACAATGGGATCCTAATTAGAATAAGTTTTATTCCATGTGTCATGTGTCAAAAACACTCTACTGTCATGTATATATAAAAACAACAAATAAAAAATAAATTCTAAAAATGGATCAAAGAGTTAAAAATATGTAGTTTGTAGAAATTAAAAAAGGTATAAATTCTCATTATTTTAGAATAGAATATTTCTTAAATATGACACCCACAACAAAAGCAACAAAAGAAAAATCATAAAATTAGTTTTCATCAGAATTTAAAATGTTTCTTATCATGGGACATTATCAAGAAACTAAAAAGGCAACATATGTAATGTGAAAATATATTTGCAAATCACAACTGAAAAAATTCTGGCTTTTAGGATATGTAAATAATTTTTATAACTCAACAATAAAAATACACATAAAAAGCTCAATTTAAAAAAATGAACATAGGACTTGAATAGACATTTTTCCAAAAAAGGATAGACAGATAGCCAACAGAACAAACAAAAAGCAATTTAGCATCATTAGTTATTAGTGTAATGAAACTTAAAAGCACAAAATACCATTTCCCACCCAGAAGAATGGCCATTATCAAAACACAGAAAATAACAAGTGTTGGCAAGGATGAATAAAAATAAGAAGGTTATAAACAACTGTGCCATTATGGTGTAAAACAATATGGCATTTTATCAAAAAATTAAATGTTGCCAAGCATAGTGGTACACACCTGTAATTCCAGGAGCTTGGGAGGCTGGGACAGGGTAATTGAGAGTTCAAACCCAGCCTCATCAACTTAACCAGGCCATAAGCAACTTGATCCAGAGGTTTCAAAATATAAAAAATAAACTGGAGATGTCACTCTATATTTGAGCACCATTAGGTTTAATCTCCAGTACTAAACAGAAATAAATAATTAAACACTGTGTTACCATATGATCTAGCAATTATATTGATAGGTATATACCCAAGAGAACTAAAATACATTTAAAAAACTATAAATGTGAATAGCAGTATTATTTTTAAGTGCTGGGAATTAAACCCCAGGGCCTTGTGCATGCTAGCCAAGTACTCTACCACTAAGCTACATCCCCAGTTCCCTTGTCCCCATCCTCCCCAATTTATTTTTTTCATTTTAAGATTGGGTTTCATTAAATTGCCCATACTGTCCTCAAACTTACAAATTTCCGGAGTAGATGGGATTATAGGCATGAGCAACTGTGCCAGGTATAGTAGCAATATTTTTGTTGTTGTTTTTAGATATACATAACAGTAGAGTGTATTTTGACATATTATACATACGTGCAATATAAGTTATTCTAATTAGAATTCCATTCTTGTGGTCATCCATAATGTGGAGTTTCACTTGAAGATTTTTTTTTAAATCTCATAGATCTCCAGAAGATAGGTTAAAGTCTGAGATGTTAAAGAGACATACATGTTTAATATTTTATCTGTCACTTCGTTTTCATGTCTACTAAGTTTCCTGTTTAAGTCCTTTGGCCATTGTCTTTTATTTTTTTGTAAAGAATTTTTCACGGGGGCGGGGAGTGGGGTTGTGGCTTAGCTGTGGAACACTTACCTAGCATGTGGGAGGCCCTAGGCTCGATCCTCAGCACCACATAAATTAAAAATAAATAAATAGATAGATAGATAGCTCTATATATAAAAAAGAATTTATTACGAGTTTTTGCTGAAATGATGAATATTCATTCTTCAGGATTCAGCTGAAGTGTAAAACTTGCAGTTCCGTCCGCACAATCCTTCTTTATTTCAAATAGTTTATCTTTCCACATAGTTCACAAAGATCTCTATGTAACTTTGTTTTAGCATTAATTATGTTGAATTGTAATTCTTGGTTTACTTGTCTAACAGTAACTGTATTTTTTTAGTGTAAAGATGGTGTCTGTCTCCTCAGATCTTAGCAAAGTCTGTTTGTATCAATTCAGTTTTACATGTTAACTACGTTGGATTTTTTTTTGCTCAGTTATCTGTAATAGCTTGAGTAAGTGTTTCTATGTTTATGTTTCAAATTGACAAGTGAAGTTTAGAAAAGTTATATTACTGTTTTTAATAAAAGCATTAAAAAGGTAAGCCAGAAATAGAAGTTGGACTTTTAAAATTCATATCATATTCTATTACCTTAAATGAAAATATTTGAGTAGATTTGGAGATAAGAGACTTCAAAATATAAATTTGGGAATTTGAATCCTATGTATTGAGGCTTAGATGGACTCTCAGTTTAATGGCTATGTAAGGCCTATTTATGTGCTTCTTTGGATAGAGGCCATAGGAAAGCAGCCAAATTAATTAGTTAATTATTGAGCTTTTGTAGCCATGCTAGTGTCCAGCAAACTTGCCAAGTTCACTTGTACCTCATGGCCTTTGCACAATCTCTATCTGCTTGAAACATAGATAATCATTTAGCTGTTTCTTACCTCCTTCATGACTGCTTTAGTTTCAGTTGAAGGTCCATCCTTATAATAATGTCTACCTACTGCATGTGAAATTGCTCACCCTGTAGCAGTCTCATTCCATTAGTTGTGCTCTACTTTTCATTTTTGTTAGTATTTTTTCTTATAACCTTTTCATACCTTTATTTAATGATTGTGTATTGATTTTTGTCTTCCCTCTCTACTGGAATGTGTGCTCCCAGAGGACAGCTGTTTTGATTTTTATTTCTTTCGTATTTTAAAATGACTAAAATATTTTCTAAGTAACTAGAATATTAATAAATATTTGCTGGTTTCATACATTTTCTATAGAATCAGTTCAACATTATGGTATACAACAGCTAGGCTTAATCTAAGACTAATAGTTAAAATAACATTGAGAACATTACATGTCATTTATTTATGGACCTAGAAAGTGTGAAGTAAAAACTAAGTTTGACTTTGAAGGATATTGCACAATGGCTACTGTAGAAGTGGATAAATAAGGAGTCTATTGACTTAAAAAAATAACTGAAATTAAAGCATGCCTAATAGTGACAAAGGTAACTAACCGACCTGGCCCTCTTCTCCTAGTATCCCAACTCTATAAGATACTGCTTGAAATCCCCTTATGTTCTAATATAGGTAAATTATGCACATAAATTGACTGTAGTATACCATAGTGGATGAGTAAGGGAAATTGTAGAGATGTCCTCCTGATTTCTCTGCATACTTTATTTGAACGTTCATTGAATTTTTCTTTATCTTTTTTGTAGTTCATTCAGTAAGTTTACTAGAATAGTGATTATCTGAAATTCACATTTTTATGACATATTGTACACTTTGATTTAAGTCTGTATTTTAGTCAAAATATTGTTTGTTAGACATTTCTGTATATTATTTCTATTCTATTTGTTTTGCACTTTACTCCAGCAACACAGATTATGTGTATTTTAGATTGTCCTCTTCTGCCACATACTTCAATATCCTTTTATGAAATCGTTTTATAATTTTTCAAAAATTTCATTTTTTGTAAATTTCTGAATTTTATCTACCATGTTCGTGATTCTATTCTGAGTTATGTTTTCTTTGTTTAATTTCAAAATATTGGGGAATTTTTATAGATACTTTAATGTTTTTAGTTTAAATCCACTCTGTATGATTTTAAGCCTTCTAATTTTATTGAGACTTGTTTTTTTGGCCTAGAATATAATATATATTGGTTAATACTGCAGTTATTGGGAGGGGGAGTTCTATAAACCTCAATTAGGTCAAATTTATTGATGGTGTTTTTGTTTTTTAAAAAGTCTTTACTGACTTTCTATTGTATCTGTTACTGTGAGTATAGGTTGAAATCTTCAATTTTTAAATTTCTTCCTCTTCCCAGTTATATTAAAAATTGATATATTTGGTAGGTCTTTAATCCTGTAAAACTAATTGACCCTTTTATTATTACAAACAATCCCTATTTATCCCTAGTAATGCTCTTTTATGTGCTTTGTCTGATATTTACTATGTAAATATTTTTAATTTGATGTACATGGTATAGTTTTTCCTCTATCCCTCTATTCCCCTTTCCATCATTGTACCCTTTTTTTAGATTCTACTTTCTTATATTTAAAGTAGGTTTCTTATTGGTGGGATAGAGTTGGGACTTTGCTTTTTTTTTTTTAATGCATTCTGATAATCTCTTCTTTTAAATGTCTTCTTTGACATTTAATATAATGTATATTTTTGGATTTATGTCTATCTTGCTGTTTGTTTTCTGATGGTCCCATCTTTTGTTTCTTATTTTTTAATTTATTTTGATTGATTCCATTTCATTTCTACTATTCCATTCTTATGATTCCATTTATCTCTACTATTGCCTTTATTCATTTGCCTTTTGTTTTATGGCTTAATTGTTTTAGGGTTTAGAATTTATATCTTATCAAAGTCTTCTTCCAATAATATTATACCACATCAAACATCATATAGGAACCTCATTGCAGTGTACTTAATTTCCTTTCTCTTGTTCTTTGATCTATTCGTGCTATAGTTCTGCTTTTAAAGAAGGTATAAGCTTAACATGTTACTCTTTTTTTTTTTTTTTTTTGCTTTTAACAATGAGTTCTTTCATTTCTTCAGAAGATACTGAAAAAGATATTTTCTTTTTTCTTTAAAATATTAATTTGCAGGCTGGGGTTGTGGCTCAGTGGCAGAGAGCTTGTCTCGCACGTATAAGGCACTAGATTTGATCCTTAGTACCACATAAAAGTAGATGTGTAAAGTAGAGGTATTGTGTCCATCTACAACTAAAAAAATATTTTAAAAACTTCATTTGCATTTCTGCATGGGCTGTCTATAGTCTAGTGAGGAGGTCCACGGAATAGGGTAGAGGAGAATGTGGCTGCACAGTCGCTATTCAAAAACTCCAGAGACTAAGCAGGAAGCAGGTCTGATTTTATTGTGCAGTTACTACACACACACACACACACACACACACACTCACTCACAGGCAGTAGCTAAGCAGATTACAGGCCCCCACCAATGCAGTTTCTGCTACTGTCCTTGAAGCAACCAATCCAGGAGTGGGCCATGGAGCAAGCATAGGGACTGCAACACATGGCCTCATGCTCAGGGCTGTGCCTATGGGAGTAACCGGCCTGCTGCTCACTTGTCTAGCACTAGGGGAGTGGCCTGCCACTCAGATGCCCTTAAGGTATGCCATGTATGCAGTACTCCATGCACTTGTCCCCATACTTATTTATCATACTTATCATTCATCACATTTCTTTGTGTAACTTCACAGAGATTTCCTTCTGGTATCACACTTGTTTAGCCTGAAGAATTTACTTTAATTTTTTTTTTTTTGCAGCACAGGTATGCTGATGAGGACTTGTTCTCAGTTTTTGATAATAAGAAGACTTTATGTTGCCTACACTTTTTGAAAGCTCTTTCCTCTGAATTTTGAATTTTAGGTTGAAAGCTTTTCTTTTTCCTTTCATCAATTCAGTAATTTTACTCCATTGTCTTCTCTTGTACATAATTTCTGCGAAGTCTGCTTTTCTTTTTTTCCCCTTCCTCCATCCCACTCTCCTTTCCTTTGTTTCTTCCACATAAATAAATCATGTGCTTTATACTGAGCTACATCCCTATCTCTTTCTTTGTGTGTAATATGTTTTTCTACCCGCTGTTTTTAGGGTTTTTGTCTTTAACATGTGTTTAAAGCAGTTAGATTATAATGTGCTTTGGTATGTTTTTACATCTATTTGGGAATTGTTGAACTTCTTCCATCTTTGAGTTTATAGTTTTCTAGATTAAAAAAAATTTTTTTTGACATTGTTTCCTTAAATAAATTTTCTGTTCCTCCTCTTCCACTTTTTCTAGGTGTTCAGTTACTAACTGAATTACTAATTGCTTAATGTTTCACAGTTCATTAAGGCTTTTAAAAATTATTTTATTCTTTTTTCTTCTCTGGTCCTTATTTTCTGGAAACTTCCTAGGAAACTTATGAAATGTACCTCAGAATTGTTTGCTTGGGGTGAAGGAGAAGGGAGAGCATTTATCCCTACATATTCCAGGTTCTGTTAACGTGAATCCAAAGTAGTTTCTAACCTTGTCTCAAAATGTATCATCTTAGGCAACATCAGCCAGAGTCTGCACTGAATTGTTGTCCATAGTGGTTAGAATAAGAGTTGGGGAGTGAGGCTTTTAAAGTGATATATGAGAGATGTTAAATACTATGGATTTGGAAAATGATAAACACAGGTTTGTGAGGTAGGGGAGAGAGTGAGGTGACTAAGTCTACTGTAATATCATCTTAGTATATAGTTTATGAGTCAGCCTAAACTATCATAAATAAATGTGAAAATATGATAGTTTATCATAATACTAAATGGAAAAATTGGAATTTAATTCCATGTGATCTGATCAAGAGCCCTATATCCTATGCTTCATATCACAAATATTTATGAAGTATTTACTTTATACCAAGCCCACTATTTGCCAGTATTATGGAAAAATAACATTTTTGAATTTAGTGGGGTAAAGAGGAGGGGAGCATGGGAGGAATAGATGAATTCTAGATAGGGCAGAGGGGTGGGAGGGAAAAGGAGGGTCAGGGGATTAGCAAGGATGGTGGAATGTGATAGACATCATCATCCAAAGTATATGTATGGAGAAGACACAAATTGGTGTCAACGTACTTTATATACAACCAGAGATATGAAAAATTGTGCTGTATACATGTAAACATGTATATATAAGAATTGTAATGCATTCCACTGTCATTTATTTTAAAAAATCAATAAAAAAGCAGTATGATAGTTTAATTTATCCTGGTAGTTTTTGCATCTGAAAAATGATATGATAGATGCTCATACGGTTATTATGACAGAATTCTATGGTTAATAGATATAAGACTTTTTTAAAATGTAGTTTTGCTAGTAATTTGTATGTGTTAACTTGTATTATTTCATTTTTTGATGATTAACTTGATCTAGAACTACAGTTTCTTCAGCAAAACTTTTGTGTTTATGGATATTATTCTAGTTTATGTTTTCATTCATTATTCTGAGAATTTCTGGAATAAACTAATTTAAATTATTATCAGAATTGCATATCTAATTGATTTAATTCCATTTAAAAACATTCTGAATGTATACCTCTTTTCCCTTGCAATTTAATTAATTTAACATGTTGTTTATTAATGCTATCTATTGTTATTTTTCTGTTTTCTTTTGCAGGACCAAAAGATCTCAAATTGTTATAACTGAAGGTATATTTGAACTTCCAAATCTCACAATTCAAGCTACAAGAGCACAGACACTTCTGCTGCAAGCAATATATCAAAGTTGGTCTCATATTGGAAATGTTAGCTCTTCAGCAGTGAATGAAATTTTGATGAATGAAGTCTTTCAAAATATAGGTAAGAGGATAGTTTTCTTGAAAAATAAATGGGAAATTTGTAGCAGAGGTGAGTAATAATTTGTCATTTAAATTCATATGTTAGCATGTTTAACTTCAGTCATATTTCTGTTGAAATTGTGTATTTATAGCTTATGTTTAATAATCTAACTTATACCATAAGCCATTCAATTTTGTTCTCTGATACAAATTTTTGGATATGCTTTATACTTTTAAGATAATATTTTTCTACTAATATACAATTTTAAAATTTATTTTAATCCATTAATTTATGTTTTTAAATTGATACAGGTATTGAACCCAGGGTTGCTTACCACTGAGCCCTTTCTCCACTCTTTTTATTTTGCGACAGGGTCTTGTTTAAGGCCTTGTTAGTTGCTTTGGCTGGCCTCAAACTTGGAATCCTCTAAGTCTGAAATCCTCCTGAGCTGCTGGGATTACAGGCTTGTGCTACTCTGCCTTGCAAGTTTTAATTTTTTTTAAATTGGGACATCATGAATGTATATCCTTACAGGATACAATGAAAAGTATATTTTTAAAACTTTTTTTTAAGTTGTTGATAGACCTATATTTTATTTATATGCGGTGCTGAGAATCAAACCCAGTGTCTCCCACATGCCAGGCAAGTGCACTACTACTGTGCCACAGCCCTGGCCCCTAAAAGTTTTGATATATGTTTGTAATATGTAATGATTAAATCTAGTCTTTAACATGCTGATAAATGCTGTAGGCTTATATATCTCACTATCTGTGGTGAGACATTTTAATGTACTCTTGCAACGCATTCTAAATGTTATTATTAGCTGTAGTCATTATGCCAGTCAATAGGTCTCAAACAATTATTTCTTGTAATTAAAATTTTTTACCTATTGACAACATCTCCACAATTCCCTTTCTTCTTTCACCTTACTACCCAGATTTGTGCAATCACAATCATACTGTCTATAAGTCTGACTTTTTAAGATTCCACTTATAAGTAAAATCATATGATACTTGTCTTTCTGTGTCAGGCTTATTTAACTTAGCATAATGTCTTCTAGATTCATTCATCTTGTTGCAAATAATAGCATTTTCCTTTGTTTTTGAGATAGAATAATATTCTTTTACACATACACACACAAACACATAAACACAGTTTTATTTATCCATTGATGGATACTTTGGTTCATTGCATATCTTGGTAATTGTATATAATTGCTTCAGTGAGCAGGAACATGCAGATCTTTCTTTGATTTTATTTCCTTTGGATATAACCAGAAGTAAGATTATTGGATCATATCATATTTCAATTATTAGATTTTTGAGGAACCTCCATATCTTTTTCCAAAATGAGTTTATTTATTTTTATTCCTACAAAGTGTGTATGTACCATGTGTTCTCTTTTCTTCATTTCCTTGTCAATGCATAATCTTTCATCTTTTTAATTATAACAATTTTATCAGCTCTGTGGTAAAATCTCATTATGGATTCACTGTGTATTTTTCTAGTGTTTAATGAATTTTAGCACTTTTTTATGTACTTGTGCAGCATTTTAGTCTTTTTAGAAGTGTCTGTTCAGGCTCTTTCTCTGTTTTTTCATTGGTTTATTTATTGCTATTGAGTTGTTACCTGTGGGCTTATCATATATGGCTTTTATTGTATTATATGTTTCTATAATATTTTGATAGTTATAATCATGACAGGGTGTTGAATTTTGTCAGATGCTTTTTCTATATCTGTTTAGATGACCATGTAGTTTTTGTTCATTTTATTAATAGGTATTTTGGGAAAATCTAATGTAATTGAACTAGTGACCTTAGGCAGAAGGTCCTGTGATACTGAAGAAAGAGTAAGGCAGATCCAGTGTCAGAGTGCAGTTTTGAGTGACTTACTGAATATGGTCAAGGGTAGCAGCAAGAGTGCTAGTTCCCTACAACCTGGGTAAGAGGGATAAGACTTAGATAAGGTGAGGTAAGAATGTCTTTCATTCAAACCAGAGTGTGTATCTGGTTTATCTCAAGTAACTTTGAAGTTATCAGGTACATTGCTGACAGTGACTTGACTAGTTTCTATTTGTAAAGCTCCACATATCACTGTGTTTGATTTATTTATAGTTGGCTGGGAAACTATGGTTACTCAGAGGCAGTCATAGTGGTGACAATTCAAGATGGCTGTAGTCAGGTCAAGCTGGATTCCTATACTGCGCTTATATTTATTGACCTACTTTGAGCTATCAACAGTGGAATCCCAGGGATAAATGGATCCCATTTAATTATGTTTAATAATTTTTTAATGTTATTGAATTTGATTGAATTTTTGCATTGCATTTCGAAGGATTTTTGCATCTATGTTATACTTGTCCGTCTTTGATATTAGGGTAATGCTGGTCTCATAAATGAGTTTGAAAGAAAACACTCTTCAATTTTTGGAATAGTTTGAGAAATATTGCTTTTAGTTCTTGCTGATGGTGTTTTCTGATTCTATGTTTTTGTGGTATCAGTTATAATAACTATCTCCTCATTCATTTCTTATTTATTTGCGTATGGTCTCTTTTTTTCTGAGTCTAGTAAAAAGTTGGAGTATTCTGTTTATCTGTTCAGTACACCAATGCTTAGTTTTTTTTATTAAAATTTTTTTTTCCTAGTCTCTACTTCATTTATTTCTGCTCTGATCTTTTTTTTTTTTTTCTGTTTATAATTTTGGGTTGAATTTGTTCTTTTTCTCGTTTCTTGAAGTGTAACATTAAATTATTATTTGAAATCTATCTTTCTTTCTTTTTTTTAGGATAGACATTTATTTTCCTCAAGGAACTGTTTTTTCTGCATTCCATAGATTTAATATGTTATATTTCCAGTTTCACTTCTCTGACATTTGTTCTGTGTAATTAAAATCTCTGATTTTTGGTACATGTATATACTTACAATTTTTACATCTTCTTAATTAATTAAGCCCTTTATCATTATGTAATGACCTGTTTTGTCTACTTTTATAGGTTTTCTCTTAGTCTGTTTTGTTTGATATGAATATAGCTACCTTTTTCTATTAGTATGGGCTATGTTTATCCATTTCTTATTGTGTTAGTCAGCTTTTTATCACTGTGTCCAAAATATATGAAAAGAACAACTTAGAGGAGGAAATTTTATATTTCCCTTATTGTTTCATAGGTTCAGTGCGTGGTTGGCTGACTCCATTGCTCTGAGCTTGGAGTGACGCCGAACTTCATGGTGGAAGAAAGCTTCTTAGTTCCTGGCATCTGGGAAGCAGAGGGAAAAAGGGAGAGGGAACAAGCCAAGGACAACATGTAGTCTATAAGAGCATTTCTCTAGGGACCCACCTCCTCTAGTCATGGCCCAACTGCCTGCATTAACCATCAAGTAATCCATTCAAATTATTCATAGAATGGATTAATCTACTGATTAGGCTATGACTTTTGTAATCTACTTATTTTACCTCTGAAAAATTCTTTTATTGTCTAACTTGAGCTTTTTGGGGATACCTCAATTCCAAATCATAATATGTATACAATTGAGTTTTGTACTTTCATATGTTTGAAGTTATTATGTAGCACCTTTCATGTCATTTCTTTCTTTTTTTTTTTTTTTTAAAGAGTCTTCAGGCCTGAAATTGGTGTTTCAATTGCTATT
>NW_025999949.1:1412628-1444234 GCF_001458135.2 Marmota marmota marmota
GTCTAATTGCTCTGGCCAGCGTTTCGAGAACTATGTTGAACAGAAGTGGTGAGAGAGGGCATCCCTGTCTTGTTCCAGATTTTAGAGGGAATGCCTTCAATTTTTCTCCATTCAGAATGATGGTAGCCTGAGGCTTAGCTAATTCCTTTAAGACAGTTCTGTTGGTGATAAAAACCCCTCAGCTTCTGTTTATCTGATAAAGTGGTATTGTCCTCTCACTTCTGAGAGCACGTTTGCCAAATAAAGTGTTCTCATTTGGCAGGCTTTTTCTTCAAGACTTTGTATATGTCATCCTACTTTATCCTGATCTTCAAGATTTCTGGTGAGAGATGTACTGATAAATACCTTGGAAATCACTTGTATGTAATTTGTTTCTTATCACTTGCTATTTTTCAGAATAATTTCCCTTTCTTTTTTTTTTGATAATTAGAGTATGATATGTGTTGGTAAATTAATTTTAGGTTGAATTTTGTTGAAAATATCTGAAATTCATGTGACTGAATGTTGGCATCTTTCACTGAATTTGTGAATTTTTCAATAATAAATATGCATTTTAGCTCATTTTCATTCTTTTCTCCTTCTATACATTTCTATTATGCACATGCCAATTCTCTTAATAGTGATCCATAATGAGTTTTCTTTGTTCTTTTTCATTATTGTTTTCCTTTTGTTATAATTTCAAATGTCATGTCTCTGAACTCAGTGATTCTATTTTCTGCTGATGGACTCTGCTCTTAAAGTGTTCTATGGAATTTTAAGTTCACTTATAGTATTCTTTTATATTTTGTTTTGAGACATGGTCTCACTAAGTTGCTTAGGGCCTTGTTAAGTTGCTGAAGTTGGCCTCCAACTTGCGATCCTCCTGCCTCAGCCTCCTGAGATACTGGGGCTACAGGTGTGCACTACCATGCCTGGCAGTTTATAGTATTTTTTTTTTTCTGTATGAATGAGATTTTTAAAAGCTATTTGTTTCTTTCTTAGACTTCCTGAGTTATCATGTCTTTTTCCTCCAAATTTTTTTAAATTTTCTGTTTATACTTTCTTATGGTTCTTTGAACATCTTTATAATGATTATTCTGAATTATTTTTTAGTCATTTATCAGATCTCTATTTCTGTAGGGCTCATTATTGGAGCTTTATTAGTTTATTTCTTCCTTTACTCTTTTTTTTTTTTTTCTGTCTTTGTGTTTGATCTCAGGACCTTGTATATGCTAGGCACCTGTTCTGCCTCCTAACTATGCTTTCATTCTATTAGTTTCTTTTAGTGGTTTCATATTTCCTTAAATTTGTAATATTTGTGTATATATACATTGTGTTTGAACATATGGCCTTTGCAGCGTTTCTTTGGTGGAGGTGGATAAACCTTCAGGGTTCATTTAGCCTGGTATTCTGGATGGGCCAGTTGGTAATGATAAGAGGCCAACAGATTTTGCTGTAAAGTTCTCTAGTTGAACTGGGTTTTTGGCTATTCTTTGAGGTCAGAAGGGACTGCTAGCTATGCTTGTTAATTCAGTGAGGTCACTGGCAGGGCTCCCTGATGAAGCAGTGCTGCGATTAGATTCTTTCTGTTTGGGTAAGGATGTAGGCTGTATCTCCTGTCATGGCGGTTCTACTGTTGAGAATGTGTAGTTGGGCAGTTCTATAGGGTGGCCTTTGATTCTGGGTGGGGTCACTGGCTGACTAACAAGTTGAGTGGTATCACTTCTCTATTGATATGTGGACTTGCCTCCACTCTGAGAAGGCCTATACTGAACCCTTGGGCTTTCATCGCAAGCTAGCTAGGAATTAAGTATGGAAGACCTGTTTACCATTCCTCCTAGAGGACAAGGCTATTGTTTGCTGCTGGTCAGACATCTCTGCTGGCTGGAATGGGGAGCTACCACCAAGATCTCTGCACTGGTTCTGTGAACCTCATCCCTTTTCTCTATTTTTAGCTGATCCTTGTTGGTCTAACTGTATCAGTACCTCCAGTGTTTCCTATGGAAGAAAGAAGTAGGCCTGTGAATATGTCCATTTTAGCTTACTCTTTTACTGCAGAAACTATGAGCCTGAGGGAATCCCCTCTGTGGTACTGTGTCAGCTTCAGGGAGGGGGCAATACAAAGTGAAATCATTCCAATTACCTTAATATCATGATATTTCTCAGTTCTCTGGTCTATGTGGGTGTCTCAGCCTCACTCACTATTTCTGGAATAATCATAGAAGTATATCTGTCTTGGGCTGGGGCTGTAGTCAGTAGTAGAGCATTTGCCTCTTAGGTGTGTCAGGCCCTAGGATTGATCCTTAGCATCACATAAAAAGAAAGAAAGAAAGAAAGATATTGTGTCCTTCTACAACTAAAAAATATTTTAAAAAATTATATCTGTCTATTGATGATTTCTATTTGGATTTCTATGAGGAGGACTGTAGGGTATCATATGGCAAGAGATTAGAGCATACTTGTTTATTCTGTAGTCTCTCTCTTCTTCTATGGCCTCTGGTATTCAATCATGGGGCTCCACCCCAATGACATTATCAAATCCCAGTTATTTCCTAAAGACCTCACCTCTGCGTAACACAGATGGATTAAGTTTCCATTCTCTTAAAAAAAACTCTTTTTTCTTTTCAAATGGTAATGCTTTGAAATTTATTATTAGCAATCAGAAACTAATGCAATCTCGGTGCCAGATACTGGCATTCCAAGAGCCTATTCTGCCTTAGACATTGTTGTGTGTACACAATGGGTTCCAGTATTTAAGTCTAGTTGGACCAGCAATTTGAACTTGTTTATCCATTAATAAATACACATAATCTGAATTTCAGTGGTCTCTATATTGATACACATATGTTTGTACCTTACCTTTCTGGTTTTGGTTCCTAATTCCGATGTATATCTTCATTTATTTTATTCTTTTTACATATACATGACAGTATAGTATTTTTTGACATACTGTACTTACATACATGGAGTTTAACTTATTCTAATTCGGATCCTATTCTTGCAGTTGTACATGATATAGAGTTTTACTGGTTATGTATTCATATATGGACACAGGAAAGTTATGTCCGATTCATTCTACTGTCTTACCTATTCCCTTCCCCCTTCTATTCCCTTCATTTACCTTTGTGTAATACAATGAACTTTCCTCACTCCCATTGTCCTCTCTGATATGTGGATTCTGACATACAAATCAGAGAGGACATTTGGCTTTTGTTTTTTTTGGAATTAGTTAATTTCACTTAGCATGATAGTCTTCAGTTCCATCCATTTACCGGAAAAATACCATAATTGATTGTGTCCTTTGCTTTGAAGAAGCTTTTTAGTTTGATACTATCTTATTTATTGGTTCTTGATTTTGCTTCTTGTGGTTTAGTTTTATTGAGGAAATTTGTTCCTAAGATGACATGAAGGAGAATTTTTTCTGCATTTTCCTTTAGTAGGCACTAGGTCTCTGGTCTCCCTTCTGATGCCTAGGTCTTTGATCCACTTTGATTTGTGTTTTGTGCAGGTTGAGAGATAGGGGCCAATTTCATATACTACATG
The DNA here is from genome assembly GCF_001458135.2 of Marmota marmota marmota. NCBI lineage: Eukaryota > Metazoa > Chordata > Mammalia > Rodentia > Sciuridae > Marmota > Marmota marmota. The sequence goes on from NW_025999949.1 coordinate 1,416,151, forward strand.
TGGATTTCTAGTTTTCAAAGTACCACTTGTTGAAGAGGCTATCTTTTCTCCAATGTAGGTTCATGGCACCTTTGTCTAGAATGAGATAACTGTATTTATGTGAGTTGTCCCTATGCCTTCAATTCTGTTCTATTGGTCTTCATGCCTTGGTAATGAATCAAGGTTTGGGTTTTTGTTTGTGCCAATACCATGCTGTTTTTATTACTATAGTCCTGTAGTATTATTTATGTTCTAGTATTGTGATGAATCCTGCTTCACTTTTCTTGCTAAGTATTGCTTTGGCTATTCTGGGCCTCTTGTTTTTAATACTGAATTTTGTGACTGCTCTTTGTTTTTCTTTGAAGAACATCATTGGCTATTTAATAGGAATTTCATGAAATCTGTATAATGCTTTCTGTAGTATGGCCATTATTAGAATATTAATCCTGCCTATCTAAGAACACATGTGATCTTTCCATCTTCTGAGGTCTTCTTCAGTTTTCTTTAGTGTTCTTTAATTTTCATCGTAAATGTATTTCAACTCTTGTTTTAGATTGATTCACAAATATTTTATATATTTTTGAGGCTATTGTGAATGGATTAGTTTAGCTGATTCATCATTGGTAAATATAAACATAACTGATTTATGGGTATTAATTTTATATCCTACTACTTTGCTGACTTAATTTATGAGTTCTAGAAGTTTTCTGGTGGATTTTCTTGGGGTCTTCTAATTAAAGAATTATGTGACAGAAAACAGGAATAGTTTGAGTTCTTTTTATCCTATTCATATCCCTATAATTTCTTTCTGCCTAATTGCTCTGCCTTAGGTTTCAAGGACTATGTTGAACAGTTAAAAAAAAAAAAAAAAAAAGGGCAAAAGGGTAGAATTACAACAAACAGGTGGGTGTAATTCAACCCCATCAGGTGATGCCCACTCCTAGAGCTGCACCTTTCTTATCCAGTGGAGGTAAAGTCCACTTGCATTGCAGGGTGCAATACCAGTCCAGTACCTCTTTACTTAGGACTTAAAGGTGTGTGCATAGCTCCTGTTCAGGGCAGTTCCTGACAACGTACCATATCTGAATCCGTTTTGTATTGCTATACATGAGTAATTTTGGGTAAATTATAATGTGAAGAGGTCTATTTGGTTCACATTTCTGTTTGTTGGTGCATGCAAACAGCATGGCTTTTTTGAGGCCTTTTCAAGATTTTACAAGATGATAGAGAAGTGAAAATGAAAGGGAATGTGTACAGAGACCTTATGGACCAATTAAGCTTTAATTGAGTACTTACTCCATGTTGAGAGTGGCATTAATCCTTTGTAAGAACAGTGCCTCCATAACATAGTTACATTCCATTAAATTCAGCCTCTAAAAGGGTCTATCACCTCAACACTACTGCACTGGGGACCAATACTCAGGCATGTGAAATAGGAAGGACCATGGTCAAACCACATCCAAACTATAACTTCTCAGTACTTAACCTTCCTTTGTATTGCTGGATAGTGTTCCATTATATATGTATTTCTGCATTTTTTTCATCATTTGATATATGTTTGGATTGTTTCTACTTTTGACTGTATGATTATAATTACTATATACATTTAAATACAAGATTTTGTGTGAACATATAATTTCTCTTGGGTATCTACCTAGGAGTTGAATTACTGGGTGATGAAGTAGATCTCTGTTTATCCTTTTGAGGAATTATTATACTTTCTAAGGCATCTTCACTGTTGTGCATTCCTCATTACAGTATATGTTGGTTCTAATTTCTCCAGGTCTGTGGCCATATTGTTATTTTTTTTGTTATTGGCTATTGTTGCTGTGAAGTGGTATCATTTTGGTCATTTTCCTCATGGGTAATGATGTTGTGTTTTGTTTCATGTATTTATTGGCTATTTATATCTTATCCATACAGAAAGGGTAATCCTACCCATTTGCCCTTTTTTTGGATAGAATGTTCCATGGATTAGCTCCCCCCACTAATAAAACCTGGGTTCCAGGTGTGCTCCCTCTCTTTCTTGGTTGCCCTGCCTCCTTTGTGGAAGTTGGGTCAGAGGGGCCTTCACAGAACCCCAAAAATTTGTTTTTTAATTTTATTGGCTTCTTCATTTCTTTTGTTTTGAATTTTAAGATTTCTTTATTTTAGATAAAAGTGCTTTACCAGAATGTTTTATAAGCATTTTCTGCAATTATATGGGTTATCTTTCAGTTTTCTTTTTGTTTTTTCTTTTATTATTTTGTTGTTGTTGGTACCAGGTATTGAATCAAGTAACACTTAACTTCTGAGCCATATCCCCATCCCTGTTTTGGGGCAGGGTCTCACTAAATTGCTTAGGGTTTTGGTAAGTTGCTGAGCCTGAACTTGCCATCCTCCTGCCTCAGCCCTTTGAATTGCAGGGATTAAAGATTTGCATCACTGTGGCTGACATCTTTTCATTTTTTTTTTTGATGGTCATCTTTTTGTATTTTTTTAAATTTCCCCATCTCAAGTATATTTTTATATTGATCCATCTAAAGAATTGATTTATTTGTTACTTGGTATCATCATGAATTTTAGCCATTTAATATTCTCTCTCTCTCTCTCTCAAATATCCTCTTATTCAGCTTGATTATCAGGGCCAACAGTGTCAGTGATACTAGCCTTCTAGACTAATTTCTTTCTTTTCTATTTGCTTTAGAGTTTTTCTGTCAGAAACATGTGTATGTGTTATTTGTACTGCCAACAAAATAACAGTATCCTGTCAGAACAAAGCTGTTAATGACATTCATTATTTCCAGAAAAAGTCATTTATAATTGAGTTGGTATTTTACCATTTTATTAATGATAAGGTGTCACTTAATTAGTGGATTTTGAAGTCAACTATTTTTTTTTTATACCGAGGATTGAACCCAGGGGTGCTTAACCACTGAACCACATATCCAGCTTTTTTTTTTTTAAATATTTTTTATATTTTATTTAGAGACTGGGTGTTGCGGAGTTGCTAAGTGCCTTGCTAATATTCTCAGGCTGCCTTTGAATTCCTACCTCAACCTCCCAAGTTGCTGCGTATAGGCATGTCACACTGCACCAGGCTTGAAGTCAACTTTTATTGGTTACTACTAACAGTTAAAAAAAACCAAAAAACAAAAAAAACCCCATGGAACAGAATTAAATATGGTAAGCAGAAACTAAAAGTGTCTGTAAATACTAAGCCTGAACTATAAAACATCTCAATGAAATAAATATTTCATCCAAAAGAAATGAAAAATAAAAATGAAAACCAGCATAGGGATGGATCTTACTAAAAGAAAAGCTAGTTAAAGGAGAGTCAAATCTAAATGAAGTATTAGGAATAAATCAAAATGGCAGAAAATAAAAATCATCTCTCTGTAATAGCATTGAATATAAATATCATTAAATGTCTAATCAAAAGACAATCTATAGAGTGGATTCAAAATCAAGATTCTACCTATGTTTACAAGACAGTCATAGGCAAAGAAATCCACAGACTGAAGGTAAATGAATGGAAAACAGATATACCATGGAAATGGAAACCAAAAGTAAGTGGGGTGACTACTCTCATATCAGACAAAATAGACTTAAAGCCTAAATTAATCATAGGAGACAAGGTTACTTTATACTTGTGTAAGGAATCATCCAATAACAAGATATAATGATTATAAGTATTTATACCCTAAGCAGTGGTTCATATATAACAACCCATTTTCAATATAAAGAATCAAATAGACTACAATGGTGATTGATGATTTCAGCTAGGCCCTCACCATTAGATAGGTTATTAGATAAGTAAAGCCTCTTTAGAACTAAAAGGTACTATTAATCAAATGGACCTAATAGACATCTACTAAATATTTCAGTCACCCATGACTGAATTTACTTTCTTCTCAACAGCGCATGGATGTTTTTTGAAAGAGACCATATTTTTGAGCATAAAACATATTTTAGCAAATACTTAAAAACAGAGATAACTCCTAACATCCAATCAATCATAATGGAATAAAATTTGAAATCATGGGCTGGGATTATAGTTCAGTGGTAGAGTGCTTGCCTGGCACATGTAAGCTACTGGGTTCGATCCTCAGCACCACATGAAAGCAAATAAAAATAAAACAAAGGTGTTGTGTACATCTGTAAAAAATAATAAATCAAAAACAACATTAAAAACAAACTATTTATGTACAACAAACCATTATTTATATCCTCAGTATAAAGAATACACTTTTGAATGAGGAATGGATCACAGAGAATATCAGGGAAAAAGTAAAATAGAATTTTTAGAAACAACTGAGAACAGAGAAAATGTATCAAAATCTCTGAGACAGCGTGAAAGCAATTCTAAGAGGAAATTTTATAGCAGGGCATTCCTCCTTAAAAACACAAAGAGGGATCCCAAATAATGTCACATTACACTTCAGTGCCCCAGAAAAACAGCAAACTAATTCCAAAATTAGCAGAAGATAGGAAACTTATGATTAGAGGAGAAACTAATTAAATAAATAATAAAATAATACAACGGATCAATGAAAAGAGTCGTTTCTTTGAAAAGATAAACAAGATTGCTAATCTCCAAGGCATTATTCTTTTTTTTTCAGTATTTATTTTAGTTTTTGATTTATTTTTTTATATGTGGTGTTGAGAATTGAACCCAGTGCCTCACACATGTGAGTCAACCGCTCTACCACTGAGCTACAATCCCAGCCCTCTCCCAGGCATTCTAACCAAAAGAAAGATAATAATCAAATTATCAAAATTAGACATGAAAAAAAGAAATCACCACAGATACTCTGAAGTTCAGAGGATCATTAGAAACTAATTTTGAACAATTCATACTTCAATAAATTAGAAATCTTAGAAGAGATTTACAAATTTCTAGACACATATGACCTACCTAAATAGAAACATGGGTATCTCGAAAACATATACAGACCAATATCAAGCAATGAAATTGAAGTAACAATTAAAAAGTTTCCAATAGAGAAAAGCCCAGAAACAGAAGGATTCCCAGCAGAGTTATATGCCAGACCTATAAAGTTGAAAAATCATTGCCATTCCTCTAGGATTATTCCATGAAATAGGAAAGGATGGAACACTACCAAATTTCATCCTGTAAAGCCATTATATCACCCTGCTACCCAAACCAGACAGAGACAGATCAAGAACACTGCAGACCAACAGCCCTGTTGAACACAGATTCAGAAATTCTTATGAAATTATTGGAAACCCATTATGAAGATAGTGTCCCATGACCAAGTGGGTTTCATCCCAGGGATGCAAGATTGCTTCAACATATACAAATCAACGTACTTCACCACTTACATAGAATTAAGGCTGTGAATCACATGATTATGTCACTAGGTGCAAAAAAGAGTGTTTGACAAATTCTAGTACCCATTCATGTTTAAAATACTGGACAAGCTAGGGATAGTAGGCACTTACTCCAACATTGTTAAGGCTATATATGAAAAACCCCAGGTGAACTTCTTACTGAATGGAGAAAAATTAAAAGCATTTCCTCAAAAAACAGGAATAAGAAAAGGATGTTCACTCTAACTAGTCCTATTTGACTTATTCCTTGAAACTCTAGTGGAGTCTACAGGCAAGAGAAACTAAAGGGATACAAAAAAATAAGAAAATCAGTCAAATTATTATTATTATTATTTTTTTTTTCTTCCAACAAATGTTTTTTTTTTTTTTATTGTGGGTTGTTCAAAACATTACAAATTTCTTGACATATCATATTCGANCCTCCCCTCCCCTCCTCTCTCTCTACCTCCTCCACTGTATAAGTCAAATTATTATTTTTTAAAGAATATTTATTTTGTAGTTTTTTTTTTAAGGTGGACACAATATGTTTATTTTATTTTTATGTGGTGTTGAGGATCGAATCCAGCACCCCGTGCATGCCCTGTGAGCGTGCTACTGCTTGAGCCACATCCCCAGCCCACAAATTATTCTTGTTTACTGATGACATGATCATGTATTTAGAAGATCCCCTCAAAAAGCTTCATCAGGAGACTTTTAGAGTTAACATCTGTATATATTAAATTAATTGTTTTCTTATATTCTCATAATGGATCTTTGGAGAATGAAATCAGGGAACTCTATCCCATTCACAATATCCTCAAAAAAACAAAACAATACAAAACAAAAAACAAAAACAAAAAAACCAAAAAACCAAAAAACAAAACAAAACAAAAAACCCCAAAACGTGGAACTAAATCTAATCAAGGAGGTGTGAAACATCTCTACTATAAAAACTATAGAACACTGAAGAAAGAAATTAAACAAGACCTCAGATGCTGGAACTCTACCCATCTATGCTCTTGGATAGGCATAATTAATATTATCAAAATAGCAATTTTCATCAACATTTCATTGATATTTTTCACAGAACTAGTAAAACAGTCCTAAATTTTATTTGGAAGAATAAGACCCAGAGTAGCCAAAGCATTCCAAATTAAGAAGAGCAATGCTGGAAACATCATAGTATCTGTTCTGAGATTTTACTACAGAGCTATATAGTTACAAAGACAGCATGGTACTGGCATCAAAACAGATCTAAAGACCAATGAACTAATAGACACAGAGACAAATCCACATTGATAATAGTCATCTGATACTTGACAGAAGTGCCAAAAATATACATTGGAGAAAAGATAGCCTTTGTAACAAATGGTGCTGGGAAAACTGAATGTCTGTATATGGAGAAATGAACCTAGATCTGAATCTTGCACCCTGTACAAAAGTCAATTCAGAGTGGATCAAAGATCAAGGAAGTAAACTAGAAACTTTGTAATTGCTAGAAGAAAACACAGTCTCAGCACAGCAGTATATTGACATGGGCATCAATTTCCTTAATGAGATTTCTAAAGCATAGAATGAAACCAAGGACTAGTAAGTGGGACAGCATCACACTAAAAGGCTCTGCAAGGCAAAGGGAACATTTAATAGCATGAAGAGAGTGCCTTAGAGAATGGGAGAAGGTCTTTGTCTTTTGCTCCTCAGACAAGGGAATACATAGCTCAAAAAACTTAATACCCAAAACAAGCAAACAAAACCAAATGACCCAATTTATAAATGAAAGAATTGAAGAGACTTCTCTCAAAAGAAATATAAACATAGAACAAATATATGAAAAAATGTTCAACATCTATGGCAATCAGGGAAATGGAAATCAAAACTATCCTGAGATTTTATGCCCTATCAGAATGGTAATTTTCATGAATACAAATAATAATAAATGTTGGTGAGGATATGGGGAAAAGGATCACTCATATATTAAGGGTGGTACAGCAAATTAGTACCACTACACTGGAAGGCAGTATGGAACTTTTTCAAGAGTCTAGGAATGGAGCCACCATATGACCTAGGTATCATATCCATGATATTTATCCAGAAAAACTAAAATCAGTAGACTGTAGTAATACAGCTGCATCAATGTTTATAGCAGTACAGTTCACAATAACCAAGCTATAGAACCAGCCCTGATGCCTGTCAACAGATAAATGGATAATGAAAATGTGGTATATATTGGGCTGGGGATGTGGCTTAAGCGGTAACACACTCGCCTGGCATGTGCGGGGTGCTGGGTTCGATCCTCAGCACCACATAAAAATAAAATAAAGATGTTGTGTCCACCAAAAACTGAAAAATAAATATTAAAGAATTCTCTCGTTCTCTCTCTCTCTTTAAAAAAAAATGTGGTATATATATATGGACACTGTAAAGTATTACTCAGCCATAAAGAAGAATGAAATAATGGAATTTGCCAGTAAATGCAAGGAAGTAGAGAACATTATACTAAGTGAAATAAGCCAGACTCATAAAATTAAGGGTTAAATGTTTTCTCTCATATGCAGAAGCTAGAGAAAAATATGGAAAAAGGGGCGTAGGAATCCCATGAAAACAGAAGAGAGGTCAGTGTAATAGAGGAAAGGTGATGGGGAGGGAGGAGTGATGGAACAAACAAGCAATGGTGAAATGAAAATGACCAAATTATCCTGTGTACATGTATGAACATATCACAGTGAATTTTACCTTTATGTATGTCTGTAAAGCACTGAATAAAAAGAAAGCCATGCATAAATAGAAGGAAAGCCAGAAGGGTGGAGGGGAGGGAAAAGGGAAGTACTAGGGAACTAATTGGACCAAGTGATATTCTATGTTTACATGTTTATGCTGAAATGTTATGTATAAGTATAATGCACTAAGAAAAAAATATAATTCTGTACTTTTTTTTTTAAGTATTTGAGTTTTGGAAACTAAGAGGTCATGAAAATTATCTGAGAAACAAAATGAATAACATTTTTACTAGTCCAAAAGAATTTGTTTAAATAATTAAGGATATGATGTTCAAATTTTACCTTCTTTCAAGCTAGAAGTTGCAGTATTGCTATCTATGCCTGTTTAGATGATATGGCAGTGGGAAGGCACAGGGTTATTGTAAAATACATGTACCTTTACAGCATGAATATGAATACTATTCATCCTCCAATCTTGGTATCCATGAAAATATAGTTGTTGATTTGTTGATCATTAACACATAATACAGTGAAGAATGACCAGTGTGAAATTGTGCAGTAATACAAATTTCTTACTCAAAGGAAATAAATCAGCTTGATAGTTTTTTTCCCATGTCTTCTATTTACAATTTTATACAGAGAATATTGAGCACAGAAACATAATTTTTCCTTCTTTGTTTTATAGGTACAAAATCATTTCACTATTTTCTTGATTAGTTGCCATGTTTACAAAATAGCTATTTTGCCTAATTTTTCTTTTTAATAACAGAAGGTGTTGAACAGATCTTTGTCTATACATCAAACTCATACTTTGTTTGATTTCCTTGGGTCTTTGCACGTACAACAACTTTGTATCTCAGGGTCTTCTCTTTCTAAATATTGTACTAAAAATGTTGTTACAGAAATGTAATACCAGTTTTAATTTCAAGCATCAAAAGTACAAAATGCCTCCAGGTAGGAGTTTTTACTTTGATAAACTTTATTAAATATGTCATAAAATAAGTAATATTGTTGTTGGCAGGTTATTTTATCCTCTTTTACAGATGGGGAAATTTATGCTCAGAACAATTTAGTGTTTTTCTTAAATATCAGAATCAGTTATGAGTTTCTTCTATTTTATGCGTGAATTAATCTAAGAGACTTGGAGAGAACATTTGTGTGAATGTTTAGTTATATGCTCTGTAAATGTATAGTCATGATATTTTTCAGCTCTTGCAAAAGTTAAAATTAAATGTATATTAAATTTACAAACAAAAATTTAATGTTGCTTCTTGTTAGAGATTTGGTTTTATTAATTTGATTTGTATCTTTCATATACATAATGTAGTAAATGTCTTTCTTTGTCAGGTTGTACATATATTTTCACTTTCAAGTATAGATCTATGAACTAGAGTATGAAGATTTGCTTAGTAACTATTTACTTTTTTTTAAAATTTATTTATTTATTATTATTAGTTGTTCAAAACATTACATGAATACAGGCAGATCAATTTGTTTTTTAAGTTTCAGTTAATTTTCTCATCTGTAAAATGGTAATATCTTTATAGTTGCTGAGAGTTGTTATGAGTGCCAAATACAGTGTTATTGGGTGAGCTGATTTGTTGTTATGTAAGATGTAAAAACTTGGCAGGAATCATCCATGTGAGGATATTTATATATACAAGTGGTTCTAGGATCTGATTTTCTTAAGAGACTGAGATGATTCCTGTCAGACTTGGTGTCTAGGTGGTTCAGAGTTTTAGCTGAGAGAATGAGAGGACAAAGTAATTTCAAAGGGTAAGGTAAGAAAGTAATTAGGATAGTAAGTAGTGATGTTGATGAATGCTTGTTAAAAATTAAGCTAAAGTTTTTATCCAGTTGTTTGAATTTAGCAAAGAAAGTCTACATTGGTGCCTCTTTAACATACATGTTTACACCAGGTTCACAGAAACCTATGATGAAGTATATATTCTAAGTTCTCCATAGGGATTCCAAAGTGGGGAATGAATCAGTAGACCTTAAAAGGATGGGATAACAATAATATGAAACCTTGTCCTTTCTTCTACTTTTCACATACTTTACAGTGTTTGCTAATCATTTTCCTGTAGTGAGTTGCACAGGGACTGGATATAATAAAACTTACTTGACTGTCTGAGTTGGCTCACCTATTTAAGGTTGATGTTTCTTATGCAAAAATTTCATTGGCTTTTTACCAGTAATATTGTTGTTGGCAGGTTATTTTATCCTGTTTTACAGATGGGGAAATTTATGCTCAGAACAATTTAGTGTTTTTCTTAAATATCATTCCACTGCTATTCACTGACTAAGTGGTTTTTGAAGACAGGCCTTTGTTATTTCTGCTGTTTGAAACAACCTCCCTTGGTACATGAGGCCAGGAAAAGTGTAAGATAGTTACTATTTGGTTCTCCATTAGAATTTATTTAATGAAAATTTAGCAAATATTGGAAATTTAATTAAAATAATAGAGAAATTATAAAGGATGAAGGAGAGATTTAAAGTTTGAACTAAATTTTTAATATTGGACTATTGAACTATGCAATTTTGTCTTTTACATTTCTGATAGTATTCAAATCATGAAAATTCTTTTCGTCATTTTTCCAGCAGATAAAATACAAAGTCGCATGTGATTTGTTCTATAAAAAAGGACTTGTTAACCACTTTTTCCATAGTCAGTTCATTATTTTGTTGACAATCTCGTTCATTAATCTGATACTTGTAGGGAAATAACTTACGGATTTAAGAAGGTGTATAAAAGTGATAAAATGGACATTTGAATCCTTACTTAAATGATATCTTAATGTTAAAATAAAAATGCACTTTCCTGAAAGTAACTGTAAAACTATTTTATGCAGGATTTCATTTGGGATACCTTAATGGTTGAGTAATAAATTTTACCTCATAAAAATGAAATTCAATAATACAGTAGCCTTCTCGGCTCAGTAGCATCTGGTCTATTCTCATGAGAGCCAATATTTTCCAACTCATTAGGATCATGTCGTTCTGTATGTCGTCAACATTAACTTAGCCAAGCTACCTTAACTTACATAACTGCCAAACTATTAAATAGGTCTCTTGTGGAGTGAAGTCAAATATTCCCCTTACTTTACTTGTGCCTTAGAAGACAGGAAGAAAATGTACATACTGTAACATTTAAACATCTGGTCTAAAACCACATCAGTGTAACTCCAAGCAAAGTTACAGATTTGGTATTCTTCCCAGGTGTGCATATAAAAGGAATTTTGGAGTTGTTGAATAGTTCTTTAACCACTTACAAAAAAGACTGAGGTATAGTGATATGTTTTTTCTCTTCCTCTGTTTTAAAACTACTTTTTCCCCTAACATCTGAACATACCTCTAATATGTTGTAAGATATATATTTTTCATCTGTAACGAAATTTTCTTGCCTGATAGAGGCATTGGTTCTGAATTTATCTTTGTTTTAAAAATAACAGTGAATTGAGTTAGACTTACATGAAGAACTACCAGTAATGCTTTTTTTTATATTGAAATTTAGGTTAAAAGACTACTTTTTGCAAATCTTGTGAATTTTTAAGTTTGCTTATGTGAAATATTTCACAATGTGAATATTTATTATTGAGAGCTCATTTGTAGAATAGGTGATCATTACTAAGAAATGAAAAATTTATGTAAGTCTTAACTACTCATTGACAATGTTTGTAAGGCTTAATTTTCTCCTGCATTCTGTCTTAAACATTGGGTAATGTTTGTAAATTTATTTTTCTAATGATAACTTTGGGACAAGAATGAGTATTTTGGTATTACTTCACATAAGAGTGCATCAATGATATAATTGAAAAATACTTTTAAATAGTAGAAAACGCCCTATACAATCTGAGTGTACCAAATAGATTTGAGATAAACTGCCATAAATTGTGAGTACAAATATTTCACTGGACTTTGAACAAGTAAGCAGAATATATCTTCAGTATGCTACCTTTAGTATGACTTGTCAGTCTTAAAATATTTTATAAACAGCATAATGAAAATGTATTTTAACAAGTTAATTTTGATAATTATGTGAGTAATGGAGAAATGTTTTACATTTATGTCAAAAATACAACTTTTATTGCTTTTTCTTTTGAAGCAGACTTTATTGTATTGATTCATAACTTAAAATTTACTTTTTTATTTGTATTTACTTATACTTTAAAAATATGTACCATGTTCAGTCCTTGGAGCACACAGCTAACAAGAAATAGACATGGTTATAGTCAGGGATGTAGAATCTTTGGTGTAAGCTATTACAAGAGCAAATATGACTTTACAAAATGGACAGGGGTAATTATATCCAATAAAGAAAGAGACTTAGTTTTGTAGAACTGCTAACAAGCTACAACAGTCCAGGTGTAACAATTTATCGTCTCACAGTTTCGGAGGTTAGAAGCTGGAGACATGTTAGTAGCCGTCCATCCTGTGGAGGAGAACCTTTTCTTATCTTTTCTTACCTTTTGGTGGCTCTGGATCCTTGGCTTTCCTTAACTTGCAGGTGCATCACCAGTGTCTGCTTCTGTCAGCATATGACATTATCCCTTGTATGTTTATCTGTTCTTTTTATAAGAATAGGAGATATATTTGATTAGAGTTTCTAAATGTTTTCTTCCTGAAGGGAAGAAAATCTGAGAAAGGTGAGCATAGGTCCTTTTCTTTTTGTTTGCCATCAGAAAACTAGATAAGAGGGGCTTTTGGCAGTCAAATCTACTCACCTCTGAATACAGTCTTGAAGGTGTTTATTTTTTGTTTGTTTTGACTTGGACAGACAGACAGAAACACACAACTGGCTGGATTCTTGCCCACTGCTTGCATATCTTCTAATCTTCCACATGTTCAGAGCTATCACAGCAGTAGAGAGAGAGAGGACAGGGAGAGGGCGTACTTTGCCAAGAACAGAAGTCCCTTTCAGTGTTGGCAAACTTGAAGTCCTTGTCCTGAAATGTTTCCAGCAGTCTTTCTTGTTAGCTTTAGATAAGTGAGATAAAAGAAGGGAGAGTTAGCTATAGCTATGGCTTGTCTGGCAGCAAAATTGGAAAAACTTTTACTCTGTATAGAACATGTTATAGAACCTGTGTACATCATCCACCCTGTAGTCCTGTGACTCCTTTTCTTGGGAGCAGAAGCTGGCTACCACTGTTACTAAGGGAATTAGATATCCACCATTAGTCAGCAGATGCAAAAAGGACTAGCCTTGTCACTTAAACTGTAACTTTAGAGATATCCTTATATTATATGTTTAGAAAATGTATACATGAAAACTGAGCTTTCCCTGTCAATATACAATATTATGTGGTTATTCATTCAATGCTATCTATTAATTCTCAGTAGAGACCTCATTATCTGGAGAAACAGAATGCTGAAAAACAAACTTCAGTGGTCCAATTTTCATAAAGTTTTAAAAAACGTGTCTCTCCAGTTACTTATTACTGCTTTTCCCTTGTTTAACTTATTAAAATTATATAGCCACAATTGTCATTTTGTAAAATACTCAAGTGTTTGCATTTTCTTATTTCCTTTAGAGAGCTTTAATTGTCTTGGTAACCATGTTGGTAGGGTCAGGTAGAAGAGACTAATAATTTATTTGGGTACCATTTCTTTCTTTCTTTTTTAGCCTAGGTGCTCTGGTTAGAATCTTCAGGACAATTTTGCATGGAAATGGTGGGAGTGGATATCTTTGTTTTGTTCCTGATCTTAGAGGAAATTCACATGTCCTTTCTCCATTAGGTGTGTCTGTTTTTTTGGGGGGGCGTGATGGGGATTGAACTCAGGGGCACTTAACCACAGAGCCACATCTCCAGCCCAATTTTGTATTTTATTTAGAGACAGGGTCTCGCTAAGTTGCTTAGCGCCTCACCATTGCCGAGGCTGACTTGGTGTCTTGTGATCCTTCTGCCTTAGCCTCTGGAGCCACTTGGATTACAGACATGTGCCACTGTGCCTGGTTGGTGTGTTGTTTATTGCAGGAATTAAAATTTTTTTTTTTTTAGTTTTTGATGGACCTTTATTAATTTTTATGTGGTGCTGAGGATTGAACCCAGTGCCTCACACATGCTAGGCATGTGTTCTACCACTGATCCACAACCCTAACCCCTGGAGGATTTTTTTGTACTTGTCTTTTTTCAGGTTGAGGAATTGCCCTTCTATTACTAATTTGTTGTGTTGTACATTTTCAACTGACTTCCTTGACTCTACACATACTTCCTTGTGGTTCTTTACTCACACTGATATCAATGACCCAGACACAAATAAAATGAAATCACTTTCTTGCTAAAAATTCTTTTTTTTTGAAGTGGGGTACTAGGGATTCAACTCAGGGGCACACCCACTTGACCAAATGCCTAATCTTTATGCCTGTTGTTAACATATTATTGGTTAGCCTCCCAGCAAATCCATTCTTATTTCCTTCTGTCAATAGACCCTGGTTTGCTTTTAGAAAATTTCTTTCTTTGCTCTGTGAAACAGTCATCCAATTTTGGTGGAATTTACTTCTGACTCTATTTCAGCCATGGTACTTGATTGATTTTAGTAATTTAAAACTTTCCCCCCTTTTCTTTCCCTCTTTTTTGATTGCTTGAGAGACCTAATTGAGACCAATGAAGTGTGAAACTATATTGCATAGGCAAATCAGAATAACCTTTCTAGAACTCTAGAGAAATAGGCTGTTTTTCCTGGCAAATATATTATGAACCTAAGAAGTCTGCAACTGTTACAGTCATTTTGTTATGAGTGTCTTATAACCAGGATGGTGGGAAATCTGAGGGAAAAGACACATATAGAGTAAAACAGAGCTGAAGAGTCTGAGAGAAATGGAGTTAGAAAGCTGATGACATTGTGAATCTCAGAATGCACCTAGTCTTGAAGTTACCTCTACCTTTATGTTGTCATGTGTTTTAAAGCTGATTTAAGGTAGTACTTTTCTTTCTCTTTTCCTTCTGACTACTGCTACTATTTCTTTTTTTTACATCATAGAGAATCTTAAGTGATACAGCTTGTCATGGGCTTCAAGATAAAACCTCTTAGCATAAAACTAAAAGCACCTCAATGAATCTTCTCTAACCAATGTCTATAGCTCCATTTTCAGGACCACCCCTATATCTCTCTTCCCCCACATATTCTGTCTTTATGTCTTGACCACACCATAAAGTTTGTAGGCTAAATAATGCCTTTATAAGTCTGTTTTCATGTATTTTCTATCTTATTCTTTCTTTAGAAGTAGTCTTAATAGGTATACTCTAGAAATCATTTTCTTATTCAAGGACAGCTTATTTGCTCCTTTGTGTTATTATTGTGAATGATGTGTCAACTCAGTCCAGCAGACATTTAGTATCTACTAAGTGACAGGTTTGGACTTTGTTTTCAAAGGTCTTTTCAGTCTGGTTGGGAAATATAATGTGTATCTTTTGATTATACATATTCTTTCTCTTTATTATAGTAACTTTCATTCTGTGGTTTTCTGACAAAATTAAGTGGCTGTAAGGCACTGGCCTGCATGATGTGTAGTTATGGGGAATGCTGAGGCAAAAGAATTGTGAGTTGGAGACCTACTCCTTCCCTCCCTCCCTCCTTCTCCTCCCCCCCATAAATAAATAAATAAAAATAAAACGCTTCATTATGTTTTATTGTACTTTAATTGACTATCAAGAGAACACATTAAAAATTCATGTGACATTAGATTAATATTTGTACATTAGAAAACAAAACTAATGAGTAAAGTGGCTAACAATTTCTTCCCTAACTTGGCCAGCATTTTAGATCTTTTTTTTTTTCAGAAATAATCACTTTTTAGTAATTCTTCTTTTCTCTGAAAATTTACTTGATACTCCACACCCACCTCATTCAACTCTACAGCTGGAACCATTTGATCTCTGCCTGTTTTTTTCAGCCATGCTTGAGGCTCTGGGACCAATCCTATCATAAACCTGGGGATAATTTAAGGAATGTGCATTCAATATTCAGGTGACTCAGGAGCATCTACTTAACTTTGCAGTTAATCCTTCTGTGACTCTGTGCTTAGCCTAATAGATTATACTTCTGCTTGAGTTGACCAGGCTTCCATCCTTTACTGACATTTCAGTTGCTGCATACCTGTTTTTTTCTACTAGTCCACATCCTGTGTTTTGCATCTTAGGTCATTAAACACTAATGTCACAAATTTCCTTTCTATACTCTCATAGATTCTTTAGGTTTTTCCTTAATTACAGCCCTCTGAATGTTGTAGTTCCCACTAAATATTACCAGACCTATTTGAAGTCATGTATTTACTGATTACCCATTTTACCTTTTTAAAGGTTATTATTGATTTTAATACATTTGTGTCATCTTTTTCTTGTAATATCATTCTCAAGATCAAGGGATGGCAAATCTGGCTTAGTACTTGCTCTTTTAAGTACTTGCAATTTTAAGTAAAATTATATTGGAACACAATCATGCTTATTCCTTTAAAAATTGTCTGTGGCTACCCTTGTCCTTTGTTGGTATAGGTAAGTAGTTTTGACAGAGTCTATATGACCCCAAAATAGGAAGCATTCATTATGGCCATTTACCAAAAAAATGTTGTTCACTATATATCATTTATATAGCCTTGTGCTGGTACCTATTTTAAATATTTCATTTGTAGTGATTTTATGAAAAACTAGTGTATTTATTCCTGTGAGTTCTGTGTAATTTTTCAATTTATTCAATCAAATATTAGCTATAAGAGGTCTTATACTCGAATCTTCACTGTTAACTTGTTTTTATTTTTACCAACATTTTGTTAAGGTATCTTATCCAAAATACATAGAGTTAAGTGATTATGATAACCAATTTTTTTCCCTTTAAGTTGTATTACCTGTGGTAAATCGATCACCAAATATTGCTAAATTTATGTTCCATCTACTTTTACTACATATCCATTTTACCTCCAGTTTTACTTCTACACCACACTAGAACAACACTATTATTTGTTTTTGCCCTCAAGTCTGTTGACCAGAATGAGCTTTGAAAAATACAGTTAATGATCATACTATTACCCATCACTGACTTCCTATTAATTGTAGGATAAAATATGGCTATTAGCTTTTCAACTTCTCAAAAGTACTATGGTTCTTTTTGTCATGGGTTTTCCCTCAGTGCTCTTGTCACTCAGTTTCATCAATTTTTATCTACTTATTCTTCAGAGCCCAATTCAAATGCCATTTCCTTAGAGGAGCTTTCTTTAAAGAATACATTCTATAAGGGCAGGTGCCATATCTCATTTATTCTTCTGCTTTATCTTCAGCAACTAGTATTTACTTTGGAAGATGTTTGTCTGCTCTTATGGTGGACTTTTAGAATATAAATGGTTTACAGATTCTAGTAACAATGAACACCTCTTTTTTTGCACCTCTTAACAACCATATATGGCATAGGAAATGGGAACTAGGAGATCTGTCTCTGTTAGTGAGTGAACAAAGTCAACACTTAACAATTATGAGAAATACTTATTGGTAAGAAAATACTGCAATTTAAGTCACATGTGATAAATTGTTAAAGTAGAATCGCTATATATATTCTTGTGTTTGGGCCCTTATATTTGGGGATTCTCAAGAAGGACTCATACGAGTTAATATAATACTTAAGGTTCAGATTTATTGTACCAATTTAGCAAGGATTTCTAGTTGTGGTCACAAGGAGAAAAAATGCTGAAGAGTCTGGAGAAATTGGTGCATGTGGTTCCTTATGTTAACTGTCTTCTGTGTAGTTGTATTTGAGTTTGTTCCTTTTTTCAACAACAAAAATACAGGTGTCTGTGCAGTGTTTCTGCCCAGGGAAGTTCACTTGATGCCTAAAGTTTTTATTGGGGGATGGTCATATAAGCAACTTTTGCCTAGCAAGTACCCAAATTCCAGACTCCAGAAGGAAAGCAGATATTCAGTATAAACTGTATTTTTATTTTTTATTTATTTTTATTTTTTTTGTGGTGCTGGGGATTGAACTCAGGGCCATGTGAAGGCAAGGCAAGTACTCTACCAACTGAGCTATGTCCCCAGCCCTTAAAATTGTTTTTGTGTAAGTATTAGGTAGGCAAATCCTAATTTGTGTTTTCAACCTCCTTAGCAAAATTGTGAATCCCTGGCGAACCATATCATGTGCCATATTTACTCTTGTTTCCTAGATATAGGCTATATCAATCTGTTTTCTGTTCTTCAAATACACTAACGTCACATTGTTTTAGGGCTTTTTTTCTGTTGTTCTCTTTGCCTGTCAGTTCTTTCTTTCTTTCTTTTTAAACCTTATCCCTACCTAGCTTTTATGTTGCAATGTAGATATCTTCTGTTTTACCTCCCTTTCTTATTCCTCTTAACTCTTAGGTTAGCTATACTAGGATCACTTTTCAGTTGTATTTGGATTGTTTTTTCTTATTTGAAGGAATGTATTCTCATGCTTGTAACTAATGTGAATGAATGAATGAATGAGTAATTTGGGTTAAGGAGGAAAGGGGAGTGCCAGAGGAAAAGGAGAGAAAGATACTAAAATTTGTTTGGTATTTTTTAGAATTATATACTTAACATCAGAATTTTGCTGTCCAGTGTTTTAACCACTGGTCACATTTGACTTTTTTTTTCTACCTATATATGGTAAGAAATCAATTGAGAAATAAATATAAAATACTTACTGGGTTCAGATGCTTTTTTAAAAAACAAAAGAATATGAACTAGTTTAGTTCATTTTTACATTTTACAATTAAATGATGACATTTTAGTAATATTTGAGTGTGTAAAAATGTTAATAATTTTGACTATTTTACTACATTGTGTGGTTACTGCACAATTTTAATTATATATGTGACTATTTTATAGTTTAGCTACATAGCATTTGCTCAGAAAGTGAAGCAATGATGTTTTACCTTATTGTGTGGCATTAAGAGTTTAAATTTTGCCTGTTACTATGAAAAATGTAACTGAAAATGATATATTACCTTTTCTTTCACATTGTACAGAAACTAATTTGGGGGTAAAACTGACACAAAGTTTGCCATTTACTCCTTTAATTTAATTAAATGATAAAAACCATTATAAGATATAACTGGGAAGTTTATTATATTCTAGTAATTCATGTTTATCCCACCAAAACATTTATAATAATAGTAATTATAATTGCTAACACATGATTACTGTGTACCTGATACTGTTCTAAGTACCTTGTATCTATTAACATTCAATTTTAAAATGGCCCTGTTGTTACCATGAGAGCTGTTTTTAGTGATCATACTTCCTTATTGAGTAACGTGGACCAAAGGAAAATGAGAAAGAATTCTTTTTGAAGTGATTTACAGGAAGCCATTTCTGTGCTTGACAATATTAGATGGTGGATTAGATAGGGAGAATGGAGTTTTCAACAAATGCTATTGTGTGTTCTTCGTGATAAAAGGTGTACCATTGACATCTGATAAGAGGTAAAATATGTAACAGCTTAATTTTGACAACCACAATGATGTGGCCAGAAGTAGTTGATAATGAATGGAGAGGTGGTGGGGTCTAGTGATTAAAGTTTTGTCTTCAGTTTGATAAGAGTTGACAGGGCTGGGGTGGATGGCAATGGCCTATGCAATATAGCCTTCTTTACCACAATATAAACTGGTTTATATTATTGGTCACTTACCTGCCATACAGTGGCAACCTCTGCATCAGAACATATTTCTTTACTTTTTGCCCCATCTGTGATGGTGTGCATGTTGCAATGACTGATACAGTGATGGATCCAGGCATCAGTGTTATCAGTCTAGGTGATGCAGCAGTGCAGGTTTAGTTAGCAGCTTGGTTCTAGTTGGTCTCATCAAAAAATGAACCCTTGCTGTAGCATCAGCATGGGTAATATGGATATTTGATCAGCTATGTTTTTTTTTTTTTTTTTTCTGTAGTTTGTGGCTCCTAATCTTTGGTTTTTAATCTGCTACTTTTTAGTTTTCCAAGTGGCAATACAAACAGCTTGGCCTTTGGCAACAACCCAAGGGTCAGTCATTCATCATATGATTCATCAGGACTTGACAATGGCCTAAAATTCTGTATACTGCATTGTCCCCACTGAATGTCTGGACCTGATGTTGAGATGCTACAGTAGTAGAGACACTATTAGGTTTCAGTTTAGTCAGAACATCAGTGAATCAGACCCTGGCAGTTTGGGAAAACTCCCTGTATATTACAGGTCCCATATGCTTTACTTCGAGTAGTGGAGCAAAAGTTAAAGCTTTTCTACAAGGGGTGTGTCTTAGTGCATTTTGTGCAGCTATAATAGAATACCACTGACTGTGTAATTTATAATGAAGAGACACTTACTAGTTCATGGTTCTGGAGGCATATGTTTTGCTAAAACATGAAGATTTGTTCAACTCCATTGTCTATTTCTCTACTGCTCTTCATTATGAATGGTACTTTTATGTCTTTCAAATATCAGGACACTTTCAAATGATCAAGATTTGTTATTGCTGGGACAATATAGAAGAATGAAAATGTAGACCATTACTGTAGTTGTAGGTGAGAAGTACCAAAAAGGACACCATCCTTTGTCTGTTTGCAGATTTTTTATAGCATAAATCAGGACCCTATGGTTTAAATTCTAGCTCCATATAACGACTTTTCCACTTCAACCCCACTTTTGCCTTTTGCTTTTTGTGGTACCTTAGGCTTGTTGCTTAGATTCCTAAAATTTAGTTTATTCATGGGAAAATATGGGTATAATAAAATTTTCATGGTTTGATTGTGATACATTACATTCGTCAGCAGTGCCTGACTTGGTATTTGATGGTTTAATAGCCATAATCAAATCCCTCCTGGATTATTTCATGATTTTATGAAAGGTAATAGTTGTCTAACCCTATAAAAAAGAGAAATGAATGAAAACTAGAAGGAATTTGGTTGATATAATGAAGAAAACTAATATTTTAAAAACTAAAGCGGAACATGATGACAGTTATTATTGAATGGTGTTGCATTGTTTGTTTCCCAATACCCTTTTTTTTTTTTTTTTAAATTTTCGGCGGACACAACATCCTTGTTTGTATGTGGTGCTGAGGATCGAACCCGGGCCACACACATGTTAGGCGAGCGCGCTACCGCTTGAGCCACATCCCCAGCCCTCCCAATACCCTTTTACCTACAGAAAGCATTGTGTATTTTTTGTAATACCTAGTAATATATTTATCATGGGCTGTCATCTGGTTATTTAAATGTCTCTAATTTTCTTTGAATGAACAATGTGGGTGTTCAGGGGCACTCAACCAAAGAGCCACATCCCCAGCCCTATTTTGTATTTTATTTAGAGAAAGGGTCTCAATTGAGTTGCTTAGCACCTCACTTTTGCTGAGGCTGGCTTTGAACTTGTAATCCTCCTGCCTTAGCATCCAGAGCCACTTGGATTACAGGCATGTGCCACTGTGCCTGGCCATATCCTTGTTTTTTATTTTTTTAATCAATTTTTAGTGTTGAGGATGACCTTTATGTAATTATTAAATATTTTTTATTGTTGTATAAATCACTGATGGTATTGGAAATGATTTTCAGTAGTATGTAGGACACTTTTTAAAAATTAAATTTGTTTATTTTACTGTGTATTAGGAAAAATATATATTTTGCACATTATTTTAGGTATTATTGTATAAGATAATAGTGGAATAAAAGTTTGATCTTTAAATATTCTTAAATATCTTAAAATTCTTTCTTTAAATATTTTTAAAGAGAAATATTAATAATGGTATTAATTATTGAATACCTACTATCTGCTGGCACTTTTCTAAGTGCTTGATATTTATTGAGTCATTTAGTTCTCAGAAGTTTTGAGAAGAAATCACTGTATTCCTCTATGTACATTATGTATATATGAGATACTGGAACACAAAGTTATTAACAGTCTTCTCCTTGGTAATGGATCTAGTAAGTGCCAGAGCTGGAGTAGTCCACATGCTTGGACAGTGGCTAACCTCTTACCTACTATGCAGTACTGCTGCTTCTTTACTTTATTGAGTAAGTAATATTATAAATGGAACATTGATAAGGTAGTAATAATAAAGTTGGTATAGAAATATGTGAAGTTTGTAAAAATGCTAGATTATAGGAGCTGGGATTGTGGCTCAGTGGTAGAGCGCTTGCCTAGCATGTGTGAGGCACTGGGTTCAGTTCTCAGCACTGTATGTAAATAAATGAGCAAAATAAAGGTCCATCAAAGTCCAAAAATATATATATTTTTAAAAATGCTACATTATAAAATACTTTAAATCTTTGAGAAATATATTTTCATGTATACAAATGTGAAATTGAAAAGAGATGCATTACAAAATGTAGCAAGTTTATTTTAAATATTAAATGAAGTAGCTTTTTATTACATCTTTGACATATGAAAGAATACTTTTTTAAAAAAAATCAGTGTGGTGAGGTAGAGTGAATTTTTTTTTTAACTACTTCTCCACCTGCTTCTATGAAAAGGAAGTATTCATAGTTTATAACTTGGGAAAGTTAGGTTTTAGGTCATTCACAACTGTGTTACAAACTGATATTTTAGTTTTAGGATTTAACTTTCTAACAAAAGTCATGTGACATTAGCGGTTAGTTGCAGTGAGAGCTCTCTCAGGAATATGCTTAATAGAAAGGAAGACTTTGGGTCTGTGAGGTTGTGTAGCCTTGAATGTGATTTTTATTTGATATATGAGCTGTGACATAACTATTGCATGACTGAGATGTGCTTGTAAGTGCTCTACTATGCAGATGGGTTTTTTTTTTTTTTTCTGAAACAAAGCCAGAAATAAAATCTTGAATGTGTTCATTTATTGGGAAAAGAATACTTCATAGAAACATGTGGAAACATTTCTAAATTTTTTTTCATTAAATGAGTGATTTACTTTCTAAACATTTTTATGATTGTTCAAGTAAATGTGTCATTTACTTCATATTTTCCACGTTTAGTGAGATGTGGGAAGGCTTATAGTACTGAGATATTTGGAAACAACTTGATCAGTTTTAGGAATGCACATTTTAAAATTAGATAAACATTAACAATTAGGATTAGGAATATATTTTATTGTTAAGCAATCATTATGGTATCCATACTTAAACATTATGGTGGGATTTGATGGGGACATGTATGGAGTGGTTATTTCCTTCACTCATTTTTAAATTATGAAAACATAGGACAATATTAAAGGAAATCATAAAAGAAAAAACACAATTATAACATGACTGTTTTTAATTTTCCTGTTCTCTTCTAACCCATGTCCTTATATAAAAATTTTACATGTTTCTTTACTTCTTGTGTATATGCCATTTTATGTTATGTTTTCCTTTCATAACATTGTTTTAAAATTTCTCTTTTTAGCAGCCGTATAACACTCTTATAGTCCTTCCCTTTGTAAAAAGCATATGAAGAAAAAATTTTTTAGATTTTAAATCTCTCTCAAGTTCTTTTTTTGTTTCCTTTTTTAAGTTATAAAGTAAAATTCATATAGTCTTTGAATATTATTACTAGATTTTTTTAAATCTATAGGGATAGAATTTCAAAGAAGTGCTCCCCAAAGTAACCCCAAAGCAACATACAAGTAAGTAGGCTCTTTTCATATTAAATTATGTGCTTGCTTCTTTTTTAAAATTAAATTATTTATTTATTCTAATTTGTTATATATGACGGCAGAAGGCAATTCATTTTATATTACACGGATAGAGCACAATTTTTTTAAGTCACTGGTTGTATACAAAGTATTTTCACAGCATTCGTGGCTTCATACTTGTACTTAGGGTAATGATGTGTAACTCATTCCACTGTCTTTTCTTACTGTAGCTTCCTCTTTTCTGACACAGAGAAATGATATATAATGCTATACATATTGCCTCCTCACTCAGCTTTAGTGCTCCATATTTGGTAGTTTAAATCTATAAAACTCACACATGTAGAACTCTTTTTTTTTGCTTTGTGGCCCCTTCTACCTGGTCTTTTATTTTTGACCTTGAGAGGGAGTAATCTATGTGGTTTGAGCTACTCTCCCCATTGATGGATAACTGCTTTATTGATCTTTCTAGCTTAGAACTTTCCCTTGAAACTGATAAAATTCATTCAAATGTTCCAGGGTATTTAAAACACACTATATTAAAATGAAACTAAACTCATTCTCTAATCACTATTCACCCATTATCTAAAGCAAAAAACCTGGAATTATCTTTAACTTACCTTCTCTTGTCAATATCTTGTA
Source organism: Marmota marmota marmota (assembly GCF_001458135.2). NCBI lineage: Eukaryota > Metazoa > Chordata > Mammalia > Rodentia > Sciuridae > Marmota > Marmota marmota. The sequence goes on from NW_025999949.1 coordinate 1,440,364, forward strand.
GGTCATCATATTCTGGTGTTTCTTCTTCCTAAATCTTCCTGGCTTTGGGACTGTACTTTGTGCTACCATGCCTTTATTTCTAACTGGAACAGTTGTAATATTTTCCCCCATCATCTCTCAATCCTCTGTTGTTCTTTTGTAATTCATTATCTCCACTGCAACCTCAGTGGTCTTTCTAAATTGGAATTCTGATTATGTCCTTCAGTGGTTTTCCCATTTTTCTTCATTATAAAATTGAAACTTGTTCCATGTCAGTACATGCCCTTTTCTCAGACTTGTTGCTGGAAACTCTTCCTCTAGCCCCTTTATTTAGCAGTTTTGAACTACAAAATTACCTGTAATAGCCCAAATACCTAGTCTCTCTTACCTCCTTGGTGATGCACATGTCATTGCATCTGCTGGGAACACTTTTCCTACCCTCATACCCATTTTCTGCTTCTTTTAAGATCTAGCTGAAGTTTCAAATCCTTCAGTCTGATTTAGATATCCATTTATACTCCCAGAGAATGCTATCTAACATGATATGCCAAGTATATAGTATATGCCATTAAAATATTTCAAATTATTACTATTCTATGGAGTGTTTTTCTTGGGTGTGGTGGAATTCATTGACACTTGGAATTTAGGTAGTTTATATTTATTACACAAAATATTTTGCTTCATGCATGTTAATATTTTTAAAGTTATTTTTCTGCTAAAATTTAACAGTAGTAATGTTGGCTCAAAGATAGGGACACTTTATGATTCTTGGGCATTGTTAATATTAATGTTTATCAAAACATATGTTAAGTGATTTTTACAAACCAACACTGTTGGTACTGATATTATTTTCTGTTTAAATAAATTTTTCTTATAAAAAATCTGATCTTGATACTAATATTTATTAATTTTTGTATTGAGTGAATATTTATGGACAGTATGGCATACTAGTCTCTCTGGAAAGCACTGGGAACACATACAGTAATATTATTCTCTCCCTGATTCTGTTCTGGGAGCTCTGAATAATAATATCCATAATATAATTCATATATGGTTATTGTACTAATGGAGCTGCCTTTTAGATCCAAAGACAAATCAATGTTATCTTTTTAAAAATTTTTTCTTTTACTTGTAGGTGGACACAATGTCTTTATTTTTATTCACTTATTTTTACATGATGCTTAGGATTGAACGCAGTGCCTTACCTAGGCAAACACTCTACCCCTGAGCTACAACCCCAGCCCCAAAGACAAATCAATGTTATCTTTAACCTGTTAATGTCACAAGTTTAAAATGTTTTGTTATTGATAGAGTGGCATATTTACTTGAACATTTTCCATATCAACATTTTAGTTTTGCTTTTGTCTTTTAGAATAGAGGAATGCTATTTTGATTAGAATCAGATTTTAATAAGAAGCAATAAAAATGCATTTTTTTGTTTGAATAAAGTTTTCTCTTTGGAGTAAGTTGAACTATTAGTATTTGAAGCAATAAAAATGTGTTTTTTTTTTGTTAGAAAATATAATTAGTAGATTGCTGAATAAAGTTTTCTTTTTGGAGTAAGTTGAACTGTTAGTATTTACAATATTATTTACTTGGTTTTATTTTTTTACTTAACTCTTGTTCTGTATGTTTATATTTCAATATTAAAATATAACTAGATGGATGTATTTCTTATATCCACATAAGAACTTTTTGTACTATTGGTGGTACCATTACATAGTTCCTTACTACAGTAAGTAAATATATTACCTCAATCCTTAATCTGCCTACCATTGCCACTGATGACCCAATGCTGAAGTTGTAACACTATGCCGCTGACCTAGACTCAGGGGGCTTATTTTATTTTATTTTTTTGATGCGTTGCTGTAGGCAATTTTAAGGGTGTGGAACTAAGCCATTTTCTCCTTGGACTCATTTCCACTTTTATTTCCTATGGGAGGCTTAGCCTTCCTTTAAAATACTTGGATTTTAAAATTGTTCACCTATTCTGTGATTAGTGGGTAGAGGAGTAATGTTGCTTACTCCATTTTAAGTTGATGAATTAAAAAAAAAAGTGGCATTTCTTAACCGTTGGTGTAAACAATTCTCATAATTAAAATTTTATAATTTTAAAAGTGCTTTTGTGGTAGGCACTTTATTCTTTTCGTGTGTATGTTTTTCATGGATTAGTTTTATTTTATGCTTATATATTAGGAATGCCTGGCCTTATTTTAGTCCCAGGAGGTTGTAATTGAGAACTGACAGATTATATGAAGTTGAAAAGAAATTTAATGAGTTGTAAAAACTAGTGCTTCATTTTTCCTTGATAACTAATATGTTATTTTTGAGGAAGTGTATTACAAAGTTCAAAATGAATAAGCCTTAAAATTGCCTAGTGGCTTTCAATATTAACACTAATAACCACCTCTTCAAAACAAATTGAATTTTATCACTAAGAAGAATGAAGTTTTTTTTTTTTTTTAAAAAGCATGTGAATGTTTAAACATGTTGGTCATAGTTATTCAACCTCACAGATAAAATATATATAAATTTTGTGAAAATGATATGGTTTTAAACTGTCATTTTAATTTCTTCATCAACAAATTTATAGAATAACTTATTTTTGCCAGGTATATTATAAAGCCGGGTTATTAGTGTAAAGCTGGTATAGATTGAACCGAGCTGCATTTTTAATAGGAAATTGACATATAAACACATAATTATACTAGTACTGCTGGAGGTTCAGAAGGAAGCCACAAGAAAAGAGCCTATGATTGTATTCAGAGGTTTCATTGAAGAGTTAATATTTTGTGGTTGTACATATGTGTGAGACAGACAGTGACTGTCTCTCATAAGATGATTGATATAAAGTAAATACTCTTGGTAATGTTAAAAATGGCCCTTTGTAGATATAAGGAGTATTTTTTTGAAAGGGAAACTGTACAGAATAGGTTCCCTAGGAAGCAGACTCGGAGATAGAGTTGAATTGTAAAGTATTTATTAGGAAGTTACAACAGTGGAAAAAAGAAAAAAAATTCATAGAAGCAGGATTATTCAGAAGAGTGGTCATATTGAGAAGCCTATTTGCTAAAGTCTCTGTCAATCCAACAGTGAGAAAAGTTGTTGGGGGAGTTCTGCATTGGTAGAATGTAGAGACCCTTCTACTACATTACTTTGATACTGCCTGTTGGCTTCTCCTCTTGGAGAGGCAAACTCTATAGAACCTAAGAGCAAGAAGCTGTCAGCCAGTCATACTCCTAGTAGCAGTCAATGTGTTCTTTGTTGAAGGGATCCCATTCATGTTGCTGCTACAGAAATGAGAGTTGAGAGTGGACTTTGGCATGAAATGCATCTTCTATGCATTCATTCACTCGGTTAGTAAATACTTTTGGACACTTACTATGTGCTAGGGATGGTACTGGAGATGGCTGATGTGAATAAAAGAGTTATGTCCCTGTGCTCATATAGAGCAAAGGTATGGAGGAAGAGTGTTCCAAGCAAAAGAGTTATAAAGGACCTTTTATGGAAAAGAGCTCAGCATAAAAGAGCGACAAAAGAAGGACACTTTGGATGGAGAGTTGTGGGGAGAAAAAGAGAGTTTGGCAGGAGCCATATTCTGGAGCACTGGAAGCCATATTTAGAACTTTAGGTTTCATTCTTATTGGGGGTTGGGAATGGGTCATTGGAAGGTTTTAACCAAAGTGATAATATAATTTTACCTAATGGTCTAGAAAGTTGAGTCCTCCTTACCAGTTTTCATATTTAATTGTCATAATGCTAGTTTGTCTTGGATATAGTCTGCGTTCACTTGGAGAATCCATTTATGTCATTGAAAACAATATGATATCCACAGAAACCATGTGGTATGGGTTGGGTATGAAGTCCCCCTTCCTGCACCCCTGCAGGCCCC